>NC_133658.1:893343314-893694032 GCF_037893015.1 Macrotis lagotis
CCTTCTGGCCTGCAGACTTTTGATCTCAAAAAAGTTCCTCTTGATAAATCTCATGAGTTTTTGTTTGGATAGGAAAATGTGTTTTAATCGGAGCTCTTGTATAGATTGCAAAGTATTGCGGTGTGTGTGTGGGGGGGGTTACTTTCCTCATTAGATTGAAAGGAAGCAACAAAATAGAATGGAAAGAACATTAATTGAAGTCATTTCACCTGAGTTAAATAAGGCAGCAAATACAGTATCTGTTCTGGATTCAGGAAGACCTGAGTTCAAATTTGACTTCAGAAACTTAATAGCTGTGTGATCCTGGGCAAATCCCTTTACCCTGTTTGCTTCATTTTCTTCTATAAAATGAGATATAGAGGGGTGACTAGGTGGCACAGTGGATAAAGAACCGGCCCTGGAGTCAGGAGTACCTGGATTCAAATCTGGTCTCAGACACTTAATAATTACCTAGCTGTGTGGCCTTGGGCAAGCCACTTAACCCCATTTGCCTTGCAAAAACCTAAAAAAAAATGAGACAGAGAATGAGATGATCATGCACTCCACTATCTTTTCCAAGAAGAAGCCAAGTGTTACCACAGGGAAACAACTGAATAACAACTTCCCTCTCTGGATCTCATTTTCCCTTCTTTTATTTCCTTTTTTTCTCTCTCCCTCCCTTCCTCCCCTCTTTCCCCTTCTCCCTTCCCTCCTCCTTCCCCCCTCCTTCCCCTCTCCTTCCTTCCTTCCTTCCTTCCTTCCTTCCTTCCTTCCTTCCTTCCTTCCTTCCTTCCTTCCTTCCTTCCTTCCTCCCTCCCTCCCTCCATCACTTCCTTCTTTCTTTCCTCCCTCCCTCCCTCCATCACTTCCTTCTTTCCTTTTCACTTTCTTCTTTTCCCTTCATTTCTTCTCTTCTTCCTTCTCTCTCTTTTTCCCTCCACCCCTTTGCATCAAAGATTCCTTATGAAATTCTTTGCTCCCTAACTTGGGCACTGTATAAAGACAGCTCCATAGACCTGCCTTCTAAGTGATGACAGTCTTGGTTCCATCACTTCCTGAGATGTCTGCCAATGGGTTAGAGCCCAGCTGTTTGTTTGGTGGGGCTGATAAACTTCGAGTCGGGCAGGGGTCCAATTATTTTATCTCTTCGATAACTGATAAATCCCAGTTAGTTGAACCTGGCCATCCTCTGTGATATTAGATGCATTCTTGGAAAAAAAGGAAAGTAGAGTTTGTGAGGGCCCACATGGGCAAGTGTGGACCTGTGTCTCCTTGTAGATGTAGTGTGTTCAGCTTCATTGTGTGTATGATTATGGAGGTTTGTATGAGAGTGTGTGTGAGTGTGTATGCTGCTCATTCATATGTAGAGAGGTATGTATATGTGAGTATATATGTAGCTGCAAGCATGAGTGTGTGAGTATGCATGAGTGTATTGCACATACATGTGTATAGAGGTATTTATGTATATGAGTATGCATGTAGGTACAAGTATGTGTGAGTATGTGTTGCACATGCATGTGTATAGAGGTCTGTGTATGTGAGTGTGCATGTGTGTGAGTGTGTGCGAGAATATGTGTGAGTGGCTGTGTGAATATGTGTGTGTGTGTGTGTGTGTTTGTGTGTTTGCACAGCAGGGCTGGGAGAACCTCCAGGAGGGTCATTTTCATACATGAAAATTTCATTTGGTGGTCTCTGGCCCTGGCTCAGCATGTGGCTTCCTGCAGGCTTGGGTTTCATTGCCTTCCAGCCATCTGCCTATTATCCATGGAGAAGAGTTGTGGACGTGCAGCTCTTGTTGTCTGTCTGGTTGCTGTGTTTGCCAGCAAATGTTTGCCAAATACCTTCAGAGTGTTCACAATCCTGGGCTGGGCCTGGAGGGAGGGGAATATGAATGGTCTAGCCAGTGATTACCTTGCTGGAGTAAGGAAGATCTGGATTCAAATTCTGTTTCTGATATGGCCTCTCTGAGCTTCAGTTTACTTATCTGGAAAATTGCAATGTTGGTAATATCTGTTTCATGGGGTTGTTTTGAGGATCAGATAAGAGAGTAGAATTGTGGAATGTAATGAACAATGCTTTGGATAGTAGAAAAAGTATAGAACATGTCTTGCAACCTTTACAGTATATATAGGTGTCAGTTATAAAAAGTGACCCCTGCCCTCATGGAGTTTATCGTCTGGCAGCTAGGTTTTAGGGGCTGGCAGAAGGATGAGCTTGGACATTGACCCTGGGCTGAGTCTTCATCTTCTGGGGAAGGGGGAAGGAGCCCAGCACATCCTCTTTCTCCAAGTCCCCTGATGGGACCTGTGAACATCATATTCAGCAAGCATCTCTTGAAGTAATTCCCCATCCTTCAAGGAAGCTGCTGCCTCTGTCCCTGCCATTCCTCACTTAGCTGAGAGAGGCAGGGTGCTTTGTTGTGGACTCTCTGATCTTCTGATTTCTGGCTTTTGTAGGACCATGGGTTTAGAGGTGGAAGGGCTTTGGGAGATCATTAGGTTCAAAGCTTGTACTTTACAGATGAAGAAGCTGAGTCCTAGAGAGAGGAAGAGACAGGCCATTTGGCCAGAAGGGCTAGTACTACAATTCAGACCTGGATTTCCAGAGTCCAAAACTAGTGATTTGTGCATTCGGATGTAATGTTTTAAGTAATAGATAGACATTGATTTGATTTCAAGAATCCTTTTTTTATTGATTTGATGAATCATCTTTGAATCTCTCATTTCCTCTAAAGTTTTCCTAATATTCTCCTGTATTTTTTCCTTCATCCTTTTTGATCAGAAAACCAGAATTTAGTCAGTTTGAAGATAAGGATGACAGAAGTGAGCAAATCTCTGCCCTCAAGGTGCTTACATTCTACTGAATCCTCTGTGAGTGGAGGAGAAGGGAAGCTGAAAAGTCAAGATGGGGCTTGGCTGATATTACAGGCCCTTGTGGACTGGGTGACCCCTGGCCCTTTGGCTGACTGTAGAGAGCACTTGTGGTATCCTTGTGGACTGGGCGGAAGGACAGTTGGATCCTCCTTTGGAATACTAGAAAGAACATTCACTGAGAGGTAGTTTGAGTCTTGACTGGCAAGTTTCTGGCTTTATGATCCCAGGTGAGGCCCTTCATCTCTCTGGACCTCAGTTTCCTCATCTGTTGGATGAGAATAATGCTCATACTAACAGAATCACAGGGTTGAGATGAGGGGAAATTTCCCTTTAAAGTTTCAAGCTTCATATAAATGTGAACTATCTCATTTTCCTCATCTGTTTCTCATTTGTTATTTTCATCTAGAGTGATAGAGTTCATGGGGGTGGGGAAGGGGATAAGCTCTTATTAAACACCTGTTTTGTGCAGGGTCCTTAACTGAGACCAGGGTCTCTCATTGTATCCAAGGCCATATCTGACCTATATCTGGCCACTGGACTCATGATGGAAGAGAAAGAGAGGCTGGTGACTTAGCACAGCACCCCCTCACTCAAATCCAGTTCATGTCCTGGCATCATGATTTCGAAAACAAAGGACAAACAACAAACATTTTCTCATTTGATCTCACAATAATCCTGGGAGGTAGGTGCTATTATTAGCACCCATTTTATCAATGGGGAAACTGAGACAGTCAGAAATTAAGTAACTTGCCTAGCTATGCCTGAGGCTGGATTTAAATTCAGGTTTTCTGGCTCCAGGTACAGTCCTCTATCCACTGAACCACTGAGTTATTCACAGGAACATAGGTTTGTAGCTGAAAATTCCCTCAGAAAGCATTAAGTCAAAATCCTTCATTTTACAGATGATGAAACTGAAGCTCAGCGATTTAAAAAAAACTTGTCTAGATTCACACAGGACCCTGTGTTCAAGGCAGGATTTGAATACATGTTTTCCAAACTCCAAAATCTGATACAGTAGTCTATGTTGCCTCTTCATTAGAAATGGTCCTGGGAGAGGTTCTTATCCTTGACATTATTTTTTATGTTATTCTTTTATTTTTATTTTATGTTTAATGTTCAGCAGACTATAGCTCAGGGGAATAAAATTTCTGCTTTTTTCTAGTTGAATAAAAGTCCTCGGATTTCAATTCATCATCTGAATTCTCACCGAAAGCATCTTCAGTCAAGTTTCCCTAGTGGACTGGACTGTAGGGAGGATGGGCATTCTTTCTTGTCTCCATATGGTTTTGATTTCTTTCTTTCACTACTGCTCTGTTTGGAGAGCTTTTCATTCCATTCGTCATTCATTTGGAGATTCCTGGTATTAGGTAGGGCACTGTCTTCTAACTAAACCTCCCTCTTGCATTTTTACTGGTCCATGTTATGTCTGGGTGACTGTTGGCCTTAGTTTGCTTCAGCCCCAGTTTGATTTATTTGTTGGCTTCTCAGGAATTATTTTGGAGACTGTATTTATAGCACAGAGATTTGTCATCTATTGGTTGGTGAAAGAGAACAAAGTTGTGCCATGTTAATTCTGTTTACTTGATTATATCTTTCTAAGTATACAATAGGTACTAAATTATTGCATTCTGTAATGATATACTATATAGATTCTACTATTTTCTTTCTTTTTTTTTTTTGCAAGGTGATGGGACTTGCCCAAGATCACACAGCTAGGTAATTTTTAAGTGTATGAGGTTACATTTGAATTCAGTTCTTCCTGACTCCAGGGTCAGCGCTCTATATAATCTGCCACCTAAGGCCTCTCTAATATTTTCTTGCAAACGCTACTTCAATTGATTAGTTTGGGTTCCATAGATTTAAAACTGTAAAGTTCCTTAGAAGCCATCAAGCCCAATTTCCTCATTTTGCAGATAAGGATACTGAGGCAAAGAGAGATTTAAGGACTCCAGGGTGAGATCACTAATGAGTATCTGAATCAAGAGTTGAACATAGGTCTTTCTTATTCCAAGTCCACTATACCACCTTCACAATGACTTTTCCATATTCTTTTTTTGCAAAAAGATTTTTAAAATTAGTTCAGATCTAAAACATAAATATTAACAAATGAACAATCAATTTTTTTTATTTTTAAAAAGCATTTTAAAGTAGCACATCAACAGATAATGTCCATATAGAAATATAAGATTCTTTGATGACATCAGACTCTTCCTTGAAGTATTTTCACACGAGGGATAAAGATATCAGTGAATGGTTTTGTATTCTTGTTACAAGCCCCTCCATTTCTGGAAACTAATACATATGAGACAACTCTTTGTTGGATTCTCCTTTGTCAACTTGTTATATTGTTGGTTGAGTCTATATGATTGTCACCCACAGAAGGCCTTTTAATTCCACTCTTGCATATTAACCATTTCATGGGCTCTATCTGGAGGTAAGCCCATAGCAATTACATTCTCTTATGAAATACTCTCTGTTCCAGAAGTATTGCTACAACATTTTGACCCATTTCGCTTGTAATCTGAAGACATTTGTCAGTAATCTTCCTTTGTTTTTGACCTAGAAGGATTATCATTATTGCTATTATTATTGTCATCCTGACCATCTCACTTCATCCAGATGAGTTGGATTCCAGGACTGTGTGGGAGAGTGCAGTTGGAACAGCCTCTGAAACTTTTGTCTAGTCTTTGACATACCTGTAAACTAACGTGAACACGGTTCTAAGATAGAAGTGTCATCACAGTCCTGTGGCTTGTGATGCTATGGTGTGGCCCAAACCAGATTAAAATACAATTGGGAAATATTTAACAAAATAAATAAAAATATAATAAAACATAGATAATACTACCAATACTACCACAATAGCCAAGTTATTATGTGATCCACAGGGATGCTTCCATAGGATTTGGTGGTACCCGTTTTTATTTGAATTTGACATCATTCTATCAAGTAGATAGCGTACTAGATTTGGAAGACATAGATTCAAGACCCACCATGATATTTTCAACTTTTGAGACACTTAGACTCTTGTAAGATGGAGTTAATATTATACCCACTTCCTGGTTTTTTTTTAAATTCTATTTTATGTTCAATTCTATGTCTCCCTCCATCCTTACCCATTAAGAAGGCAAGCAAAACAAATACCATTGCAATATGTTTAGTCATGCAAAACAAATCTCTGCATTAACCACATCCAAAAAATAAATAAAAAGAAAGAGAATATACTTTAAATTGTATCCTGAGCTCTTGAATTCTCTTTTTTAGAGGTGGATAGTATGTTTCATTATCAGATTTATTTTGGAATCTTGAAGGGTCAATGTGGATCAGAGTTACAGAGTCCCTCAAAGTTTATAATTATTTTTAAAAGATATTTTAAAAATTTCTTTTACATTTTTTATTTAAGACAATTGGGTAAAGCCCAAGGCCCCACAGCTAGGCAATTATTAAGTGTCTGAAGCTGGATTTGAGCTCAGATCCTCCTGACTCCAGGGCTGGTGCTCTGTGCCACCTACCTGCCCCCAAAGTTTATTATTTCCAATGTTATTGTTATGGTATAAATTGTTCTCCTGATTCTGCTGCCTTCACTTTGCATCTGTTCATTTAAATCTTCCTTTCCTAGGTTTGTTGGGAGAAAAATGTCCTGCAAACCCTAAAGCACTTCACAGATGCAAGCTATTGATTATATTTCTGGGTCAAGGAGTCTGTCATGTAAGCATCCACCAGTCCTGGTCATATCCTCAGCTATGCCTTCTTCCTTAGTTTTTTCTTTCCCTTCCTCTTATAAGCTTCAGTCTATCAGATACAATACTGGGCTTGGAGTGTGTGTTCAAAGCCTGCCTATGATCAGGACTAGCTCAGTGACTGTGGACAAACTTAGGTGACAGCTCTGAGCCTCAATTTCCTTATCTGTAAAATAGCGCAGCCTACATTATCACAGAGCTTTAGTGAGACTCGGGTCCTATTTGTAAAAGGAATTGCAAACTTTATAAGGCCACTCTCTTTATTTCTGTTGCTATGATGATGATGATGAGGATAACATAACCCCTTTTCCCTTCCTTCCTTCCTTCTCCCTTGTTTCCATCACCACTTGTTACTTTGGAGAGTCTTTGGAGTTTTTTCTTAGAGACAATGACCAGAGATCTTCTTCAGTGAGCCCTGCCTTCCCCATCTCACCTGGGAGCCAGGCCAGGTTTCTTTGACATTCAGGAGAGAGGGCCCAGAGCCTGCCGATGGGTGCTTTTGGTGACTCTGACAGTTGCACACCTCACCTAGTTCCTGGGTAAAGTCACAGAGGTGTTGATTTCTTTGCTTCTCCGAGCCCAGACCCCCTTGAAACAGCATGCCTGGCTTCCAACAAAGATCCTTAACTCTTTGGCAGGGAAATACTTTCAGCAGCCTGGCCTCTTTTGGGGAGGAAGCCCTGGCCTTGGTTCCATCAGATAGGAGAGAGTTAGGTATTCACACACACCCCTTCCCACCCCACCCCCCTCTTCATTCCTGAAGCTGATTGCCGCCAGGAAAACTGTTGGGGAGCTGTCCCTTTCTGAATTCCATAACTAACCCCTGTACATCTCCAGATTCCCCACCAGGACCTCCCCCGGCCAAAGAGTCTTTCTATCAGGGACCTTGCCAACCCAGCATCCCCTTCCCCCTTTCCTGAGAGATGTAAGCTTGTAAATTGAACTGGACAGGAAGTTCTCCTCTTTGGGGTGTGAATTCCTTTTCTGTTCACCTCTTCCCTGGGGAAAGGATGCCAGCATCTCTGGTGTCAGTTAACATCAGACAAAACCATTGTAGGGCACTGGAGATCAAGCCCCTTTTCCATATGTGGGTCTATTGGGGGAGGAAGTGGGAATGGGGTTTCTCTGACCCCAAGGAAAGTAGACTTTGGCTTTCTCACTCCCTTCCCCCCATCCACCCCAAGTTACCTGATTCTAGAAAAGACTAAGATTATGCTAACAGGGACAAATTGCATTTGTGAAGATGCTTTTCATCACATTCTGATTAAGGTCCCTGAACAAGGATTGGAATATCAATGTCCTCTTTGTCATCCTGGGGTTTCCTGAGCTTGTCATTCAGTATATTCACAATGTTAAGGGCTTGTGGGTGCTGTCTGACCTGCCTTTCCCCCAAACCTGACTCAGGGCTGCTAGGGGGTCTACCTGCCTTAAGTCTCCGCCCCTTTACTTAGTTACCTTTCTGAAGTGAAGTTCTGATATTCATTCCACTTCTGTCATTTCCTGTCCCTCCAGGATCAAATTGAAGCCCCACTATTTGGCTTTCAAAGTCTGTCACCTGTTTTTCCAGTGTTCTTAAACTTTACATATCTGATGGATTATTCCTTGATCCATCAGCCCTGGTCTCCTTGCTCATTGTCAAATAAGAAACTCTAGTCCCCAAATTTCTACTGACTCTTCCTATTTCTGGAACTCTCTCCATCCTCTTCATTCCTGAAGCTGCCAGGAAGTCCATCTCATGGCCTCATTGGATTCCTACAAGACCCAAACCTATCCCTAAGCAAGACTTCCTCCTTGGTATCCAAGTGGTCTAGCCTTTGCTTGAATGTCTCCAGCTAAAATCTTCAAAAGAATCTCTAGGAAATCTTTCCTGATTGTGCTTAATGCTGCTTCCTTTCCTTTATTTATTATCTCCAATTTATCATGTCCATATCTTATTACGTGTTGCCTATGACTGGGAGTTTCTTGAAAATAGATTCTGTTGATTGGAGAAATGCAGATTAAAGCATCTCTGAGGTACCACCTCATACCTTTCAGACTGGCCAATATGACCAGAAAGTACAATGATCAATGTTGGAAGGGATGTGGGAAATCTGGAACACCAATACATTGCTGGTGGAGCTGTGAACTCATCCATTCTTTCTGGAGAACAATTTGGAATTATGCTGAAAGGGCAACAAAAATGTGTATACCCTTTGATCCAGCAATACCCGTACTAGGTCTATACCCTGAAGAGATCAGGAAAAAGGGTATAAACATCACTTGTACAAAAATATTCATAGCAGCCCTGTTTGTGGTGGCAAAATTTGGAAACTGAGTGAATGTCCATCAACTGGGGAATGGCTGAACAAATTGTGATATATGTATGTTATGGAACACTACTGTTGTATTAGAAAGCAGGATGGATGGGAATTCAGAGAAGCCTGGAAGGATTTGCATGCACTGATGCTGAGCGAGATTTGCAGAACCAGAAGAACATGGGGTTTCTAAAAGCAACATGGGGATGATGATCAGCCTTAATGGACTTGCTCATTCCATCAGTGCAATAATCAGGGACAATTTTAGGTGATGTGATGGAGAATACCATCTGTATCCAGAGAAAGAACTGTGGGGTTTAAATAAAGACCAAAGACTATTACCTCTAATTTTTAAAAAAAGTTTATCTTATTATGTAATTTTGCTATCTCTTATAGTTTATTTTTTTCCTTAAGGATATGATTTCTCTCTCAACACATTCAATTTTGATCAATGTATAGCATGGAAATAATATAAGACTATCAGACTGCCTTCTGTGGGCTGTGGGGGAAGGAAGTGAGATTGGGGAAAAGATTGTAAAATTCAAAAAACAATAAAAAAACTTCCCACAAAAAAATAAAATAGCGGCTGTTTTTAACTTTCTTTGTAGCTCCAAAGAGTAGAATTCCCAACACATAGTAGGTGATTAATAATTGCTTATTGCCTTGACCCTCTTCACCCTCGCTACCCTAAAATGGAATTCATTTTAGGTCCCTGGCTTCCTAAAAACCAGAATTTAGGCCTTATTGATAAAGTCTATGGCAGCTAGGTGGAATAGTGGATGGTTTGGAGTCAGGAATACTTGAGTTTTAATCTGGTCTCAGACACTTTTTAGCTAGGTGACCTCAGGCAAGTCACTTTACCCTGTTTGCCTTAGTTTCTTCATCTGTCAAATGATTTGGAGAAGGAAATGACAAACCACTCCAGTATCTTTGTAAGAAAACTCTAGATGGGATCACCAAGATTGAGATATGACTGAAGAGAGAATGAATAACCAATCTCTGAGTCCAAAGAGTCATAGGGTCATAGATCTATAGTAGAAAGTGACCTTAGAGACCCTCTTAATTCAAAACCTTCATTTTTATAGATGAGGAAGCAGACATCCAGGGAAATAATGTGACTTTGCCCAAGGCAACATAGCTCACAAGCTCCAAAAATTGGATTTGAATCCAGATTCCCTGACCCCATAGTTTCATAGAAGACTAAAACTAGGACTGGCAAGAATCCCAAAGGCAATCTAGTCCAACCTCCTCATTCTACAATGGAAGAAACTGAGGCTCAGAGATGAGGAGTGATTCGTCCAAGGTGACCCAGATGGCAAATTTGAACCCAACAGCAAAACCAGCCTTCTCTCCACTGCTGAGATCCCAGGCCTTGACTCACTGCTATTACAAGACCATGGGGCTCCACTCCCCCCCAAACTTGCAAATGTTCTTATGCTTCACTCAGAAATGGAGGCAGTCCCAGGAGGGCCATGTCCAGAGTTCAGAGAGCATGGGTGGGTTAGGGGAGCCCAATTGTGTTTGTGGAGGAAAGAAGTTAATATCTAACACCTAAAGAAAGAGAATGACAGGAAACTTGGTAATGATTGTTATTTCTCATAACAGGAGTGCACTGGGATTAAAATGAAAAAAAAAAACCCACCAGACTCATAGACTATTATTTCCTGAGTGGCAGGGCTACTCCTGAGGTGGGAACCTTGTAACCTTTATTGCTAAGTGAGACCCCTTCCTTAGTATCCAAGTGGTCTAGCTTTTGCTTGAATATATCTAGCAAGAGGGAATTTTGTAGCTTGGGAGGCATTCCATAGTGTTGACCTGGTTCTTAGAGATCCTAGAACCATAGCTTTGGAATGGAAGAGTTCACCATCAAAGGTCATCTAGTTTTGGGGTTTTTTTTTGCAAGGCAATGGAGTTAAGTGACTTGCCCACAGTCACACAGCTAGGTAATTATTAAGTTTCTGAATCCGGATTTGAACTCAAGTCCTCCTGACTCCAGGGCCCGCCCCAAAGGTCATCTAATTGGTCAGTCAAGAAGCATTTATTAAGGATTAACTTCATGCCAGACCCCTGTCCCCTTGGAGGGGGAGAAAGCATGCAAATATATGTATGTATGTGTGTGTGTGTGTGTGTGTGTGTGTGTGAGAGAGAGAGAGAGAGAGAGAGAGAGAGAGAGAGAGAGAGAGAGTCATTCAACTCCTTCATTTTACACATAAAGACACTGAGGTTTAGATAGGTTAAATGAATTGCTCAGTTTTACAAAACCATTAAGTGGCAGAGCTGGAATTTGAACCTAGCTCCCTTGGTTTCGAATCCAGTGCCATGACTCAGTTCCTGCATCTATAAAACTAAGGACCAATATTATGAATTGTCAAGGATATCAATATGAATAAGACAGTCTTTGCCCTTATGGATGCAGCTTATAGTTTAATCAGAAAAGTGAGGCACAGATATGAAGAGCCCTGGCATAAGACAGAGCATGACTGATGATGTAAGATGGGAAGAGGAAGATGGCAGAACTCATAGAATGGCACTCATGCAAGATGGCTTTATCAGAGGAAATTAATTCATCAACAAATATTTTACTAATTGCTTGCTGTGTGCTAAGCCCTCTGTTGAATACTAGGGTTACGAAGAAAGGCAAAAATTTGCTTCCTGCTCCCTAGGAGTTCATATTTTAACGAAGAAATAACACAGAAATAGCTGTATACATACAACATATATACAGAGTAGATTGATGCCATCTCAGAAATGAAGGCTTTCACCACCTAGAATATAAACTTCCCTGGAATATAGATTTCTCTTAAATCAAAGTTCCCAACTTTTTTTTAAGGGGAAAGGAAAAATGGACTACCTGGTGGTCTACTAGGAACCCCTGATCTTTTTCAGAGAAACTGTTGTTTAACCACGCCTTCCTCATCTTGAAAAGTTCATTTTCTGGACTTTACATTGATTTCTATTAAATTTCATCTTCTTAGTTTAGCCTGGTATTCTGGTCTGTTGAGATATTTTTGGATTCTGTCTTTGTGTGTTAGCTAGTCCTGTCAGTTAACACTCTGCCAGGAGGCATTTTTCCAGATGCCAAGTGGCACGAATGAGGCAGAGGCTTGGGAAAGTGGAGTTGTCTTGTCTGACTCTGGGGTTTGGTGGCAGTCTACTCCAGCCCTGGGAGATGTCTGGCTCTGATCCACCAGGGTGCTGGGGATCAGGCTTCAGGAAAAGGGATCCATTAAACCTGGGCGCTGGTTTTGCTTTGGTTTCCTTCCTCTGCAATTTCCTTTTCCTTTCCTTTACTTTCTGGTTGAACATTCTCAAATGGAGGGAGTGGATGTGTGGGAATTTGGATTACAGTCTGACTTTCTGTTCTCCATCCCTGCCCACACCTTTTCAAAACAGATCTTTGACACATGAATGAACAGTGGGTAGGGTTGGTCCCGTCTTTCCAGTGTCCTTGTATTGGGCAACTTCCCTTCTTTCTTATCATGGTCACTGTTCAGTTTATCTGGTCTCCTTTTAACTGGTCTCCCTGCCTCAAATCTCTCCATCCTCCGGCTGCCAAAGTGACTTCCCTAAAGTGAAAGTCTGACCATGTCACCTTTCTGCCCCCTTCCTTATTCTGTAATTTCCAGTGTGTTCCTGTTTTGGCCACAGTCCAATTTTAAATCTTCTATTTTGTGTTTAAAGCTGTTCACAGCCTGCCCCTTCCTACCTTTCTAGTATTATATTTTATATCATTCTATATATTCTTTCCTCTGTACTTGCTGTTGGCCTCCCTCCTCACTACCTTTGCTTTCTTTGAGACATCTTCAACTGCAGCAAACCTTTACCTTTGTCTACAGCTGCTATTTCTTTCCCTCTGAGACTACCTTTGATGCAGTGGATAGATCACTGGCCTTGAAGTCAGGAGGACAGGAGTTCTAATCTGGCCTCAGACACTTGATACTCACAAGATGTGTGACCTTGGGCAAGTCACACCCTTATTGTCTCACATCCAGGGCCTTCTCTGGTCATCCTGATTCATATCTGACCATTAGACCCAGATGGCTCTGGAGGAGAAAGTGAGGCTGGGGACTTAACCCAGCACTCTCTCATTCAAAATTCAATTCATGTGCTTGTCACAGAATTTCCCCTGATGGCATGGTCTTCTTTGAAAAATGAAGGACAAACATTATCTTATATGTACTCAGTTATTTTCATGTCTCTTTCCTCCATTAGCAAGTGGTCCTTGAATTCCTAATGAGCCTTAGCCAGGTTTTTGCCTTTTTTTTTTAATTTCTAGAGTTTGCTTCAATATATATATACATAATAAATGCTTTTATGGTTGACTTCTCCTTCAATCAAAACAATCTCCAAACTCCTACCAAAGCAGTTCCTGTCCTCAAGAACTCATATTCTAATGGAGGAAACAATGCAGAAATAACTATGGACATACAAGTTATATACATAATAGATGGGGAGTTCTCACAGATGAGATTGTGCACAATCACACAGTTGTGGTTCAGTTGTTTCAAATATGTGTGACCTCTTTTTTGGAGAGTTTTCTTGGCAAAGATACTCAAGTGGTTTGCTGATTCCTTCTCCAGCTCATTTTATAAAATGAGGAAACTGAGGCAAACAGGATGACTTGCCCAGACTGTAAGTGTCTAAGGCTGGATTTGAACTCAAGTTTTCTTGATTACAAGCTCAACACTATTCACTGAACCAGTAGATGAATTACTTTCTTACTATGCCCTTTGCAGCCTCTACTGGTGAGGTTTATTTTTGCTTTTGAACCCAGACATTAGATTTTGCATTTCATCTTGGTAGATTAGGCCATTCTACATTGTTTTGGTTTTTCTGCTTTTCCTTTCAGATTCCTGTAGCCTGTATTTTGCATTCCTAGGATATAATATCAAATACACCATTCAATGTTGTCTTGTATCAACCATTGGTATTTGCCAAGTGTGAGTCTTCTCTTCAGTGCCTTGGATCATTATTACTGAAACAGGGAGCTGACCATGCCACTCTTACTTGAAAATCTAAATGAACTCCTGTTGCCTCTAAGATTCCCTTCCGACTCTCCTGTATTTATTTAATGTTCTAATCCCTATATATAGATCTAGATGTATTGATATAGACACACATACTCACATGCACACATACACATATATTTTTCCCATTAGGATTTAAGCTTCCTAAGACAAGGAGCTACTTTTCTTATACCCAAGTCTTTATACAACACCTAATACATCATAAAATGCTTGTTTGTTTGATTGATTAGATGGATGGGCAGAAAGAATCAGTGAATGTGTGAATGCATGAGCAAACAGTAAGTAATTTAATTTCAGAGCCAGGCCTAGAATTGAGAGCTCTGGGACCTTCATCCATCTTTCTCTAATACAGGTTGTTTGTAGGATTTTTGGGCTGTCCTGAAGATTGTGCTTTGTGTCTTTGTGTGTGTGTGTGTGGGGGGGGTGTGTATATTTATGTGTGTGTAATGTGTGTGTGTATGGATGTGATAGAGCCTCACATATATCTATGTTGGATCCTAGAAGGACTCCCAAGAGCCACTTCAGTCCCAATCCAATAAATCCCCTGCCCATCTCTCCACACTATCTGCCGCTGGTTTGATCAGACCCCAAACTATTCACTTGTTCAATCGTATTCTTGGTTAGGATGCTCAAGCCAACGGTTTTTGGACCAGCTGCCCCAACTCCCATAATTTCAGCTACTTGAAATAATTATGACCACTGGACCCATAAATTGTATCAATGAGACAAGAGGGGCCTCCAGTAAGGAGGGGGACCAGACACAGTTGGCAGCTGCAGCACATTCCTGCGAGGGGTGCACATGTGTCGGGAGGTCATGTCTTACTGCCTTAGGGGAGAGAGGCCTGAGCTGTGATGGCTGTTGGAAAGCGTCACGCTTTATGGGACACACCCCCAGCCTGTACCCCCAGCAGTTCTTCCCTAACCCCACTTCTGGAAGCTCTACCATCCTTGGGAACAGTCTGGTTCCCGGGCCCTTGTCTGAAATGCCTCCCTGCTGGCTTCTATTATGGACACCCCATGTGGGGACTTGGTTACCAGATTTATGAGTGTTATAACCTGCATCTGTCTGAGGACTTAAGGAGGGACGTGAGACAGAGCTTGGCTGTCCTGATCTGCCATGGTCTTTTGTAACACTCTACCCCACCAGACCACCACTGTGGTCTAGGATCCCCAGGACCCAGATGGTGGGGACATCAGATAATCAAGGCTGTCTCATAACTGAGGGATTCCCATGGGCTCCTGCAAGAGGAATTTTGTTTTCATTCATTTCCTTCAAAATGGTTTTGCAAACTTCAACAAAAACCTGATCTTTCTATTCTCCAGCATTCATTTTTATGGCTCTCTGAGTTCTGCCTACCCATCAATCTCCATGCTGCATGTTATAATTGGAAGGGGTCCTTGATTTGGAGCCTAGAGTGCCCCAGACTCAAATCTTGCTTCTGACACTTGAGACTTGTGCCACCCCGTTTGGTCATTTCTCCTAAGTCTCAGGCTCCTCATCTGTAAAATGGGATCATTGCTGTCCCTCTACTTCCACCAATGAGCAGATGCTTCAGTGTCCATCTGGTAACCAGGGCTTCTGATTGTTGAGTGTTCATACATCTAGCTCTGCTTAAACACTATTTCCTGGCTTTCTCCATGCTACAGGTTGGAGACCTTCATCCCCCTCCCCACTTTTTCCCTCTGGCTCTGAGAACACTAATCAAATCAGCCAAGGACAGGAGTTGTCTGCCTTTTTGTATTTGTATATCCAGCACTTAGCATAGTGCTTGGCTTGCAAAGGCACTTAATTAATGATTTTTCATTCATTCATTCATTCACAGTTGTGAGAATCCACTAGGTCCATGTGCAGTTAGGCAATGGGTACTCAGGCTTCCCTCCATATCCTGAACACCTGAACATAGCTACCCAGAAAGAAGGTTGGTTTTATAGGTAGATGGCCTGGCTCTGCCAGTTTCCTGCTGCATCACCTTGGGCAGATCATGGAGTTTTTCTAGACCTCATTTTTCTACAATTGTAAAATGAGACCAGATTACATGACCTTGGAAAGTGAGCTTGACTGCCATGATTAATCAGTTAATCAACAAACATTTATAAGCACTTACTTTGCACCAGATGCTGTTATAGGTGCTAGGGAATGAAGGAGCTTGGTCCTCTTAGCCAGGGGCTGTTAGAGGTCAACTCCAATAGTTTAGGAGAGCTGGTTGTTAAATTTGCAGTGGGACCTGTTAGACCTCAGAAATCAGCAAGTTACAAATGGAGGATTGATCTATTGTTTTGTTGATTATCTAGTCTTAGGGCTGCCAGGTGGTGCAGTGGGTAGAGCACTGGCCTTGGAATCAGGAGGCTGGAGTTTGAACCCGACTTCAGACGCCTGACTCTGACTAGCTGTGTGACCTTGGGCAAGTCACTTAACCCTGACTGCCTCCCGTCCAGGGCCATCTCCAGTTGTTCTGATATACAACTGGACCAGATGGCTCTGGAGGAGAAGGTGAGGCTGGTGACTTTGCACAGCCCCTACTCACTCAAGTCCAATTCATGTGCTTGCCATGGTGTCACCTCCCTGATGTCACGGTCTTCTTCGAAAATAAAGGACAAACATTATTATTATTATCTAGTCTTAAGAAAGTCATGAAGAAGATGTTAATAGTTTAGATTAAAACTAAAATGTTTTTATATTTTTAGGAGAGAGTTATTAAATATTTATATAGTCAGTGCTTAATAAATGTACACAGAGTGGGTGCCTAATAAAGGCCTGTTGACTTGACTTGAATGGAACATGTATAATCTTGGATAGCAAATGTATACAATGCTAATCTAGCCACTGAGCCCTGGGTCATTGAAGTCAGGGGATAGGGTTCAAATGCCAGCTCCTGGGTAATGATGAGTCTCAGTTTCCTTATCTGTCAAATAAGGGGATTAAACTAATGATCTAAGAGTTCCTATCAAACTCTGAATTTATAAACCTATGAATTCTCTGCAATGAAATAAAAAAGAGTAAAAATGAGAAAGGAAGGAATTAGTTGCATTTTGAATCTGATTCTCAGAAAATAAGGACATCAAGTCTCCAACAACAGGGCAAGTAGATCTGGAACAATCTTTCTAATTCAGCTTTGGACCGATCATTCTGCAGGGAGGGACTGTGATTTTGGCAGGGTGGCTCTAAGGTGGATTAGGACGCGGTGACCTCGGTTATTTCCCTCCCACTCCCTCCACCTGCAAGATGTGGGTTTGGAGGAGACTAAGCTGAAAAGGACTTTTTCCTCCTCCCCCTCCTCTCCATAGCATCTGTCCTGTTGACTGTTAGGCTTCCACCAGATGGGCGACTGTTCAGGAGGGACAGCATTTGGAATGAGTTGGTGGTCTCAATCCAATCAGCAATTCCAGAATAAATAGCTCTACTCTTGCAGTTGTGGGAAACCTGGCCCCTGAGAGAAAGAATGTAAATATATGTTAACCCTTCCCTGGGTTTACCTCAAGTCTTGGAAACGTACAGGAGTGCCCAGTCTCCCCCAAAGGGCTTTGCTTGCGTTCTGTGAAATTATGTCGTTCAACTCAGCACACTGCTCTTAAGCATCTTCTCTGTATCTAAGCAATGGGGTTAGAAAGGACTTTCCCTACCCTCAAAGAGATTATTCTGTGTAGATGGAAGACCTGGGCCTGAAATCAGGAGGACTCATCTTCATAAATTGAAATCTAGCCTCAGATTCTTACTAGCTGTGGGAACCCAGGCAAGTCACTTAACCATGTTTGCCTCAGTTTCCTCATTTGTAAAATGCAGAAGGAAATAGGAAACCACTACAATATTTCTGAGAAAAGGTCATGGAGAGTTGGCTGAAAAAGAACTAAACAAACTTAAACATTGGACAAACCCTACCCTCAGGGAGATTATAATGCAATGAAAGAAGGCAACAGGAAAATGGAAGCTAAAAAGTGAGGGAAAAGAATATAAAATGAGCTGAAGACAGAAATGGGAAACTAATAAAACCCCAAATGGGGTCATGAAGAGTTGCACATGAATGAAAAGTGACTCATCAACAACTACAAAAACTGTTACAGACAAAAGCACTTGAATTTCAAAATGTCGATTTTGAATCATTAGAATTCAAATTTGAATGATTTCAAAACCACTTGGGGTGGGGGGATCAGGAAAGGTCTTGTTTTGAGGTGACCTCTGAGCTATTATTTGAAAAAAACTAGGGGTTCCAGGGAATCTAGGTTAAGAGGGGGGTACATTCCAGTTATAGGGAGATCACTTTTGTAGATAGGAAGGTGAGAGGCAGCTAGGTGGTGTAGTAGATAGAGCACTGACCCTGGAGATGGGAGGAATTGAGTTCAAATCCAGCCTCAGACATTTGATACTTCCTAGCTGTGTGGCTCTGGTAAAGTCATGTAACCCTAATTGCCGTGCCAAAAAGAAAAGATAGGAAAGTGGGAGATAGGATGTCACTGGAGGAATAGTTAGTAGGCCAGTTTTACCAAAAAAAGGAGGGGACCTGAAGGGGAATAATATCAAATAAAATGAAAAACAGATTGTGAAGGCTTTTTGATGCCAAGCTGAACTCTAGCTCCCTTTTCTTTAAAATGAGGAGAATCCTACCTCATGGGGCCATAGATCTCCTCATCTAATCCAACTCCCTCATTTTATAGATTAAAGAAACTGAGATCCAGGGAGGTTATAACTTGTCCAAGGTCATGGCACCCTTGATTTAGAATTGGAGTACTCTTCAAAGGCTATTTAGTATAATCCTTTCATTTTGCAGATGGGGGAACTGAGGCCCAGAGAAGAGACAGGCTTATAGATCTAGAGCTAGGAAAGATCTTAGAAGTCGCAACTTTAATCTCTTCATTTTAGAGATGAGGAAATATGATTTAGTGATTTTCCCAGAGACTTATAGCTAGGATGCAGCTGAAGTGAGATTTGAACCCATGTCTCCCTGATTCCACATTTAGTGCCCTGTCCGCTAGGCTCCTTTATTACTTCAAAGTCACTATTAACCAAATGAACCAGGCATAGCTTTCAGGAGGAGGTAGTTGTCTGCCCTGGACCTGGGAAGTTTCCTTTTGTGCCTTGACTTGGGGGGGTGGTTCTTCAAATCCAATGTCCTTGAAAAAGGAGCAGTGGGAACTGGAAAAAATAGACTTTTTATTAAAAAAATAAAAAGGAAGAATCGATGGCAGTTGTCGAAAGGCAGCTTTTGACTTGATTTAAGGAAAACCTTCCAGATGTTGAGAGCTGCCCCCATGTGGAATGGATTGCATGTGGAAACATCTGGATTGAGGATTCTCTAGGCAAATTTGAGTTTTAAAATAACACCCAAATAGTTTTTCCCACCCAGTCCAGTTCCTCCATCTGAAAGTCAATGTCTTTGTGCCTCTGGGTTGCCTTTCAGTCTCTCCAAGCCTCCAGTGCCTTTGGATGGCTTTGGGGGGGGAATCCTTTTCAGCTCTAAATCTATGATCCAATGACTTAATGAAATGTCTTCCTGGATCTCAGTTTCCTTTTCTGTTGGATTAGATGACTGTCAAGATTCCTTCAGGCTCTAGAATAAAAACAGTCAGTTGAAGGGATCCTACCATGGACTTGGATGGCTAAAAGGGTACCTCAAGTTTATATAGTTCAATGCCCCTCATTTTATAGATGTGGAAATTGTGGCCAAAATAAGACACATAAATAGTATTAGAGTTAAGTCTAGAACCCGTGTCCTCTGACTTCAAAGTCAAGGGCTTTTCCACTGAACTATATATTTTAAGGTGGGGATGAGGAGTTAATTGTGAGATCAGTAATCTATGAGGAAACTGCCAGTGCATGTAGTTGGAAAAACAAATGAAATATAAAATATACGAAAAAATGATCCATGATGAACTGGGGTAACTTCTTCTAATGAGTGATGATGGGGTCACTCAACATTCACACTGGAGAGGAGAAAAGGAGAAAGCTCTCTGAGGAGACTTCCATGTCCAAAAGAGATTTATTAGAGGATAGTCCTTCCAGTTGACTGACAAAGGAAGGAGCATTTTGATCCTCCAATCAGTGTCTAGATTTGGGGGCAGTGTATTAATGATGCAGCTCTTTCAAGATGGTTTCCCAGTTTTCCCCTTCTTATTTTCGGCGTTTCATCCCTGACATGTAATAGAGCTGTGTTCCCTGTCCCTCTGCCCCCCAACAATGGGGATTTCAAGAAGATCATTAGTATTATCTGCTCCCTCTGCTTCCCAAGCTCTGTTTGAGAGCTATGATTGTGTTAGGAGATCATTTACTCAAGGCAAAGCAAGGAGGGGCGGCGTGGAGAGTCCGTCAGATGATGCCACTGCTATGAGACGTTTGCGCCAAGACGGACACTTGGGTAGGTTGTTGATGTAGTTTGTCCTTTGTTCTTGGAGAGGACCATGGCATCAGGAAGGTGAATAGGATTTGAGTGAGGGCGTGCTGTGCAAAGTCACCAGTCTCATTTTCTCCTCCAGAGCCATCTGGCTTCTGGTAGCCAGAGATGAATCAGTCAAAACAGCTGGAGAAGACATAACTGGGGAGACAGGATGTTTTTATGGCTGAAAGTGAAAGAAAGCAACGAGTGGCTAGAACCCTATGGGGTAGATAACTCAAAAGAGCTTGAACCTGAAACTGTGGAATCATGCTTTTCCCAAGGGAGTTCTGCCTTTGAGTTATTCACCCAATGCCAAGAAGGATGGCCTTGGATTGTTGGCTGAGTAGGAGGATCAGGAGTTTCTGATACAAGTGCTAATATTTTTTTTTGTTCTTGTTATTCTATAGAAATTTACCTTGGATGCTACAAGGGAGGGAAGAATAAATGTCTAGCACCCATATATCCTAACAAGGGGAAGAAAGGCCTTATTTCTGAATATAGCTAGTAAAAGTGTATGTTTGTTACAGCAAACAATAGCAATCAAGTTATAGCCTCAGGGCGGTGCTTGTTGAAAGGATGATGCTTGTCAAAAGAGTATTCTAAGAAGCAAACATCCTGCTGCATATAATAAAAAAGGATGGGAGAATCTAGCAAAGAGACCTTGAAATGAATCATGACAATCAGTTTATCAGGTCTTAGAGAAGCCATGTAGTCTAACTTCCTCCCTTCTACATATGGGGAAATTGAGTCAAACAGGGGTAGGTGACTTGTTCAGGGTCATGCAACTGGTTAGGGTTTAAGGAAGATGAGTCTTTGGGCACTCTGCTATTTTCTAACTGCCCTTATGACTTTAGAGCCTGTTCTTTTTACTAGTCATCCCTTCCACATCATAGGGTTTAGGTCCTTGACACCCTCGTGATCTGGAAAATCAGCATTAAAACTTTTTGGTCCTCTTCTTCAGACCAGAGAAGAAGTCTGAATTTTTTTCCTTTCTGGGGTTTACTGTAAAATTTGGGTTAAGTATTTGGTCATAGGTTCTGTGTTATCTGCTGTTCTTCACATGTCACCTGTGGCAAAACTCCCCCCAAATTCCCATTTTATTTCTTATGAGGATTCATATTGAAACACAAAGTTATAATGTGAAAGGGCTAATTCTATTTCTTTCATGGAATAGTGAAGTCCTCATCACCTAAAGGTCCTCAGACAGGGGGCAGAGGCCCACCCATCAGGGGTGAAAGATTATAGAGGGGGTTCCTGGTAGAGTTCAGCATGGATTGGGCTAGATGATTTCTAGAGTGTCTTCCCAGTTCCAGGTATGGGGAGCAGCCTACTCAAATGCAGAGAGAGAGAGAGAGAGAGAGAGAGAGAGAGAGAGAGAGAGAGAGAGATATGAACAATTTAGTTAGAATATAATTTGGGTGAAGGGGAATAATTAAATTTAGACAAGGAAGGGTGTGTAGGAGCCAGAATGTAGAGGATCTAAAATGTCAGACTAAGAAATTTGAATTTTATATCTTAGAAGTGATAGGATAAATAAATGGTCAAGGGAGCCATACTCAATTCAAAGGAAAAAAAATATTTTTTTCTTCAAGAAAAAAACTAAACTCCTCTCTTTTGGTTTCCATTTTCTAAGAAGGCCCATCTTTCTTATTCCAAAGGCCAAAAGATTCCCCAGGTATGGAAATGAAGAAGGAGAAATATCAAACATTAGTAGACTCCCAGTTTGGAAAGTATGGACGGAAAGCCAGAAATAGGAGAACTGTACTTTATCTGAGAAGGAAAGAACATGTGGGTCTTGGGTGGAGACAGAGCCATGGGGCATGGGGAAGAACCAGGGTCTGTGGGGCCCTTTTAGACTTTCTTCTCTCCCAACTAGAGATGAGTAACTGGGGCCAAGCATGAAACCTCCATTTATTCTTTCAACGGAGATTTATTGAAGTCCCTACCTAGATTTCAGCAAGGTAATTGTTAAATCATGTGAACTTTCCCTGGGGACAAGATGGAGAAATCTGGGCTGACTGATAATACAGTTTGGTGTATTTGGAACTGGTGGAATGAAAAGAGTCAAAGACTGGTCATGAATGTCTCCAATGTCTGCTTGTAGGAAGGTCTCCAGTAGGGTTCCTTGGGAATGTGTCATTGTTCCTGAACTGTTCATCATAGCTTCATGGCTATAGTATTACTGTGAGAAACAATAGACATCTTGCTTTTTAATAAAATAAATATCTTGGTTGAAAGGAAAGGGTTAAGTGGAAGGTAGATTTGATTTGCAGAATTCACGAGGTTGGAACCAGGCACCACATGTTGATTGACAGAGAGGAGATCTGAAAAAGATCTTTACCGAGCTAGGACATAGGGAAGGATCTAATTAAATGGAATTGAATAGAGATAATGTAAAAATTCAACCCTTTGGTTCAAAGCATCAACATCCCAAGTAGAGGATATGGAGTGTAGGTCTTGAATAAAGTTCATATGAGAAAGATCAAAAGAGTTAGAACATTAAACAATGTTGTGGTGTAGACTTAGAGCTTATGAAGCAGAGCTATAAAGAACTGAGTTCAAATCCAATCTCTGATACTTACTAGTCGGGTTACCTTGGGTAAGTTATTTCATCTCTGCCTTCCTCACTTTTCTCACCTTTAAAACAGGTCTAATAGAAAGTCCTTTGGGTTGACACTTTCCCTGGTACTAGAGTATAGCCTACTTCCTCCTAAGTCCATTTTCTTAAACACTTGTTCTCCTTGTACTGGGGCCTGGGGCGTCTGAGGAGGGGGACTTCTACAATATTTTAAATAGGAGAATGGTGGAGGTAATCAGCTGACATTTTTACACAAGGTTTGTACTGAACTTAGTGGGTCAATTAGGCCCATGATGCTTTGTCATTGAAATAGTTTGCCATAGCCCTCCTCCCATCCACCATCTTTGAATACATCAACTCTTCCTCTCTTCCCCCTTTTTTCTCTTGCCCCTCTTTTCCTCTTATCGTCCTCCACTTTCTGAAGCTACTCTCCCCCGTTCCTCCTGGTACATACATGTAGGCGAGGGCCCTGTTTGGGGGGGGGTGGCATTTTGGATAGTTTAGTGGAAAGGATGCTATATTGGAGCTCCTGGTTGTGCTATTTTCCTAGTTATAATCATATCCAGGAGTTTTAGTGGACATCAGGAGAAGTTTGACTCAACAATGTGTTGAGGCAACCGGATAAGTTTATGTAATTGTGGGGAGCTACCTTGGGCCTCAATGTCCTCCTTTGTCAAAAGGAATGTTTTCTATTAGAAGATTTCAACATTTCCCTCTTGCTCTGAATCTTGTGAAATGAGAAGTCTGCAAAGGGCCAAGTTTAACCCGAGGGAATGGATACTAATGGTGGATGAGGTATTTTTGGGCAGGGGGTCGATCCTTTCTGGCAGGTGTCTTCTTGCAAATGAGGCCCACATCCCCAGGCGACCTCTGAAAATGCAGGAGTTTGGGGGGACCAGAGTAGTATTTCCTGCTTCCTTTGGCAGCAGTTACTGAGGGCTGTGGTGAGCTGGGAAGAAGCCTGTAGGAAGGGAAGAAGAGCCTCAGCACTATTCCGTGGTGGGAATTAATTTCAGAAAGGAGATAGTTTGGGGTGGGGAGGGTGATTGGGCTCTATGGCTATAATGGAAAGTGGAGAATGCATCCCCTAGCTTGAGGATGGTGAATAATGGATAGAGGATTAGACTGAGACAGGAAAACCCTAGGCTAAACCCTGCCTTTGTCCAGTACTGGCTGGGTGACCTTGGGCAAACTCCTTAATCTCAAAATGCCCTGGTTAACTCAAACTCTGTTATAGAATAATTGCTAATCCATAGATCATTGAGGAAAGAGAAGAGGAATTGATCTCGTGATTTAATTGAGTTTCCCATCTAGGAAACATCTTCCATCAGATGGGTGCCTGCCCCACAATTTAGGGATCAGCCTTTGGTAGAGGTGATAAATGACTTGCCCAAGGTCATAGTGGCAGATGAGTTAAAAGGAGGACTTGAATCTAGGTCTTCTTGAGTCTGAAATCACAGGCACCATCACCAACATGAACTTCACCACCACCAAGACAAATGCTACCATCACTGCCACTATTAGCACCATCCTCAACCGATCCTTCAAACATACTAAACCCCACTGTTTACTTGGATCTATTAACAGTAATCGCTGACATTAAGGTTTACACTAGACTGATGAATTAGGTAGTACAAGCATTATTGCCCCCATTTTGTAGATGAAGAAACTGAGAAGAGACTTGTCCAGAGACCTAGAGCAATTGTTAGAGTGGATGTTTGAACCCAACTCTTCCTGACTTTGAACCCAGTGCTTTTTCCCTTCCATCACTGTCATACCTTCTCCCTCCCTCCCCCTCTCCCTATAAGAGACTCAAAGTTGTTACCCACTCTACCCAGAAGAAATATTCCCGATACATAGTTGGACACCCCAAGCAGAAAACAAAGGACTGAGGAAACAGAATGAGACTCCATGGTGATGACAGAGAGCGCATAGCACAATTTCCAGGCTACCATGCCAATGGGAATCCCTTTTTGGGAAAGAGGGTCATTGGTCATAGATTTAGAGCTGAAAGCAACTTTAGAGGTCCTAGAATTCAACTCCCCCATTTTGCAGGTGAAGAAACTGAGACCCAGAGAAAGGAAAAAGACTTACCGAAGGTCACATGGGAAGTAAATAATCATAAGTCATAGGTTAGAGCCAGGAGGAACCTCTAGTCATACTGTCTGATTTTATTGATCAGGAAACTTGGTCCCAGGATGTTGAAGGTCACACAGGTAGAAAACATAAAGACAGGATTTGAGAGAGGAGATTCCTTAATTTAAAAAAGCACAAAATTTTTATTTTCCTATATTTCATTTAACAAACATAAATTTTCTCTTCCTCCTATTCCCCCATTAGAAAAAAAGAAAGGAAACCAAGAACTTAGTAACAAATGAACAGTTATGCAAATCAAAGCCCCTTAGAGCTGTGTGTGTCTCCTTCTGCATCCTTAGTCGGGGGTGGGTACCATTTTCATCAGTTCTCTGGATTTGGGATTGGTCACTGCATTGATCAGAATTTCCAATTTTACTGATTGTTATTGTAGAAATCCTTCTAGATGTCCTAGGATGTCCTCACTCCCAGACTTCCCCTCCTTCCTGGATGACATCCAAGGACCTGGGTCCAATAGAGAAGCCTGAGTCGGACCACAGGAAGAGCAATGCATCTGTGTCCGAGCCCCTGCCTCTCCCAGGTGCACCCCAGGACTTCTTCTCCTCCCATTTGTGTCTCTCTTCCCATCTCGAGCCCCCCACCAGTTCCTCTGAGCTGTTTCTTAACTTATTTTTCTCTCAGCCCCCCCTCCTTTGTCAGGCTGCCCCCTTGACCGATATCTCCAGGAGCAGAGGAGCTATGGAATGTGAGGTTCCCCTGGCTGCCAGTGACCTGCCCCAGGGGCTCTCATTCCCCTTCTCATCCTCCCCCTCTTCTTCCTCCAGCTGTCTGCAATTACGGAGTCTGTTTCAATGGAGGGAACTGCATTGAAGGGTCAACTCAGCTGTGTCACTGCCCCTCTGGCTTCCAGGGCCCCCGCTGTCAGTATGGTGAGTAGAACCCAGTTCCTGTGACCCTCCTTCTCCCGATGCAGGCAGGCCACATTGGGCCTCGGGATGAGGGAGAAAGGGGAGGAGGGAGGGTTTCTGAATGAAAAGTGGGATAGTTCCTAGCTTTCTCTCCGATCCAGATTCTTGGGAGCCCTTAGTGCATTTCTGTTGATTGGCTCTTCAGAATCCCTTGACCAGCTGTGAGCTAATACTTACCTTCTCCAAAACACTGGCATAATCCTATTTGCAAGCCCTAGCTCCAAGAATTGTCTGGAACCTTGAAGCATGAGAAGCAGGAGTTTCTCTTATTATGAGATGCTGCCCATATTAAATGGGTCTTTCTCTGCAAAGTCACATATGAGCATCCTTTTAAATTGTTTTTTGAAGCCCCAAACCTTTGGTTTCATTGGTGTAGAAAGTTCTCCTGCCAATGGAGACGGCCATCTATTCTGCCCTTCAGACTTAGAGGTTGCTTCAGGGAGGAGTTGAGTGGCTGGTTCAAGGGGTCACAGGAATTAATCCTAGATCTTTCTGATTCCAGGCTGGCTCTCTGTTCACTTCACCCTGATGCCTTTTGAGATTAGTGGGAAAATTTGGGTTCAAATGCAGCTGTATCACTACCTAACTTTGCATCTTTGGGGAAGTTGGCCCCCCTCTCTCTGGGCCTCAGTTTCTTCTTCTGTGAAATGACTGGGTGACCCTTCAAAGTCCCATCTAGCTCTTAAAATTCCTCCTTTAATTTCTCCTTCAGCTTTAACTGACCTTAGTAGACACACAGTTAGCATTTGACGGCAGAAATCGGTTCCTCCCAGGTTAATGGGAGTCTGAGTTTGCAGCAACTGAAATGAAAACCTTTTTTTTTTTTTTTTGCTTATTCATCTGCCAGGCAAGTCAGGTGAGGGAGGAGGGGAAACTAGAGACACCCCAGTGCTGGGCTCCCCAGGAAATGGGCTGGTGACTTTTATGCAGCAGCCACCGGTGCATGAGGGTAGAGCCTGTGGACCCTGAGCTTTGGAAGGAGGAGGGTCCTCTTGGAAAAATGAGGGATGTTGGTCTTCTCTTTTTTTTCTAAACTCTGGGAGCCATGGCAGATTGGAGGGGGAAGAAGGGACACTGGAGAGATCTGGGATCAGAACCTGGTTCTTCTGCTATTGTACAGGGAAGCTTTCCTGGCCTCAAACCCTTTGTAACTGGGGAGGAAACCTTGGGATGGTCCAACCTTGTATATTCATTCATTCATTCATTCATTCATTCATTCATTCATTCATTCATATGTTTGTCCTTTTACTGGGAGAGATAGATGAGATTGATCTGAGACTGAACCTAGGATATCAAGGGAATTGGAAAGCAACCTGAGACAATGTGGTACAGCGGATAGAGAACCATCCTCAAGACCAAGAGGATCTAGGTTCTAATCCTACCTGTAAAACTACTGACTGAGAAGGTGCTGATCTGCATCAGTAAAGAGTGTTTCCTCATCTGAGAGGTTCTATTTCTAATAGTCACAGATCCAGTCCTCCTAGAATAGAATCATAGGTCCAGTCATTTTTGCACACCAATATCAGAAAGTGAGGAGCAATTCTACCAATCAGAAATGGGAACCATTGCTATAGTTTCAGTCCCATCCAACTCTCCATGCCCCTAGCTGCAGTTTTCTTGGCAGAGGTATTGGAGTGGTTTGCCATTTCCTTCTCTGGCTCATTTTACCCGTGAGGAACTGAGGGATACAGGATTAAGTGATTTGCCCAGGATCATATAGCTAGTCATTGAGGCTGGATTTGAACTCAGCTCTTCCTGACTCTAGGCCAGAAACTCTTGTGTCACTTAGCTGCTGTGGTCGTTAAAATAGTTGTTATAGTTAATAGATTGTATGATCCTTGAAGGCAAGAACCATGGTGATAACTAACATTTCTAAGATTTGCAAAAACTTTCCATATATTTTCACATTTGATTTGATAAGTATTTACCATCTGGCAGCCTGTTGATCCTCACAGCAAGGCTTTGAGGGAGGTGCTATTAGTATTATTTTACAAATGAGGAAACTGAGACAAACAGGACAAAGGACAGATCCAGGGTCACACAACTAGTAAGTGTGTTAGGCAGGATTTGAAGTCAGAAAGTCTTGAGGTCAGTTCCTGAGTCAATCACTTAGTAGCTATGTGACTTTGGGCTAGTCCTTTGTTTTCTGCTTGCCTCAGTTTCCCCTTTTTTAAAATGGGGGATAACAATAGCACCTTCCTTCCAAGATCGTTGGCGCTATGTGAGAGCTTGATACTAGGGCGACTCATCTCAGTATGGAGAGCCTAGGCATACGACCTCCTACCATCTTGTATGAAAACAGCAGCCATCTCCCCACCTTGCCAGTGGGTTTGTGGGGCTCCGAATGCTGAGTCAGGTGGTCCATGGTCCACTGCCAATTTCTTCACGGCCAGTCTCCCTTGAGGAACTTTAATTACAGCTACAGGTGGAAATTAAGAAATGCTTAAAGGGCCATTAAATCTCATTTGTCTAATCCTTTTGAGATACCCTCGGCTCTGCTCCTGGATTCCATTCAGAAATACCAGCCCATGGGGAGGCTGGGGGGATGGTACCGGCTGTTGTTGCTGCTGATAATGTTTTCCAGAGTGGAGTTTTCAGGCCTTTGGTCCCTGTGGTCAGGGACATTGTGGTCAGGGCTCTCCCAGGAGGAGTCTGAGTGACCTTTGGGGGCTTCTAGTTGTAGTGCTCACAAGCAGATGCCATGCGGCTTCTTTGGCAGAGAACTTAGATGCCCCCTGATGCCTCGGCCTCAGAATTCTTGACCTTTTTCCAAGATTGGCAAACAAGGCCCTGACATCTGACTGACCTTTCACCTGTTGGACAATCCCTTCAACTCATCTCCTCCGTTTCTGCTCCTTCCTCTAATTGAAACACAGATTTCCTTTCAGGATACTTGCATTTCTGAAACTGAAGGGGAGGTAATTTGTGGGGTACTGGGCTAATTGTAGAGTAATAATATATACTTTATGAAAATACTTCCTGTTTGGGTTTCATGATAGGCATATAGGCAGTTGCCCCCTTCCTTCCAAAAGCAATTGATTCTGGCTCCCTTTTCCTCTTCTCTTCCCTTTCTCCCTACCACCCACCATGGGGTAGACAAGACCATCATCTTTTGGATGGATTGGTTTTAGTGACCATCATGGAAGATGGGAGTGAATGTAATGGGTCAGACATATGTTGACTCCAGGGATGCCTCAGTGGGCTAGGGATGAGGTATACTGAGCATAACCCTCACCTGAGAAGTAGCAACCCAGGCTCTTCTGCCAGCCATCTAGAATGTATCTGCAGAACTAGAAAGAGTCTTGGATATCACTCTAGTTCAAGCCCCTCATTTTACAGATATGGAAACTGAGTAACTACAAAGGTAGCTGGAAAGAAACCAAATACAAATTTATATAAAAGTAGAGAAATACAGGGTGGCTTTGGGAGGGAGGGCACTGGTAGTTGACTTCATGCAGAAGATGGGGCTTGAACTGAGTCTTGAAGGAAAAGGGGTCTCTGAGGGGAGGAGGGGTCTCCTCAAGAATGAGGATGATGCAGAGATGGCAGATAGGTGTGTCCTGTCAGCACTTGGCATAGTGATGAGACTCTATACAGAGAAGGAGTTAAAATATACTTTCAAGAATTTAAGGGAATGTAAGCTTCTGAAAACAGCACCAAGGCCAAGCCAACATAGTGCTTTAAAAATGTTTCTTGGAGGGGTGGCTAGGTAGTGCAGTGGAAAAGCACTGGTCCTGGAGTCAGGAGGATCTGAATTCAAATCAGACACTTACTAATTGCCTAGCTGTGTGACCTTGGGCAAGTCACTTAACCCCATTGCCTTGCAAAAAATGCTTCCTGATTGATTTGTGGACTGCATGAATGATCCCATTTTAAAATGGGAAATGCATTTCATCCAGGAGCAGAGATTTAGGGGATATCCCTGCTCATGGTTGAGGGGCAGGGCTTGAGGTCCCCTCTCTGGTCCTATTGTAGAATTTTTATACATCAGAATGGATGAATTCAGAATATAATCCTTTAGATGACATCATTGGAGCATTTCCTGATCAACTAAATTCTGCAAGATCTGAATTCTACATGTGAGATTTTGATGTACTGAAACCTCTGCTATTGTGTGTGTGTGTGTGTGAGAGAGAGAGACAGAGAAACAGAGAGACAGAGAGAGACACAGAGACAGAGAGAGAGACAGAGAGAGACAGACACACACACACACACACACACACACAGAGAGAGAGAGAGAGAGAGAGAGAGAGAGAGAGAGAGAGAGAGAGAGAGACATGCATACAGACATAGAGAGACATAGAGACAGAAAGAGGCAGACAGAGACAAGGAAACAAAGAGACACAGAAACTCAGAGACAGAGAAAGAGAGAGAGAGAATGTGCTGTGTGTGTGCCAGATCCTGTTTTCCTTTCCTTGTAGAGTCAATTGCAATTCTTCTTGCTCCACTTCCCATAGGATCATAAGTAAACTTCCCGTTCCTCCTAGATGCTAGGACTTGGGCGCTACAGGCTCCCAGCACATTTGGGAATATTTAGCTAACCCCCCAATTATAATTGATTGCAGCTTTGAAAATACAGAACACATTTTTTTTGGTTCCCCCAAATTCTTTGACTTAAAAAACAGAATGGGAGAGGGGAGAGGGTGGAGGGGCAGGAGAACAGGACTTGGAAGCCTGGGCAGTATATTCCACATAGGTTGTATATTCTATATATTCTTACATAAGACACCCCTGCACCCCCCACCCCAGTCTCTGCCTTGGGTTGGAAAAGGTATACTGTCAGATTTGAAAAGCTTTGTTCCCTTTAGAGTGGCCTGAGGCAATGATGGGGACCCGGTCAGGACTCATGTGGCACCACACTCAAAATTAATGTCATAGAGTGCTGGAGAGTGGCCCGGGAAGGGGGCCAGGAAATCAGTCTATCCAGTTTGAGGCCCCATAAGACTAAGTAAGGCTAGTTGAGGGGAAAGCTGTGACTTCAGGTTCATTCTGTCTTCCCCAGAAGGGATGTGTGGGGCAGGGGCTCTGGCAGGCAGGCAGGGCCTAATTGGGGGAACAGGGAGAAACCAGCTCTTGCTTCTCACATGAGAAGCTCTGCAACACAATGAGAGAGGAAAGGGCAAAGTCAGAGGATCCAGGTTCAAATGCATCACTTAACTCATGAGTCCTTGGGCAAGTCATTTGACCTTTCTGGATCATCGTTTTCTGGTCTGTAAAATGAGGAGATTGGCTATACTACCCTAAAGGGGAGAAAAAGACAATTAAATAAAAGCCATTTTGAGCCTAACCTTTTCAATCCAAGGCACTATTGATTCTCTACTTCTGGAGTTGGGCAGGGGGGTCTTATGTAGAATCTACAGCCAGACTCCCATGTCCAGTTGAAAAACAGATAGTCCCCCAGTTCTCTTGCCTCTCCCTTCTTTCATTCTCTAAAATGATCTCTGAAATCCTTTTAGCTCAAATTGATGAACCTATGATCCTGGGTTTAGATCTTGGCTGTGCTGACTTGTTCTTTGACTTTGGACAAGTCACTTAACCTCTCCTTATCTCATCCTATCATCATCTCCTTATCTCATCTTATGTCCTCATCTATTAAAAAATGGGTTGAACTCAGGTTCCCTAAGGTGTCTTTTCAACTCTAAATCTCTAAGCCTGCATTTGGTGGGGTCCTCTTTCTACTCAGAGCCTCCTTTGCTTCATCTGCTGAAGCAGTTTGGATTAGATAATCTGACCCTGCTATTCCATGGGACAAATCTCATAAAAGAAACCAGGAGAGAAGACCCTTCCCTTTTCCCTAATTCTACCTTCCAATCAAACTGGAAGCTGTCCCCTGACCTTAGAATTCCATTCTCCCACTTCTAAGCATTGGCACAATTGGTCACCCAGGAATATACTCCTTCTGGTGGTCAAAATTCTTATCCTCTGGCTCCTTTTTCATTAAGCCTTCCCTAACCTTCCCAGGGGTTGGCCCTCCCCCCTCAAATGAACCTGAATTGACCTGAATAAATGTTCTACCTGACCACCCCATCATCAACAAATATTAGATCCTGAGAACTTAGTGCACATAGTAGGGGCTTAATAATTGCTTATTGTGGAATTGAATAGAATGAATGTCATCATCATCATCATTGTCGTTGTTTTTGAGGGAACAATGAGGAGTGAAGCTTTTGTAAAGGGCAGGGATGGGAAAACTTTTTCTGGCAAGATCATTTGAATATTTATAACTAATGATGAATATTTATAACATCATTTCTGGGCTATATTTGGTCAAATAGTTAATTAATCACTCTGAAAGAGCTCCTAGATTTATTGAATTTCGAGTCCTGCCTTTGGTTGCCATGGCAGCTCCAGACCATACATCCCACTAGAGGTTCTCTGCCCCTGGCATAGGGGAACTCTTTCAGACAATGCTAGCCTACATGGTTAGGTCTGAATGATCAAGGACCCTGAATCTCAGGCTAAGGATCTGGGGGGCTTCCATGCAGTTGAAAATGTTTTGGAGTGGTTTTTCAGCTTCTGATTCTCCCCTTTCCTAATAATTTTGGACAACACTATTGATCTCTCATGGTCTCAGGGGATTGTTCTAGATGACCGAAAGGTCCCACCCAGCTTGAAATCTGTGAACCTAGGCTCCTACCTATAAGACTTTGCAAATCATTGTACCTCCATGGGTCCTATTTCCACATATGTTGAATGGGGGGGGGCTATCAAAGCATTCCCCAGCTGTAGATCTATGACTCTGATGCTAACAGAGCTTTCTCATAATCATATAAGGCAGATCATCTTTAGCATACAACTTGACCCTTAGGATGTACTTAATAAATGATTTTTCTTTCATTCATTCATTCCCATTTTACAGATGAGGAAACTAACTCACAAAGAAGACTTGGCCAGGGGCCATACAATTAGCAATGAGAGTTCAGTCCCAGGACCTCCCTCTAACCTCTGGAAATGATCTGTGTGATAAGAGGAGACAAGGTGGATAGTTATATGAGCATATATACCAATACTTGCAAAGATCTGTGGTTTCATCCTACCATTTGGGCATTTTCTCTGCTTATGTAGATTGTTAGCTCTCCATGTTTTAGTAGACCATCTTTTTGAGTTCCTGTGGCTCATAAATTTTGCTCAGTCCCAGAAACTACAATTTAAGAACATGCTAGAAGGGGACCCAGAGAAAGGCCACCAGGATGGTCAAGGAACTGGAGAGGAGAAAAATATGACAGCTGTTTTCTGGTATTTAAAGGATGTCCTGTAGAAGAGGGATTAGGGCTTGGAAGATAGTATGTACTTAATAAACATTAGCTGAATAGATGATTGAATGCTTTGTTTGGACCCAAGGGAGCTGTGGGTAGAAGTGGTCACCAGGCAGATGTAGCCTTGATGAGAGAAACAAAGAGAGCTGGGTCTCTCTCCAGAGACATCTTGGTTCTCCTTCCATGGAAATCTTCAAGCACTTTAGTCTACCACTTGTTGGATGTCTAGGAGATGAGATTGTTGTTCAGTTATGGGTTGATTTTGGAAATTGTATTCGATTGGGAAATTTTGGTATTCTCCAACTCCAGACAAGATGGCAGCGTCCTGCCCCTTAGTTGTAAGTTTGGGACACTGAAAAGAGGACCGGTGTCAGAATCCCAGATCTTTCCTAAACTACTGCCAGTGTGAACTTGCAATGTGGCCCCTTAGCAAGAATGCTGAATCTGGGTTCAAAGTCTGAGGTCAAATCTTAGCTTTTCCAAATTGGGACACAGTGCCTAGAGCTCTGTAAAATGAAGGAGGTTGGACTAAATGACCTTTAAGTTCTCTTTCAGCCTTAAATGTGAGATTCTCCGACCTTTCTGGGCCTTAGAGTTTTGTCATCTGAAAAAGGAGTCAGAATTGGTCTGGAATTGTTTTTTTCCTCTTTTCGTTCATAGTATCTAACAAATAGTTTTTGTCGTTCAATCATTTCAGTCGTATCTTATTTTTCATGACCCCATTTGGGGCATTCTTGGCAGAGATCCTGGAACGGTTTGCCATTTTCTTCTCCAGCTCATTTTACAGATGAGAAAACTGAGGCAAAAGGGTGAAGTGACTTCTTTTTACAGAGCTAGTGATTTGCCATTTTCTTCTCCAACTCATTTTATAGATGGGGAAACTGAGGCAAACAGGGTGAGGTGACTTGCTCAGGGTCACACAGCTAGGACGTGTCTGAATTCAGGATTTGAGTTCAGGAAGATGAATCTTCCTGATTCCGGGTCTGGTGCTCTCTCCACTGTGCCCCCTAGCTGCCCTGGCACATAGTAGGAAATTAATAAGTGTTTACTAATTGAAGGAGAAGGTCTAAATAGCTCCTCACTCTAGAGGTGTAATCTGAGATAAGGGCAGGCTTTGTTCCTTGGAGAGGACTTGGCTTCCCCCTCTGAATCTCCTGGCCTCCCTCCTGCCTCCCCAAACAACCAAGAAGTAACTGCTCCTGTCTGTCATGGTGGAGTGGGCAGGAAGGTGAGCCAGCCCCCCTCCCCGGCTGCCACTTGTACTTGGGACCCACATCATCCAGGCAGACTGTCTAGACTTGATGAGACTAAAATGAGGGCTGAGCAGACTTGCCTGCCTCCTTCAGTAGAAAGGAAGCATTGTATTCTAGAAACCTGGCTCTTAAAGACTAAGATGTGGAGCTGGTACCTTCCCTGTTATTTGGGGATCCTTTCGTCTCTCCACAAGCTCCCTCTCTGTTGCCTCCTCCTTCCATGTCTCATTTTCCTCTCCACCTGGGCCTCCAAATTGCCTCTAGTTATAGCTTTGGTGGTAGGTAGAGGGGCAACTGAGGTCATTGATTGGCTGATGATTAATGGCCCCTGACCCAATGCCACTTCTGCAAATCTCAAATCATGGTGAAATCTGACCATATTAGGAGCTTTCATTCCTAATTCTTTAAATTCAAGATGATCTTTCCCATTTTGCAGATGAATACTGGCTCCAAAATGGAAAGTGACTTGTCAGAGTCTCTATTCTTAGTTATATTTAGTTTTGTGTATAGTTATAGACTCTTGGTTAGTCATAAATAACACAGTCAATATGAAATCCAAGTCCAGTGTCCTTTCCACCATGGCTATTTAGACTTAAGGAAGGAGAACTAGAAGGAGTGGAATCAGGAAGGCATGGCCTCAAGCCCCACATCAGAAACTTCCTAATTGTGTGACCCTTAGTCGCTTACTTAGCAAGTGACTTCACCTTTCCGGGCCATTGGTGTTGTACTCAGTGGTCTCTATAAAGTCTCTTCCAACTCCAGATTTATGATACTCTATTTCCATGCCTGCTCCTGCCTCTGACCTCATCAGCTCTTTGGATCATAAATCTGAAACTAGAAGGACTTCAGGGGCCATTTAATTCTGAATTCATTAAAATGCTGGCTCCTGTGTCCGTGAGTCCCCTGCCTATTTTTCTCCAGGCCGAGGTGGCCTTCTCAGTTTTTCTCCTGTGGCTGCCCTTCATTAAACCTGGGTCTCCTTGATGTCCTTTGAGAGAGGAGGTTCCAGCCTTGCCAAGTTTGGGGTGAGATGGAGCCTGTGTAGGTGAAGTGTCCCCTTCATCATGCTCTGTGGGAACAAGACTCTAGCAGGAAGTTGGGTGCGGTGTATCAGTCTGTGAATCAGGTCCTAGGAGAATCCATGGAAATGGGGGGACCTTCATGAAAAAAGAACAGGGGGTTGGGATAGGGATCTGGGGATTTTGTCCTCAACCAAAGTACTCCCAGGGGATCATAGATTAGGACCTTACAAGATACTGAGCCTCTTTTTACAGAGTGGGAAACAAAAAGCCCAAGAATTTGCTTGTGGTCACCCACAGGCAGTAAATGTTGGGGAACACATCAAGCCAAGGTCTCTCCTGACTTAGAGTCAAGGGCTCTTGCCATCATACCAGGACATCTCCCAAGGTATCTAGATTTTTTTTTAACATGGACTGTGTCTTGAATTAATAGAATTTCTCTTGACTGGGAAGCCACAGGAAATGGATAAAAGGTAGGATTCTGCCCAATCTATGCCTTTCAAAGATGGAGACACTGCTCTTGTGTTCATTTTGTGGACTGGATCTTGTGTTCAATTGGATTTTGTGTTCAACTGTTTTTGACTCTTTGTGACCCTATTTGAGGTTTTCTTGGCAAATATCCTGGAGTGGTTTGCCATTTCCTTGAACAGCTCATTTTATTGATGAGGAGACCGAGGCAAAATAGATGAAATGACTTGCCCAGAGTGACACAGCTAGGAAGTGTCTGAGGCTGAATTTGAACCTAGGGAAGTTGAATCTTTCTGCCTCCAGACTTTGTGCTCTATCCTCTATGCTGTCTAGCTGCCCCCAATTTAGGAACATAAAATCATAGGTCTAGAACAGAAGGGACCTCAGAGACCATCTTCTAGGAAAAAAAAAACTAAGGAATAAGAGAGATAAAGTGACTTTACCAATGTCAAACAGGTTTTTGTTCAAGGGCAAATGACAGCAGAATGTGGGGGGACTAGGGCTTTGGTTTCAGGCCTTGGTTTAGAGACACTTTATTTCTAAGCTGGAATCACCAATGTCTTGAGTATGAGCTGCTCTGTTCCCTCCTTTAGTAATACTTCCCACTTTTAGCAGACTCAGGGGCTATTCATTCTGAGGCAGGATTCAAACTCAGGTCTTCCTGACTCTAAGGCCCTTCCTCTATCTGTTCTATCACCTGGCTGTACTGGAAACCTAGTACCCATATGAAAGCAAGTCATTTTAACTGAGTCTTTTCAAGTCCCTTGCTGCTTCTTCCATGTCCCACCATCTCCATAGAATCCCTTTCCACTTTGGACGGCTCTATTAAGAAGAAATCAAATGTGACTTTGTCCCTTGGTATCTCCCACCCTTCCATCATTCATTGTTCTGACAGAGTGTGGGATCAGACAGAGTAAGTTGAACCCTTTTCAAGATCACAGCTCCTTGGTTTCTTGAAGATGGCAGTTGAGTTCCCTGAGCTTTTTCTTGTCCAAGATAAGCACTCCAACTTTTTCCATTGATCTGCACTGAAAGGTATACCTTTCATGTGATGGATGAGGATGCTGAGGTGCAGGGAGGTTCAGTGATTGGCCTCAGATCAAGTATCAGAGGAGGCATTTGAACCCAAGCTCCTTGATTCTATCATTTGTGCTCCTTCCACTGTGTCACACTTGCTGGTAGTATTGCCATGATAATGAATGCAAAGAAATTGGTCTGAATTCAGGGAGTGGCCACTTGCCAAGTTTCCTTGCCATTCAGAGAAATCTGCTTTCAATCAAACTTTTTTTTTGCCAGCCTTTGATGTGCTTTTTATTCAGACCAGAATGAAAACTGTTTTTAGCACTCGGACTGTTTTCTGTCCCTTTTTGGGTATTTCAGGCCCCAGATCTTACTTTGATGGAGGCATCTGGATAACCAGAGAAAAGTGTCTCTTTGGGTCTGAGTTATCCAGATATTTGATTAGATCTCTGCTTTTCTCAGAATCAAAGAATCTGAGATTTTTAAGGCACTCTGAAGTCCAACTAGTGTTAAAAAAAGACCCAAAAAGAAATCAGTTCAATTCAACAAACATTTAAACATCTCCTATGTGCCAGCTACAAAAATAAAAAACAAACGAAATTGCCCCTTCCCTTAAGTAGTTTATTTTCTATTATATACAAATGGCAAATAGTCATTTAGCCTTTTTTTGGCAGGATTCAAGTAAAAGGGAACTCACTCCTTTCCAAAGTAGTTCATTTGGCTTTTGGAACAACTTTCTCCTTTTATCAAACCTTAACTCACCTTTTCATAACTTCTCTTCATCACTCTTTCATCTGAGGCTATATAGAATAGTGTTGACTCTGTCTCCTACAATCTGTGTGACCTTGGACAAGTCACAGATCCCACCCTTTGAAAAAGTCTTTGCTGAGGTCATGTGCTAACTCCTTCCTACTGAGATGAGCTTCCTTCTAATTTTCGCTTTTTCTTGAATATACCTAATTATTTTCATGTTGTTTCCCCTTTAGATTGGAAGATCCTTGAGGGGAGCCATCATTCTTTTGCCTTTCTTTGTATCCTCAACCCTTAGCACTGTGCCATTTTAACTGTTTGTTAACTGGATGGGTCTCAGATTCCTCAACTATAAAATGAGGAGAGAGCTAGAAAGCCTCTGAGGAAATCCAGCTTCTTTACCATATAACAACCCTTCAAACACCCTCCTGGCTCTGCTTTTAACTTTCTAAGATTCTAAAATCATACTTCAGCTGCTCATTCTGGACGTTCCCCGTGAGCCTGGGACCTCATCACTGAACCCCTCCTGTAGCCTTCTCACCTTGGAATGTCCCTTTGCCAGGCCACCCCACCTTTTCCCATTGGTGAGTTTCTCCTGCCACTTCCATTTTGGGAAGTGGCCCAGGCCAACCTTCACTCCCCTTCCAGGTCTGCTCCTTCCTGACTTCCCATCTTTTTCTTGGGATTTCAGAATCATATTTATGCTCTTCATACCTTCTTCTCCATCTTCCTTCTCTTTTCAGGTCCCCCTTTTTGGTATTACCTTCCTCTGTTAGAATGTAAACTCTCTGAGGTCACGGTCTGTCTTTTTTGTTAGCATTTTTATCCCCAGCACTTATGACATAGTCCCTGATGCACAATTAGTATGTAATAAAGGCTTTTTTGTCTTGCCTTACTGAGAGCATGTTCATAAATAAGCCTTCTTTTCTTGAACCTATCTCTATGTTTTCTTCTAACCTATTCCTTCTCATCTTAGATTTCAAAATCCTATGAGTCCCCTTCGTTCTCTTTTATAGTCCACATGTTGCTGTAATTGAGGCATATTCAGTCCTTCAACAAATATTTACTCACTGGATATATTATTAATGAAGAAAGAGGGAAAAATGATCCCTGTCCTCAAGAAGCTTACATTGGAATGGTATAGTCAAAGATGAAAATCACCAAGTATTATAGAAAAATGAAAATGTCTAGCAAAATACAAGGTAGATACAGAGTAGATTGAAGCAAACAGGAGAGAGACATTAGCAGCTGTGGGAGTGGGCAGGGGGGAATGGACTCTTTCAGAAGGCAGTGTGTGATATCTTAAAGGGAGCCAGGGAAACGGAGTCAGAGGTGAGGATGCAGAGCATTCTAAGCATGGGGGATTGTCACTGCAAACTCAAGGAGTTGAGAAATGAAGTATATTTGAGGTACCGCAGGTAGGTTGGTGCAGAAGGAAGCCAGGTGACTTTGGGGATAAGATGACCACATTGCCTTCCTCTTCCAGGACCCTGATGCCTCTCTGCCCCTTCCAGACCAAATCCTTCTCTTTCATCTCTCCATTTTCATCCTGTGGGAGTTATTAATATATTATTGACTCTTCTGTTGGGTGTGTGAAGTGACTGGTGGCTGTCTTTGCCTTTATAAATAATTACCAGGTTCTGGAAGCCCTTGGGGGACACAGAGGTATTTTGTAATGAAGGGGATAGTTGCTAAAATGAGTGAGGGGTGGGGGATTGGAAGAAACCTGTTTTGGGGCCCCATGAGTGCAGCTAATAGAGACATTCCCGCTATGTACTTAGCTTTCAGTTTTTTGCCTTAAAATTGATGGGGAGACTTAAAAAACGTTCCTGGAGGTTCATAAATGCATACCATCCCCTCTTTCTTGAAATAGGGGGAGAGAAGTGCATGGGCCAGACTGGTATTTGCAGGACACGTGCTTCTCATTAGAAAGTCATCGGTGATGTTCGTGATTAATTACCTCTAGGCTTGGTATGTGGAGCAAAGTGAGCTGCCAGGCCCCCGCTAGTACCTGGTACTTTGCTGGGAGGGAGCTGGCAAGGGGGAGGGAGCGAGACCCAGGGCTCTCTGGAGTCTGAGGTTTATGTTTCGGGATCTATGGGTCAGGGGAATCATCCAACCTTGTGGGGTGGTCCTCTCTGCCACGGGACCTCTAGATCAATGACTTTTTAATGTGGGTCCAAGAACCAGCAAGGGCATCTGGGAAAGGATTTCAGGTCTGTCTTGAACTTGGGTAGGAAAAAAAATGACATTTATTTTCATTAGTCTTTGGTTTCCTTTGTGATCCTATCTCCTTTAGTTTATGCATTTAAACATACAATTCTGAGAAGAGGCCCGTAGATTGTCAAGGGGATCCAAGTCAGCAAAGGTTAAGGACTTCTGCTCTGGGTGAACTTCGAATCTCCCTCAGAATGTAGCATAGTACTTTCTGGTTTTGTCTTGTCTCTCTGATTCTCCCTCTCTCTCCCTTCTTCCCTCCTCCTCCTCCTCCTCTTCCTCCTCCATCTATCTTTCCTCCCTCCTTTCCTCTCTCACTTCCATGTTTCCTTCTGTATCTCTTTCTTTCTTTTTCTTTTCCTTCCTTCCTTCCTTCCTTCCTTCCTTCCTTCCTTCCTTCCTTCCTTCCTTCCTTCCTTCCTTCCTTCCTTCCTTCCTTCCTCCCTTCCTCCCTTTCTTTCTTTCTTTCTTTCTTTCTTTCTTTCTTTCTTTCTTTCTTTCTTTCTTTCTTTCTATCTTTCTGTGTCCTCTCCTCTCCTCTCCTCTCCTCTCCTCTTGCCTCCCCTCCTCTTCTGTCTCTGTCTCTCTCTGTCGCTCTGTCTCTCTCTCTCTGCCCCTCCTTCCCTCTTTCTGTATACATATATCTACATCTTCTTATTCCTATAATAATGATGATGATGGATACCTTTATATAGTGCTTTAATGATGGCATACCATCTCACAAATCACACCACCTTTGCCACAACCCTAGGAGTTAGGCACTGCAGACATCATTAATCATTAGCATTTCAGAACTCAGAGATTCTATGCTAGATTTTTGCATCTCAGAGTTGACCAGACCTCTAGTATCTAGTATCAGGACTGTCATTGACCCTACAATACACTTCGCAAATATTCAACTGGCTTTTAATTGAAAATCGCCAAAGAGACGAGGGAAGGACCCACTTTTCCCCTGAGTATGAGGAAGTTTGTTTTCTCCTCAAACCTCAGGTTTGAATCTACTACTTATAAATGAATGAAGGGAATCATTAAACACCTGTGGTTTTCTGCCAAAAAGTGTTCCTGGTTCTAACATTTTCTCACAGGCAGGTGATCTCCTTCTAAGCAATCTCAATCTCCTTTGAGGATTTCTAGGTCACTTGGAGATCTCAGCCTTAGTTATCACTGAGTTGTCTTTCCAACTGACCATCGGGTCATCTTCAGGTGAGAACCTGCTCCCATCTTCAGGCTCAGAAATTCCAGGAGCTGGAATGAATTCACCCTCAGGCAAGAGTTCCTGGCCAAAGTATAACCTTTTTTTCTAAGCCAGCATCAGCCCCATCTAATTTAGCAAGCATTTATTGAACCTTCCATGTTATAAGCTCATCCTCATCCATTTTAGCCTCTGTCCCCTCCCCTATGCTCTCTCCTTCCATTGTGCCCTCTGGAATACCTGTTCCATTGTTAATAAACTGCTCTTCGTGTTCTCCTGCTCACCAATGTCTTTGAAGTGGCCATAGGCTCCTTGATGGTAAGGATTATGGGCCAGTTTGTACCCTCCAGAATCCCAACACCCAACACATAGTATTTGTGAATTGAGTTGACTGATGGTAATAAGCTCTTTGCTGATAATGAAATGTTACAAATCTTTGTAACCCAACACAGGGGCATACATGTAGTAAATGCTGGCACATATTTGTTGAATTATTTTTTGTTGAAATAGACTGGCATCACCCAACCCCAGAATGAAGGAGTTGAGTTGCTTTCAGCTCATCATTAAGATGTACCCCAAGATGCTCTCTTACTTGGACCTGCTGCATTTATAGGAGGAGGTTCTGAGTGACAGCTGGGGAGAGTGTTCTTGTAATTCAGACCAATCTTTCAAAGGGGCTTACTTTGTGGGAAGGATATTTATGTTCACTCAGTGAATCATTTAATTACTAGGGTGGTTTTTTTTTTTCCTTTTCCCCTCCTAGCCCAATATTCTACAAAAGCAGCTTTGTCTTATTCCTAGGATGATTAGATCTTCCTGAACCAGCCCTGATCCTGCACAATGGAACTGTTTAGCCCTTTTTTACATTGAGCTTGGGGTGTGGGGAGGGGGTGGCCACTAATGACATAATTACATCAGAACAACTCAAAACACACTCTGCACAGGAGATGGGGAGCTTCTCCATCACTCTCCCACTATCTAGCCAGCCAAGAAACCACAGGGATGCTCAGAGGCAGCTGTCCAGAGTTTCCCATGGACTGGTGTGGGTGTGATGTTGGCCAGAGCATATCTCTTTAGAGCTGGGAGGAAGCTTAGGGGTCGTGTCCTGGGGTCTGAAGCCAGATGAGACCTCAGAGGTCATGTAGCCTAAACCCCCTCATTTTACAGATAAGGAAACAGAGGCCTGAGAGGAAACATGGTTTAGGATTTTAAAATCATAGATTTAGAGTCATTATAAGTCCTACTCTCCCATTTTACAGTTGAAGAAACTGAGTCCCAGAGGGAACAATTGATTTAGTATCATGGGATCATCGTAATCTTAGAAGTCATCTTAGAGAGAATAAGTAGGGGCAGTCAGGTGGTGCAATGGATAGAGCACCAGCCCTAGAGTCAGGAGGACTGAAGTTCAAATCTGGCTCAGACACTTAATTACTTAGCTGTATGATGTTGGGCAAGTCACTTAACCCCATTGCCTTGCTATAGAGAAGAGAGAGAGAGAGAGAGAGAGAGAGAGAGAGAGAGAGAGAGAGAGAGAGAGAGATTTTAAGTTGGAGGGAACCTTGTAAATTATCTAGGCCGACTCCTTGATCTGCAGATGAGGAAGTTAAAGGCCAGAGAGTAAAGTGATTTGGGACGATCAAATCACAGATTTGGAGGAAGTACAGCATAGAAGATAGCTGTTCTCAAAGCCTGGAAGATGTGGGTTCAAGTCCCAACTGTGAATTCTGATGTCTCTATGATTCTTGGACAAGAATTCTTAACTTGGAGTCATATCAAATTTTTTTAATGTTTTGATAGCCATATTTTAATATAATTGGTTTGTTTTATAATCTATGTGTCTTACGTATTTAAAAACATTTTTCTGAAAAAGGACCCATGAACTTCAATGGACATTGCTCAAGTGGTCCAGTATAAACACTTCTAAGTGGTAGAGAAGGTAATGATGATTCATGTTGGTAGAGGTCTCCATACTGGAAGTTCTCCATATCAGTAAAATCATAGATTCAATACTTGTCCTGTTATTTAAAGCCTTGATGATGGCCTTTGTCCTTCATTCTCAAAGAGGACCATGACATCAGGGAGGTGCTGTCATGACAAGCACATGAATTGGAATTGAAGGAGAGAGAGGGGGCTATGCTAAGTCCCCAGACTCACTTTCTCCTCCAGAGCCATCTGGGTTCAGTAACCAGATATAAATCAGGATGACTGGAGATGGTCCTGGATGTGAGACAATCAGGGTTAAGTTAAAGCTTAGATTTATAATAAAGAAAGCCAGGGCAGCTACATGGGGCAGTGGATAGAGCACTTGGAGTCAGGAGGATGAGAGTTCAAATCAGTCCTCATATACTTGCCACTTACTTGTATGACCTTGGGCAAGTCACTTAACTCTGATTGCCCTGCATCCAGGGTTATCTCCAGATATTCTGATTCATATCTACATTCATATTTTGGCCACTGGACCCAGATGGCTCTGGAAGAGAAAGTGAGGCTGGTGACTTATCACAGCACCCCCCCCCCCACTCAAATCCAATTCATGTGCTTGTCATAGCATCACCTCCCAGATATCATGGCCTTCTTCAAAATCAAGGAGAAAAATATTATTATTATAAAGAGAACTCAGAAGTCACCTATTTCAAACCTTTTATTTCATTCACAGGAATACAAATGTCCAGAGTGGACAGGGGACTTGCTTGCCCAAGGTCATGTAAGATGCAGGAGAACAGTGACTCAAACCTAGGACCCCTTTATACCTAGAGTCCATGGCCATGTCAGTGATGCAGTTTCTCTTTTTTCTAAGGCAGAGCCTTGGTCATCTTCTTTCTACCCTGTAGGCCTCCCTAGTATATATGGAGTTTCCAGAGTCCTCCTGGAAAATCTCCTAGAGCAGTGGACCCCTTCCTAGCACAAGGCTGGACCGGTCCCCCTGGGGCCCAATGAAACTAGGCCCAGTTTGACCATGATGACCTTCCTGCTTGGAATGCCCCTCCCTTTCCCTTTCCTTTCCTATATATATATATCTCCCCCTTTCCCTACATCAGTGTGGGAAGGATGCACTCCAAGAGATCTCCAAGCTCACTGATATGTCCTGTCTAAATTAATTCAAGTGAGAAAAATGAAAACTTGTGGGTGATCCAGTAGCAGCCAGAGAATTATAGACCTATCATATATTCATATATTCGTATCATCTATTTGTATTGTCCAGAGAGGAATCTGCAGCCTACATTACCCTCTCATTCCACTCTTTCCCCTTCCCTCATCCAAATGGCCAGGAATCCTCCTTACCACTTCCAGGGCTGAAGATTGCTCCAGCCTCTAGGCAACTCTTCGAAGGGCCAGTAGTTGGTAAGAATGAGGATGGGGATGAGGGATTGGGACAGGACTTGTGATCTCACTGAGGAAAGGAATTACCAGGGGACAAATCAACTTTTACTCATACAGGTCAGCACTTTCTCTGAGACGGTTTCAGAGCACTGCCTTACCCGGAACACCACTGTCAGTGTGTGTCAAAGGTGAGATTTGAACCTAAGATTTATTGACTTTGGAGGCTGACTCTAATCATGATCTAGCATTAACAGGTACTATTTGCATAGTTCTTGGAAGTTTACAAAATGCTGTGCAGATGTAGGATGAGTTTGATGTTCCTCTGAAGGATGTTTAAGGGACATTGAGTACAGGTTGGGAGAAGTGACTTTTCATTGTAGAAGGACTTCTAAGAGAAACTGAGAGGGACAAGGAACAAGGAGAGAGAGACCTGAATTTTGAATGACAAACAAGAGGTCCCTAGACACTGACTTCTGACACATGCCTTCCTTCCTTCCTTTCCTTTAAAAAAAAAAGCTCCAACAACTTTTAAAGCCTAAGAATTTACATCCTTTCTCATTATATTTTAGTGAGGAAAAAAAGGCTCCCTTATCTGTCTTTTCTATGTCCCCTGATACACAGGAAATTCCTTGAAGGCAGAGTCTATTTCTTTTAGTTTTCTGATATATGCTACTGAGGTGTGTGTGTGTGTGTGTGTGTGTGTGTGTTTGTGTGTGTGTGTATGGTAGGATTTTTTGCGTTCCAGTTATAAGCGCTACAAATACCTGGGTCCCATTGTCATTTTCTTGGTCCTTGCCCTCACATCTGCTGAGACCATGATCCTCTATCTGCTCACTTGCAAATTGTTTAGAGGGAATTCCTGGCCATTTAGATCAGGGAGGGAGGAAGAGGGGAATGAGGGGGGTAATTTAGGCCACAGAGTTCCCTCTGGACAATACAAGGTGGGGAAAACACTGGCTTTCCATCCTGACCTGTGGCAGTTCTAACTTTGTGGCTGCTTCTGGCCACAAAGTCAGAACTTCCACAGGTCAGGATGCAAACAAGTTTTTGTTTTTAAAATCTGGATTCATTTAGACATGACAGATTCATAACGTGGGGATCTGGAAAATTTGTCACGTTGTTGGCATGTCACCTTCACAATGTCATCATTGTACAATAGAGATGTCAAAGGATCTTAGAAAAATTCAATAAGGTGCACTTAACTTTCCTCATCCATAAAAGGAATTATTTTGAGGATCCAATGAAATAACGTGTGTAAAACACTTTGTAAACCATAAAATATAAATGCTATTATCATCGTCATCATCATTATTGTTATTTCTGTTAAATATCATTGCATGGCTAATGGATTATTATCTCAGACCAAACTGTTGTCCACAATGGTTTGTATTTATCATTGATCCTTAAACTCTAAGAATAGTTTTCTCCCAAATACATTTTTTTTTGCTAGGGAATGGGGGGGGGTTAAGTGACTTGCCCAAGATCACATAGCTAGATAATTATTAATTGTCTGAGACTGGATTTGAACTCAGGTCCCCCCCCCTGACTCCAGGATCAGTGTTCTATCCACCTAGCTGTCCTGCCCAAATACATTTTTGATGACATCTTTTGGTTTTATATCACCTACATCTTCCAGTATTTCTCTTTCTACTTCCCTTTTTTATAATAAAGGAATTTTTAAAAGAAAAAAAAATTAGTTCATCCCAATTAAATGAAAATATTGAAAACATCTGGCATCCTATGGAATAAGAACAATGTTCTAGATTTCATCAGACCAAATACTCATCTTAGCCTTTGAGCTATCGAGAATTCAAAACTTTGGAAATATGGAGATCTAGCAGAGGATGTCCAGATCATGGAGGGAATGGGACAAGATGCCATGGCATCAGGTTTCTAGTTGGAGCCCTGAGTTCAGAAGGTTGCACAGCCCCCTACCATTCCCCCCTACCAAGGCCTTTGGTGGAGGCCTGGCCTTCGCCCGAAATAACTACCCTGTTCCTGGTGAAGCAAGTCCTTCCTTCCCATTCTCCAGAAGTTACAATGCTTTTATTTACAAACATCTCCAGTGTTCTGCAGAAGCCTTCCCGGATGGCTTTTTATAATCTTGATGGAAAAGGAAAAAGACACGAAGGCCGATGAATCACATCTAAGACAGACTAACTAGTTCTAGCCCTTTCCCTTTCTTTTTCTTTCCTGCTCCCTTGTTTCATTCTTCCCCTTATTGGCTCTCTTTCTCTCTCTTTCTCTCCCTCTCATGAAACCCCCAAACCCTGCAGGCTTTTTGTCTCTTAAGGAACAAATGTGGTTTATCCCCCCCTCTCAAGCTGGTCTGGGCCTGCCCTGGCACTCTGGGTGGTGGCTTGACCAAGTCTTTCAGAAGCAGATGGGAGAAGCTATTTCAGGAAGCCAGACTTCATAATAGGATAGTTTTTTAAATGAAAATTTGAGAGCCAATCTGGGACATGGCCAAGAGAGCTCAGCCAGAACGCCCTGAAAACAGGACAGTCACTTTCTTGAACAGTCCTGCTCTGGTCCCTGGGCCCAAGTCCTTCTACTTCATCATAAAATTAAGTTATAGAAGGTTCAATTACTCAACAGAGGAATGGGACGACCCATGGGTTGACCCTTCAAATACTTGAGGACTTCAGCCTGAGCAAATGAAAAGGCAATCTGGGATGATGAAAAGAAGGATGGATCTAGAATTGGTGATTCTGGGTTCAGATTCTGTCTGATTCTGATGACCTGCATGAACTAGGGGGTTCATTTCTCTTCCCTGGGTTTCAGTTTGCTCATCTGTTAAAATGAGAGAGTTAGACTAAATGACTTCCAGATCTAAGCACCAGGTATATGGCATGAGCATCCCTTTTTCCCAGTTACATTCCATCCTTCTCAGGAAATTCATTAAAAAGCCATTTAAAACATCACTGAAAATCCTTCTCTGCCTGGGATGGATAAAAGCCCACTTTGGTTTTGGAAGGAATGATAGCTGATGAGGAGGTCACTAGCAAGGCCAGCTTGGTGGCTCATCTCTGGGGTGAGGACTGAGCAGCTGGGAAGGGTCCACATGACTGCCCCTCTCTCATTTGATTTCACATCCATCCAGGAGACTTTGGAGGGGAACACAATATAGAATGAACCAAACCACTAGCATCTGGCCATCCTCCTGCCAAAATTCATGACTCGCTCATTCCCTATCCATGACCCTGAGCAAGGAATCAGACCCAGCTGGGGAGAGATCCTGAAATTAGAAAGGGACCCCTCTGTTAATGTCCCTATTCAGATAATAAGACTGTAGTATCATAGGATCAGAGCTGAAACAGGTGACAAAGCAGATCCTAGGAGCAGAGTAGATGAAAAAGGTAGGATTTGAACTCAGGCCCTCCTCTGATTGAAAAGCCATACCATCCTACCTCTACTGTTACTTAAAAAAACTTCGTTGACTTAAATTACCCTAAATCTGCCCCCTTTCTAATATCTAAGTGAAAGGTCCTTGAGAATTTTGTTCTTAAATCTTTTCTGATCAATTGTGCTTTTCAGTCATTTCAGTTGTATCTGACTCTTTATGACCTCATTTGGGGTTTTACTGGCAAGGGTAACTAGAGTGGTTTGCTATTTCTTTTATTTCATTTGATCATTTTGCAGATAAGGAAACTGAGGTAAACAGGGTAGAGACTTGCCCAGATTCCCAGTTAATAAGTGTCTGAGGCCAGATTTAAACTCAGGATAGAGGAGTCTTCTGTACTCTAAGTCCAGAGCTTTAAGTGCCATCTAGTTGCCCTTCTGATCTGTGAGCAGTGGATAAATTGGTTCCATTCCTATTAACCATCTGCCTTAGACGCTCAGCCTATGGTAATGGGTGGTTTGGGAGCCCTTTTACCAAGATAGTGGCTCATTTGCTGCCAAGAAGCAGAAACAGTGGTCAACTGTGAGTCTCCAGAGTGGTCCCAGCTTGATGGGAAGGAGAGTTCAACCATGAAACCTGGAAGCCAACGGAGCCAAGCTCCTTGAGTTGTTGCATGAAAGGAGGACCCACACTCCTGCCAGCCAGCTCCCAGGCTATTGGAGACCATAGATTCAGTAACTTAACACATTGGCAGGTCCCAGGTGTTTTAGTGTTTCCATGGAGGAAGAGAGTTAGGTACCTTTCAGAATAGTTTCTAATGGTAGCAGTGACCAAACAAAAGATTCAAGTTCTCCACTTGAAGAAAGGAACAAATTCTTCTCACTCAAAAGGACTCCTAACCCTGGCTTGACTTTCCTGTAATTCCAAAACTTTAGGGTCTCTGGTTGGGCTGGAGCCAGTGGGGATCTTGCTCCAATCACCCAGTCTCCTCACCCCAGGACGTTAACCTCATTTTCCCTTACAGATGGGCATTCTGGGAACAGGGAGGCACTTTATTGGGGAGAGAATCAGGTCTCCAGGAGATGAAAGAACAAATATTTGTGGGCAGCCTTTGAGGTGGAGAGAGCCCTTGGTCCCCTCCCAAAGCTACAGCTAAGAGAAGGAGGGGCTTTGGAGCATCCTTGATGCTCCGAGGTTACATCGACATCAAGTGTTTCTTTTACAAAGGCTTCCAACCCCTAAGGAGTGTTGACTTCCTCTTTCACATACTGGTGTTGTTGAGGCCAATTGGCTACAGCTGGGCCACCAGTAAGTCAGGAAAGGGAGTGCGGTGTAGACAAGCAGTGGGACCTCTAGCACAGTTAGGAGGCAAAATTGTGGAGTCAGAGGACTTGGGTTCAGATTTCACCTCTGACAATCCTGGAGTGATCTCCTTGGGCCTCAGTTACCTCATCTGTAAAATGAGAGAGTTAGACTCGGTGGCCACCAAAATTTCTTCCAGTTCAAGATCTAGCATCTAATTTTCTAGATTTTTGATTTCTTAATCTCACTGAGCTCCTGTAGGAATCTGGGTATCTCCCTGCATGTGGCCTCATATGACATTTTTCTGGCAGACATGTGGCACAAATCAGTCTTCTCAAAGGGTCTTTGGAAGAAGTATTCTGAACAACATACGGGATTTATAATCAGGAGGATTCATGTTTATGAGTCCAAATCTGGTCTTAGGCACTTCCTAGCTGTGTGACCCTGGGCAAGACATTTCACCCAGTTTGCCACAGTTTCCTCACCTGTAAAATGAACTGGAGAAGAAAATGGTGAACTCCTCCAATAGTTTTGCCAAGAAAACCCCAAATGGGGTCATGAAGAGGCAGTCATGATTGAAACAACTGAACAAGAATAATAATAACAAAAAATGACAACCTAATTCACGTTTCTGTTACATGTTTTAACTCGCCCAAATCCCACTAGGGGTCATAGATTTAGAGGAGGAAGAGATCTCAAAAAGCCTCTTGATTATTGCTTTATTTTAAAGATGAGAAAGCTGAGATTTCAAAAGGTACAATGATTTGTCCAAGACGGTGACAGAGTTAGCATTTGAACTCCTAATCCAACACTTTCCCCATTACCCCTCACAGCTATCACTAATGTTCTTTGTGTGAGTCAGGGGCCATTGGAGCAGGCTGGGTGCATATGATAGATGAGATCATGGAAACACTTACAGTGGTCCAAAGACAGTTTTGAGACTGATCTGCCCATTTGCATTGGGTGAAGAAATATTCTCTCAATTTCTCTAATTCCAATGGAATTACAAGCAAAACAAATAAAAAGAGACATATACATATCTTCTAATTTTTTTTTAAATTTAAATTTCATTTTTTTCCCAATTACATGTAAAGCTAGTTTTCAGCATTCATTTGGAAGCTTTTTTCTTAATCAGAGGTTGTAAGGTCAGATGAAGGAGCACAGCAGCAGGTGTCAGTGATCACCGTGGCTTATCACCTGGGAGACCTTGGCCAACAAGTGATCTGGGTCAGGGAGTTTCAATTTTCTCACCTTTAGTTTTCTCTTCTGTCAAATGAGGAGGTTGTTCTAGATGAACCTGAAGGCCCCTTCAGTCCCTAGATCTAGGATTGTTCTTACGTAAACTGGCAGAGTTGAACAAATGATTTGAGATAATGACTTGCTTTATATTAGACCCCTCTTTGACTCTTCTCTTCCTCCTTTCCCACGTTCTGATCACTTACCACATCCTATATATTCTCACTCCACAGTGTCTTTCCACTCTCTCCTTCCCAGTCTTATGGTCATTTCCCTAATTCAGACCTTCGTTGCCTCTCACCTGGACTATTATAGTAATCCCCTGACTGACTTCCCTGCCTCTATCCTCCCCTTTCATCCTCCTCATATCCCCCATAATATTCTTCTTAAAGCACAGGTTTGATTATGTCATATTCCTCCCCACCCCAAAAAAGGATAAAACCCTTCCATGACTCTCTCTCACTTCCAGGATAAATTCTCAAGGTTGACATTTATGGCCTTCCACAAACTGGCTCCATCTACACCTTTGCAATCTTATGTTATTTATTTTTTTTTAAATCACACTCCACATTTCAGCCACACTGTACTGTTCCCATTCTTTGTTTTTTCTTTTTACAACCAAAAAAAGGAGAGAAGATTTATGACACAATTGTACATTCAGTCACAGGAAAATAGTTCAGATTTTCAAGAGGGTTCATGGTACACAATTGAAAGTGATTTGATTTCAGGAAGGTAGACCTTGCATTAAACTATAGAATGTCCTGTTCTCACATGGCGCCCCATCTCCCATCGTTCTACCTTTGCCCTGACCATATCCTGTACTTAGAATAAAGTCTCCCCTCCTCTTTTCCTCAGGGAATTCTTCTCTATCTTCAAGACACAGTTAAAGATTGTTGTTTTTTTTATTAGTGTTCAACTCTTTGTGACCCCTTTTGGGGTTTTCTTGGCAAAGATATTGGAGTGGTTTGCCTTTTTCCTTCTCCAGCTGAAACTGAAGTAAATAGGGTAAAATGACTTGCCCAGGGTCACACAGTTAGTGTCTGAGGCTGGGTTTGAACTCAGGTCTTCCTGAATCCAGGCCCAGTACTCTATTCACTGTATTACCTAGCTGCCCACAGTTGGAGCACCACCTTCTAAAGTAAAGCTTTTCCTTATCTTCCCAAGTGCTAACACTTCCTTATCTTCCTATCTTGTATTTAAATATCTTGTATTTATTCTGCACTTATGTATTTTGTGTATATCTATATATATTCATTCTCTCTCCCTCATTAGAATAGAAATTTCTTGGATGTAGAGTGTGTTTCATTTCTATATTTGTAAAACCATTGCCTAGTTTAGAGGAGGCACTTTATAGATGTCTACTTGCTTGATTCATTGGTTCTGGAGGATTCAGATCTACATAAGAGTCCTACATCAGCTGGTAAAGATAGAGAATTCTGAATAGGGAGGGACGATGGGTGGTACCTGCAGAGGCTTCAGGAATGTGTGACCCATGGTCTGACATTCCATATCTGCTCCTGTGGGTCAGTCCTCTTGGGTTTCTGACTTATCTTTTCCCTCTTGTTCTTGTGCTTCTTCCTCTACGTGACCCTCATGACAGAGGAGAAATGGCCAAGTTGAATCTGAGACCACTAAGCTTTCCTCAAACTCAGTGGGATGATCTCCCCTTGTGTACATTTGAGCAGAATGGAGATGAGGGTTAGAGGAAAAGGAAGGAGGCAGAGGAGCTGCATTTCCAGAATATAGTCCTTGCTCTTGATCTCTGCCTTTCCAAATCTTTCTTTTCTTTCAGTTTGGGGTAGTAGAATGTGAACTCTTTGAGAGTTGCATCACCCTGGACAGGTCACTTCACCCTGTTTACCTCAGTTTCCTTAATCTGTAAAGTGAACTGGAAAAGGAGATGGCCAACCACTCCAGTATCTTTGCCAAGAAGACCCCAAAATGGAGTCTTGAAGAGTTGGGCATGATTGAAACAACAAGGGAAAGAGAATACCAAAATTTGTTTTTCTCTTTTTGCCATGAAATATTATTCAGAGACGTTGCTCTCTACACCTGCTGCCCTCAGCTTCCTTATGTTACAGGTTAGGAAACTGAGCCTCAAAATGATCAAATGACTTGCCCAGTCATATAACTGGACCAAGGTAGAGTTTGAACCCTCCTCTTCTTGATGCTTCCAATTGAGAACAGGGTGTCCCCTCAAGACCATAAAGATATTTTTGGTGGGAGGAGGAAAACTGCTTTCATCTGTCTCAGAACAAAACTGGACATCATTTTCTCACAGGCTCAGTGGGAATATTGGTCTACCTTATTCTATTATTTCCTGATGACCAGAATGAGCGATGATGAGGGAGCAGCAGCTTTAGGAACAGCAACTCCATCTCCTGCCTAGATGCTCATTTCACATAGCCCAGATTCCTGGGACTCCGAGTGTCTCTGGCTTCCAATGGGATAATTAATGAGATATTTGCAAGGGAGGGGGGACTGGCTTTCCCAATATCTTGGATTCCTTTCCAAGGCCTTGGCGGGCTCCTGGGCATTCCAGAGCAGGGGGCCCAGCCCCTCTGCTGAACTGTGAGTGCTGGGGCCTGGGTAGATTGATCTAGAGCCAACTGACTGATAACAATCCCCTGATACTAGCAGGAGGATGAGTTTGAAGCAGCCACTGGCACCAAGAACCCACATTAACAAAGGGAAGCTATGTGCTCCAGACAGGTTTATGGCCCAACATCTGTTCAACGGTGGAGCCAGGAATAGAGGTGTGAGTGAGTCTGGTCACCATGAATTCTGATGGACATTCCTACAGGAGACCCAGGATACTGACCCTACAGCCTGGGGCCAGCAAGAATGGGAGGGCAAGGCTCCTGAATAAGCTTTGCATGGAAAGGGAGGAAAGATCAGATGGTTGAGTTCTTTCTTCCTGGAGCCTGTATTTTTACAGATTGCAGTTGAGCTTGAGTATTGCACGGCTCAAATTATGTTGACTTTTATGAGTTGCTCCATTTATATCTATACAGTGGTTAGAGTACTGGACTAGATTCTGAAAGACCTGAATTCATGTCCTACCTTAGAAACTTCTTAGTTCTCCAACCCTACAAGAGACATAGTTTTCTCTTTTTTATTTGAATTTTACAATTCCCCCTCCCCCAAATCTTGCTTCCCTCCCCCACCCCCACAGACAGTCTGATAGTTTTATATTGTTTCCATGCTTTACATTGATCAAAATTGAATGTGTTGAGAGAGAAATTATATCCTTAAGGAAAAAATGAAATATAAGAGATAGTAAAATTACATAATAAGATAACTTTTTTAAAAAATTAAGGGTAATAGTCTTTGGTCTTTGTTTAAACTCCACAATTCTTTCTCTGGATACAGATGGCATTCTCCATTACAGATACCCTAAAATTGTCCCTGATTCTTGCACTGATGAAATGAGAAAGTCCATCAAGATTGATCATCACCCCCATCTTACTGTTAGGGTGCACAATGTTCTCATTCTGCTCATCTCACTCAGCATCAGTTCATGAAAATCCTTTTAGGCTTTTCTAAATTTCCATTCTTCCTGGTTTCCAATAGAACAATAGTGTTCCATAATGTACATATACCACAATTTGTTCAGCCATTCCCCAATTGATGGACATTCCCTCAATTTCCAGTTCTTTGCTGCCACAAATAGAGCTGCTATGAATATTTTTGTACAAGATGTTTTTACACATTTTCATGATCTCTTCAGGGTATAGACCCAGTAGTGGTATTGCTGGATCAAAGGGTATGTACATTTTTGTTGCCCTTTGGGCATAATTTCAAGTCACTCTCCAGAAAGGCTGGATGAGGTCACAGCTCCACTAACAATGCATTAGTGTCCCAGATTTCCCACATCCCTTCCAACTCTGATCATTGTCCTTTCTGGTCATATTGACCAGTCTGAGAGGTGTGAGGTGGTACCTCAGAGATGCTTTAATTTCCATTAGAGACATAGTTTTCATTCAGCAGGTAGGATTTAATAGAAAGAATTATACAGACATGGTGGATGGCCTCTGCAAATGGGGGGACAGCAGGATGAGCCTGGGTTAGGGGAAACCAAGAGTCCAGAATGTGGGAAAGGAAGTAAAAATGGACTAAGACTTGAAAAGTAGACTGGAACCAGATTGTGGTGGGTTTTAAATGCTTGGTTGTATTAAGGAGCCATTGGAGATTTGAGAAGTGACATGTCTACAATAGGGAGATTAGTTTAGCAGCAGAGATAAGTCTCTGATTCACTAAAGAAAGAGAATGTATTCTGGTAGATTAATTGAAAAGTGATGAATATCTGAATCAGTCTACAATAGAGAGTCACCTCTCCCAACTCCAGAAAAATCTCTTCAACATTGGAGTGAACCTAGGGCTACCACTGGTCTGACTGAGGATTGGAGGATGAGGTTCCCTTAGTACCATTCATACCTTCTATAACCAGACTGAGTATAGGACTCCCCAAATCTAGAACATCACAGATCCTGAGCTAAAAGGGAGCCCAGAGACAATCTGATCCCACTCTCTCATTTTATAGAACAGAATCTTAGGGTTCACTTAGGGATTTAGGATCTAGAGTAAAAGGGATCCCCAGAGGCCATCTGATACAATCCCCTCCTTTTACCCAACAGGAAACTGAGGTGCAGAGTGAAATTGCTTGCACATGGTTCCCAAGATAGTAAATGGCAGAGGTGGGAAACAAACCTCCTGACCCCCAAAAGTAGTGATCCAGAGCATGTCCTAGTGAGAATTCCATGGATGGAACAATAGATAGCTTCCTCTTCTCAAATTCTGTGGGTCCATTGAACTCATTGCTTCATGGGACCATCTTGCTACTTTGAGACATAGAGTCTGAATGGGTGGGGACTCTCGAGGAAATATGTGCCTGGTCAGCTTCCTCTCCATGTCCTATGAAGCAAATGATCTTCCAGCCTTTACTGTTTGAACTCATTTCCCAACAAGGCAGCCCTTAATATTGGGAAGTTTTCCTGGACGCCAAGCTGAAATTCATATCTTTTCTATTTTACCCATTACTTGCCTCCTGGGGACAAGTGGAGTAGGGCTAGTTCCTCTTGCGATAGTTCTTCAAGTACTTGAAGACAACTGCCAAGTTCAGGCTGACAGATAATTAAGACCCTTCTACCATCTTGGTCCAGCCTCCAACCATCAGTATTCTTCCCAACTCATGGCATTTGGAATCAAACATCACACCACTCCAGATGTTTAGGAACCCAGCGCTTACTTTTCTAGCCTTATTTTACCTTCCTCTCATTCCAGGACTGCTTTTTTGGTGCTCCTCACAAATGATATCCTGTGTCCCCTCTTTGTGGCCTTACATACCTGGAACTCTCTCTCTCTCTCATTACCTTTGACTTTGGAATCCTTAGCTTCCTTGGAAACTCACCATTTTGTGCATGAGGCCTTTCTTGATCCTTCCTCCTCCTCTCCTATTATTAGTGCCTTCCTTCCCATAATAACCTGGTATTTATTATCTATATTCAGTATATATTCATTTATTGACATGTTGTCTCCAAAAACAGAATGGAGATGTCCCAAGTTCAGGGACCGTCTTTGTATCCCCAGTATGTATATATAGGTATTTTACACGTATACACACACATACACATATGTATAGGTATTCTATAAAGGCTTGAAAACTGATTAATTGATTGATGTGGTCTGAAGAAGGAAGCTCACAATCAAGACTATCTCCTGTATATGACTTTGAGCAAATCCCAGAACTTTCCTCAACCTCAGTTCCCTCACCTTCAATATGAAGTGTTTGCACTAGATCGACCATTCTGGGTTTTTGTTTCTGTTCCTGTGTTCCTTCCTAGACCTGGACACCACACTCCTCTTATTGCAGCCTCTATTTTCATTAGCTCTAATTCTTTTTTTTTATTAGCTCTAATTCTTAACAGCTATGTTCCTTGGAGGGAGTTACCCTCAAGGCCTCAGTTTCCCCATTTTTACAAAATGGAGGAGTCTGAATAGATGACTTCCTTCCTGTTCTAAGGTCCTCAGTCCTAGAGTCCTTTAATATAGCCCTATATACTTCATATACTTTATCAATCAATCAGCCCACAAGCATTTACTATTCACCTGGAACTGTCCTGTGTTGGGAATATAAAGGAAAATCAAAACAGCTTCTGCCCTTAGAGAACTTTGATTCTTATGGGGAAATCTATACACAGATATAGCAATAACCATTCTCACATGCTTGAATATCAACATCATATAACCTAAATGCACACACACACACATATACCCATACATTCATGCCTATAGTATAGATTTGTAGATTTACATTTGTGAATTCATACATATATATATATGTATATGAATAATCAGAATATATAAGATATAGAGAGAATACAAAATAGATTAGTAACCTTAGAAGAGAAGAGAAAAGTAGCAGAAGGTCAATTAGTGGGCATCATTACTCAGATTTTCCATAGGACAGTTAATCTTGTGTTGGTGTGTGTGTGTGTGTGTGTGTGTGTGTGTGTGTGTTTCTATGTGTGGGCACTTTCCTTTTTATTTATTTTTTTTCTTCATTTTATTTTTATTTTGAACTTAACTCTACTTTATGCCTTTTTATTTCCAAACCTTGGGCAGCCACAGAGACTCCAGAGTTGGTTTTTGCCAAAGAAGACAAACTGCTGCCTGATGGGTGTCAGCTTTCTTGTTGTTGGAGTTCATGAGCCAAGCAAGAAAGACATCCTATCCTGAGTTAGTGTTTGAGGATGGAGTTCAGAAGTAGCCGTGACCTTCAGGGCTTCAGGAAGAGGAAGGGCGAGGTTTTGCAGTAAATCTGCTGAAGATACACAAAGCCTGCTCATTAGCTGCCCATTGGCCCCGCAGCCTTCTCTTCCTGCAAGGTGAAATGTGATGCACTCCCTCTCTGCTGCATCACTAAAGAGAGAGATTATAAAGAGTGCCAAGTTCTTGGATCGATCACAGAGAAAGGATTCTGGGGCCTTCTTTGCTTCTGGAATCATTAAGAGCTATCAAGGTCCATAATGGATCGATAGTCTCCCAATATATGTATATATAATCTCCCAATGGCATTGCTGCACCTGATGGGTTCTGGGTCTCTGTTCTGGAGAGCTCAGTGCCACTACTGATGACCCAGGCAGAGCCCTGAGGGCCTCATTTTAGGTAAATCAACTAGCCCAGTTGGCATCCTTGTGTCTGCCCTTAGTAAGCCTGGTCCAAAAAAGGTTGGACTAGTGATGCAAAACCATGATGGTTCCTGCCCTCAAGGAACATACATTCTACTAAGATTATAGATTTAGAACTGGAAAGACCTTTCTATGCCCAGCAACAACAATAAAAATATATATATATACTTAAAATATAATATATATCATTTTATTCAGTCCTCTGTGGACAACTCTGTGAAATGGTGGTATTACCATCTCTGCTTTATAAATGAGGAAACAGAGGCAGTTGGAGATTAAGTAATTTGCCCACTGCCTCATCTTGTCCAAATACTTCACTCTACCATGATACTATGCTTACGAGGAAAACTGAGGAAGAAAGAAAAAAGAATATTTAGCATGATTTGGGAATTATGAATTGATAAAGGAGGAAACACCTTGGAAGAAAGTAGGGATTCTACTAGGTGGAGCTAAGGAGAAAGGGCATTATGAGCATGTCTGTGCAAATGCATGGAGGTGGGAGATGTAATGTTAAGTTGTGATGAACAGCAGTTAGGCCAGTTTGGTACAACATTAAGTTCATGAAAGGGAGAAATAGGAAAGTGATCTTATAAAGTAAGTGAGAATCATTGTGGAAAACTTCTATGCTAGTCTGAGGAGATTGTACATCTCTTAGAGGAAACAGGGAGCTAACTTCTAAAGACATATGAGTAAGGGAGTGACATGGTAGGTAAGAAACAGTGCCATCTTGTTTTTTACATGTATTGGTTTGGGCCTTGTGTGGAGCATGGATTAGAAATGAGAGGTTGGAAATCAAGAAGCTGAAACAGTCCAGGTTTGTACCCCAGGAGAGGTATTTGGATAAGTAGACAGAAGGGGAACAGATAGAGAAGTTAATGGGGAGAAAGTAATGAAACCCAAGCCCTGATTGGATATGGAAGGCTGAGAGGGGAAGGAAGAGTTAAGGATGGCAGTGGGGGTCACCAGCTTGAATGATTAAAAGGGTAGTGGTGCTTTCCACAGGAGGAAGGTGGAGTGGGATGGGGAGAAGGAAAATCATAAATTCCAACATGGACATATTTGGTGTGAGATGGAGCAGCCAAAGGAGAGTTAGATTAAATCAGCTAAGTTTGGAAAGGGAGGTGGGAGCATAATTGTAGAGGGCTCTATAGGTTCCCCTCAGTGACTTCTCTGGTCACTTTGGGAGGGCACTGGCAGGTTGCTTAGAGCATAAGCAGAAAACACTCTTCAAAAGGCCTTTATGGGGTGGCTAGGTGGCATAGTGGATAGAGCACTGGCCCTGGAGTCAGGAGGACCTGAGTTCAAATCCGGCCACAGACACTTAATAATTACCTAGCTGTGTGGCCTTGGGCATGCCACTTAACCTCATTGCCTTGCAAAAACCTAAAAAAAAGGCCTTTATGCCTGGGACTAGATTAGGCATCACCTATTTTAGGTTTAGGTTTTTTTGCAAGGCAATGGGGTTAAGTGGCTTGCCCAAGGCCACACAGCTAGGTAATTATTAAGTGTCTGAGGTCACATTTGAACTCAGGTCCTCCTGACTCCAGGGCCGGTACTCTATTCACTGAGCTACCTAGCTGCCCCCGCATCACCTATTTTAATCCTCCTAATAATAATAACCAATATCTTTGTTCAGTTATATTCTACTCTCCATGACCCTGGGTGACCTGTCCTTATTTAGCTCATTTTTACAGATAAGGAAACTGAGGCAAACAGGGTGAAGTGACTGCCTGGGGTCACACAACTGTAAGTGTCTAAGGGCAGATTTGAATTTGGTTCTTCCTGACTTCACACCTGATGCTCTTATTCACTGTATCACCCAACTGCCCCAATTCTTTCTACAAAACACTAGTGGACAAGTAGGCCTATTGAACATCTTGAAGGGCAATTGATTTCCCTCAAATCAAAATATCCCTAAAGGGTCATAGATTTAAGAATACGAAAGGAATTTAAAAGTCATCTGACTCAATTTTACCATTTTATGACTAAAGAACTTGAGGCTACTAAAGATGGCTTACATTTTACATGGTACCTAAAGTTGGAATTTAGCCCAGGTTCCCTGACCTGCTTCTTCCTCGTCCTGTCCTGCCCTCTGTAATAGTCATACTTTTCTCTGTACGTTGGTTCAACTTCAACAAGCATTTAACAAAACTGTTGTGTGAAAGGTAACTTAGCTCTTCGTGGCTCCACCTGGGGCCCAGGGTCCAGATTCTGCTGTTCTATTCTAGAACAGATTTCCTAAGGGAGGCAGAAAAGGTTAATGATGGATGACCTGAAGTCTGACTTCTTCCAACCCTGGTGGCCACCTGTTTGGGGAAAACACACGGCACATGGGTGACAAAGTTCAGAGATGGAAAACATGGCAATTGCATGTTAAGATACATGAGCCTGTTTGTTGTCTTTAAGGAAACCAAAGGGGACCTAATTATCCCATGAAAAATTCCCTTCCAAATGGAAGCAGCTGGCTTCTCTGGGTGGCATGTCTCACTTGCATTCCATTGGCAGATAAATAGAAATATGGATGAAATGAGGGGTTGTTTTTTCCAGATAATTCATTGATTAATTCATCCAAGATCCCATTTATAGTTTTCTTGGCAGAGATACTGACTTGGTTTACCATTTTCTTCTCCAGCTCATTTCACAAATGAGGAAACTGAGACAGAATGAAGTGACTTGTCCAGGGGTCACACAGCTAGTCAATGTCTGAGACTCAGGTCTTCCTGATTCCAGGTGCAGTGCCTCTATCCACAAAACCACCTAACTGACCCTCAGTCTTCACTGTCAGAATAGGTCTCCCCTCTTTATAGATGAAGAAAATGATCTGGTTCACAGCTGATCACAGCATTACTGGAACCAGAATCCAGTTCTCCTGATTCTAGTTGTGGAAACTTTCTATTGGTTTTCTTCTAAGGGTTAACCTTAAGTCTAGGCAGGGAGTCAGGACATGAACACGTTAGCTTCCAAAGATACCATGATACCAATCTCCATGTGATCAATGCTGAATGTGGGGCATAGGTTGTACATGGAAGCCCACAAGAGAGAGACAACTCATCATGAGGTCAGACGAGGCTTCACAGGGGTAGGGAGGAAAAAATGAGACTAGATGAGAAAAGTACTTTACAAACCTTAAGATATTGTTTAAGTCTGAGCTCTTATCAGTGGGGAATGGTTACAGAGAAATCAATTCAGATTTGATATCAGGAAAACCTTCCTAATGATGGAAGTGGACCAAAGGTGGAAGAATCTGTAGTGGGAGGTAGAGAGGTGGAGGATGCTTGGCCAAAAGGTCCCAGAAGGGACTCTTGTTCAGGTACAGATCATCCTGAGTGATCTCTGAGGTCTCTCCCACCTCTGAGATTCTGAGATAATGAGCATGATACTTTCAGTCAATCAATATGTATTGTGTCTGCTCTATGACAGGTCCTTATTAATGAGCTGGGAATACAAGTATGGAGAATAGAATATTCCTGACTTGTAAGATCTCAAAGCACTCATCCTTATTTCAGACATTGTTTGATCTGAAGCTTGGGAGAGCATAAAAACCTGGTATGGTAAAAAAAATAGACTTTTATCTTGGAGTTGCTATTTTTCAGTTGTTTTGGTTATATCTGACTGAGACACTAACTGGAGTTTTGGGCAGTGATACTGGTGTAATTTGCCATTTCCTTCTCTGGCTCATTTACAGATGAGGAAACTGAGGCAAACTGGTGAAGGGACTGGGAAGGATCACATAGCTAATAAAGTATCTAAGCCTGGATTTGAACTCACCTGCTGTTCTATCCCTCTTTACCTTAGAGACCCAAATTCAAATCTAGAATCTCCCATTTTATAATCTGGGGATGATGGGGGAATCATCTCTCCCTCTCTGAGCTTCAGTTTTCATATCTGTTCAATGGCAACTAGTAAATGCTTCCACCCTAGCACCCACAACCATCCCAAAGCAGAGCAGCCACCTGCTGGCCATCTACCAAGAGGTCAGCCTAACTAAAGAAGAAGGGCATCCTGGAGGTTGAACTGTTACCTTTACCTCAAGAAAAGTCAGGATCCTGAGGAATCCTGGGAATAGTGGGGCTCCTTCCTCCTCCTGCTTTGCTTCCAGTCTAGTCTCCACATCTATTATAAAGATATTACAACCCTGTGAGGATGCTGTGGACTCATATTGTAGCAGACAGCTCCTGAAGGCCAGGTAAAGACAATTTTCATTACCAAAATTCTTGCCCATTAAAGAAATCCATTGCTGTTTTGCTAAAACAAATAGTTCCTTAAGAACCATGGTTCTTCCATTTGTTTGGTGCCTGAACCCTCCTATGTGTGTTATTTTCCTTTATTAAGTCGAGTCAACACATTAACTATGATTTATTAAACTCTTACTTGGTAGCAGACACTCTGTTGGGTAAAAAGAAAGACAGTCCCTTTCCTCAAGCAGCTTATATTCTAATGGAGATAAAACTTTGAACTAGGTCATCTTAGAAACTAGAAAAAAGCTAAGATTAACACCTGAGCTAAGTCAGGCCGGGTGGGCATTGTGGCTGATGATGGGCTGTCCTGAGAACATGATTACGAAATTCTTTTGGTACAGTTAGCCATGGAAACTTGGGGACCTTTGAGGAAGGGCAAGAGAACTACAAAAGCAGAGTGAGTTATATAATTGGAAGCTTTCCATGGGGGTCAAAGTCCTTTCTCTGGGCCACCTGCCTCAGAAGGCAATTCGTTTTTCCAAACTCTTGTTGTCATAACCTATAATGAAAAGATGGTGGAAGGGAACAAGAAATTATGGAGCAGCTACTATGAGTCAGAGGCTCTGTTAAGCATTTCCCATTTAATTCTCACCACAGCCCTGAGAGGTGGATGATGTCATTATCCCCATTTTACACTGAGGAAACTGAGGCAGACCAAGGTTAAGTGACTTGTCTAGGTTCACACGGCTAGTAAGTATCAGAACTGAGACTAACCCGATTTCAAACCCAGGGCTCTATTTATTTTACTACCTGAAGATCTCAAGAGGATTGGTGTCAACCTCAAATAGAAATGAAGTAGGGTGCATGTTGACTTAGAAAACCATAAATTAATGTTAACTTTGGGGACAGCCCAAGTTTGCTACCTCTGCCTGAGAGCACTGGATTGGCAATCGGGAAGAGCAGAATTCAAATCCTGACTCCTTCCACATTTGATGGTGATGATGTTTGTCCTTCATTCTCAAAGAAGACCATGACATCAGGGTGGTGATGCCACGGCAAGCATATGAATTAGATTTGAGTGAGGGGGGCTGTGCTAAGTCACTAACCTCATGTTTTCCTCCAGAGCCATCTGTGTCCAGTGACCAAATATGAACCAGGACAACTGGAGATGGCCTTGGATGCAAGGGAATACGTTTTAAGTGACTCCAAATCCAATCCCTACACTTATTATTTCGATGATTTTGGATAAATCATTTAACCTCCTATCTATAAAATGAGAGCCTTGGATTAGATATCTTAGAGGTAGGTTCCTTCTGATTTTCAGTCTATATCACTAAGTCATTTAACTCTTCTGGGTCTGGAAATTTTTCCAGTGTAAAAATGAGAGGATAGACTAGGTGGTCTCTGAAGCCTCTCAGTCCTAAAACTATTTTCCTATGACCCTAAGGTATTGTCTCAAGGGAAGTTTGGGGGAGAGAGAGTCTTCAGAGCCACTTGCTCAGAAGAAAGGAAATTCAGTTATCTTTTTTGTTGAATAGTGGAGACCACCAATGGGTAAGTTGCTGATGGATACCTAGAATTTTGCTCCACCTGGGGCCTGATCTTGCAGTCTCATTCCCCAAACGTTAGGGCTAAAAGGCAAGCTCTAACTGACCTGGCCTCTTCTTGGACATTTGCAGCCCATCGTTCAATGATTATAACCTGTTATCTTGGAAATGATTGAAGGGCTGCTACTGCTCTGGTCTTTAATGGAAGACAAGGCAGGAAATAGTCCTGGACAGGACCGGGGGTGAGAAGGGGAAGATGATGGGAGAGGCATTTCTGTTCAGCATCAAAGGATAGAGGTGAAATGAAAAAGGCCTTGAAATAGCCAATTGGTCCTGCTCCAGTCTCACAGTAAATAACTGTCTGCTTTGACTAGCTCTTATAGTGAAGAGATCTGCTCCCTTCTGCCCAAGAGAGGAGGATGGGGGGAGGGAAGAAGGGGTCAGGGGAATAAACCCACAGCAGCCTGTCAAATTAAATCAAATTTACAAAGCTGAGCAGGGCTGCTCTGGGCATCCCTCTGATCTGTAGAACTGACAGCTACTCTCTCTCACTTCATTTTGGTTTCCCCAAAGACTTGGCTGATTTCTAGGGAACTGATTAATTCAGATTTTCCTTTTCTCTACTAAACCTTGATTTGGCCTTCCAGTTGCAACATAGAAAGACTTAATGTATCCATGGATTCAAAGCGTGGCTCTGCTGCTTGCTACCTGTATGACTTTGGGGGGGAGCCTTCGAAAGCTTTCTGAACTTCTGTTTCTTCACTTTAAAAGTTGGAATGGTTTACCTAGCTGTGTGACCTTGGGCAAGTCACCTAACCCCATTGCCTTGCCAAAAAAAGTCTAAACTAAAAGTGGGAATGTTGGACTACTTTGAGTTCTGGGCTCCAGTCTAGCTCTAAATCTGTGATCCTATGACTTCCCTTCCCAGCCGGTCAGTAAACATTTATTAAGCCCCTATTATCTGCCAAACACTGAGGATACAAAGAAAGGTCAAAGAGAGTCCCTACTCTTAAGGATGAAGATGAAAGGTGGAGGAAGCTGAAATGTTGGGGGGCTATAGTCCGGCTATACTCAATGGTGATCAGATGTCACTGGGAATATTGGATTCAGTTCTGGACACCCCAGTTTAGAAAGGACATTGACGAGTTAGAGAAAATTCAGAGGAGGACGGTCAAGAGGGGGAAAGAGTCTTGAGTTCATCATGAGATGATCAGTTGAAGGAACTGGGGATGCTTAACCTGGGACGGCATTATCTACTTGCCTCCTCCTTGCTTCCACAAGCTGGGTCTCTCTTCATCTAACCTAGGATTGCATTAGTTGGGTAGGCTTCATGGAAGAAGGGGGATGTCTCAAGACTGACTAGGGGACTTGAAATGAGAATGAAGGAGGAGGAGAGTTTTAGGTTTATTCAGCTTGGGAGACATCTCAGAGGGTGTGGGTGAGCTGAATCATTGATTTCCTCTCCATACCCCTGGGCCTTTTCTCCTCTTTCTTCCCTTCCCCAGGCCTGTCTTCTAGCCCAGCCTCCATTTCTCCAACAGGCTCCCTAGGAGGTCAAGAAGACTCTTTGAGAGCTGGGATCTAGCTTTGTTGTTGCAGAGATCATTTGAAGGGGGGGCAGAGGGAAGGTTGATGACTCTGTTAGGCTCTCTGTAACTTGGGAGACAGCCACACAGGCTAGAACCATCCCCTTTGGGTAACTGATTCCCCATAACAAGAGCTAGTTCTTGCCTAACTGCCCGGGACATGAGTGTTTGAGAAAACACACCAGCACTTTCTTCAGGTTTCTAGGCAGGTGTCTAGGGCTCTTTCCAGACCTTTACACCCCCTCCTTCTTCTCTGTAGCCTGGCCCCTAGGCCTCAGCAGGGGTCACCTCCCACTTTGCCAGATCACTCCAGAGGAATTTCACAGACAAGACTTTGGTCCCCCCATAATTTCCTTCTCTGAAAATTCCCTTTGATCTTTCTGTCTTGAATAGCAGCTGTTCCATACCCTTCCTCCCCCAACACCCCCAAGAAGGCCAGTGCTATCTCTGCTGGAAAAATCCCCTCACAGGATTAGTTGTGGACTGGAGTGTTACAGACTCCAAAGACTTGTACCTTGAAGATATTATATAAATTCTGGCATTTTTGGAACCAGGGCACTAGTTTCTCTCCCTCTGGGATCGCTAAATAATACAGAAGGAATTATATTGGCTCCTGGCTCCAGGCTCAGACATCTGCTTTGTCCTCTTCAAGGTTCATAGACCTAAAACTGTGAGAGACCTCAGAAGCCATCTAGTCCATCACCAGAAGGGGAAACTGAGGCACAGGAAGGTTATGACTTACCCAAAGTCATAGGATCTTGAACCTAGAGCTGAAAGAGTGCTCAGAGGCAATTTAATCCAAACCCTTTATTTTTCAGAGGAAGAAAGGCATAGAAAAGACTTGCGCAAAGTCACAGTATCTTAAATAGATAGCTAGAAGAGACATATAATCCACCCTACCCCATTTTACATATGAGGAAATTAAAGCTTAAGGACGTAAATCATCTTTTCCAAGATCACATAATTATTAAACATCGAAGATGGGATTTGAACCCAGGTCCGTGACTCCAGAGTCAGGGATCTTTCTATTGTGGTCCACAGCTCATTGGTTTTCCCAGTGGGACTGTAACCACAGGACTCTGTGGGATGTTATATGGGACTTGTTCCCCTAAGAGGATCATTCTGGGGTTCTCCTTAAACTTTGCCATTGACTCTTTCCTGGACCTCATCATCCTGTTGTCTGAGCCTAGGTCACAGGATGCCTAGAAGTGGGAATCCATAGGGAGAACTCAAGATGCTGGGAGATCTCTGAGTTTTCCTGGAGAAGAGAATGAGCCTTGGCTAGAAACTGTGCAGCCAGGACATCTTGACAAGGGGAGGACAGGGAGAATGAGGGCAGCCAAGAGGTAGAAGAGCTGCAAGGAGTGGTGTTGGCTTGTCCCCAGCCGACCCCAGGAGGCTGTGCCAAAGAAACCTCTAGTCTCTCTCAGGGACTGAATACTTGAAGAGTCAAGGAACAAATACCCAGCCCCATGTAGGAGGGAGTTCTGGCTGGGTCATTCAGGAGATCTTGAGGAAGGAAGGGTTTTTACTGGCTCACCCTTTGTTCTCTGTAGGTCTTTAAGAGCCAAACTGGCCTTGAAGGCTGGAGACAAGGCCAAGGAGAAGTCAGCCTTGTCTGCAATAGTAGAAATGAGGAAGGCTGAGAGTGAGGATCCTGTCTCTGGAAGAGGCTTGGAGAAATGGAATTTATCCACCGAGGTTCTCCTTGACAGCTGATAAGATCCTCTATCAAGAATAAACTGGGGTGTCCTTTTCATACTGCTTAAGATGGCAGCTGTAGCTCAGACTGCCTTCCAAGTTGTGGCCGAAGGAACTTTTCTTGCATTTTCTTTTATTTTCTTTGTTTAGAATGATGACTAGTAGGAAGAGAAATTGCCCCAAACCTTAAGGGCTTGTATGGAAAGCATGGATTCTAGAGAGAGAGAGCACCAAGGACTTCTGATCTCCCCAAACCCCTGTTAATATTGGTGCTCTCCCCCTTGAACCATTAGATTGAGGTAACTGATGTTGGCAGAGCCAGCTACCAATGTAAGTGTTCCTTATATTGTCAGTCTGCAATGACTATGTTAAATCTTAGTCTTGATAAAACTAGGATTTCCTCTTCTCTTTTGCACATGGTATAGCTTAATAAATGCTTGTGGAACTGACTTCAATCTGTGATCAAAGACCATGTTCAAGACTTTCTCATGTTTTCTTAAACCTCCTCTGGGGTAGAGGAGTTTCTTGGAGTCATGGAATCAGCCTCACAGAATACCAAAGTTAGAAGGAGACTTGGAGACCTCCTATTCCAACTCATCCCTTCAAGGAATCCCTGTGAAGTGGCCCTCTACCCTTTACCAACCAAAGGAGGGAGCCAGTAGAAATGGAACCCCCTACATCCAAGATGACGTGCTCTACTTTGGGATGGTGCCCAGGGTAAAGGAGTTGATCTTTGTGAATTCAACTGGCTTTTTTGCAACCAACACTCATTACTATTGGTAGTTACTCAGTTCCTGCCTTCTGTGGTCAAACAGAGATGGCTATCTCCCTTTTTCCTCATGACAAACCTAGGAGATTCTGGAACTGTTATAACCCTTGACCCCCACTTCCAGGGTCTTTTCTCTAGGCTAAATACATCCAGGTCCTTTGACCCTTGAGGTCTTCATATGTCAAGGCCTCAAGGCCCTTCACCATCATGACTGGACCCTCTAGAACTTATGAAGAAGATCCTTTCTAAATTGTGATTCCAGAATGGAACACAATACTCTTGGCATTGTCTGCCCAAGGCAGGATATAGTGGAAATATTATCTCTCCTTTCCCTCTTCCCCCAAAAGAAACCCAAAAAACAAAAAAATAAATAAAATAAAAACTTGAATTCTGTTCCTAGGGTACTAGACTCTAATAAGTTAACTTGACCCAGTCTATAGCCCTGCCACAACCTAGCCATGTCCACACTGTGTCTCTTTCTCACACCCCTATGCCTTTCCAGGCCCCTTTATATGTTGTCTTCCCCCGGTTGAATATATAAGGCTTCTTGAAGGCAGGATCAATCCTGCATGCCTGTTTTTGTATGCTCTCCATTTCCCACAGTGTCTGGTGCACCTTAAGCAGGTAATAAATGCCTCATTTATCCATCCATCTGGGGCAACTAGGTGGTACAGTGGGTAGAACACTAGACTGGGATCAGGAAGACTCATCTCTCTGAGTTTAGACACTACCTTGTGACCCTGGGCAAGTCACTTCACCCTGTTTGCCTCAGTTGCCTCAGTTGCCTCACCTGTAAAATGAACTGGAGAAGGAAATGGCAAAAACAACTCCAGTATCTTTTCAGGAAAACACCCAAAATGGGATCATAAAGAGTGGGACATGACCAAACAGCAACAATAATATCTCTTCATCTTTCTCACCATTTCTCTCTCCATCGCCTATCTCTCCATTCATCTCTTTCTATATATATCCATCTGTTTGTCAGTCTATCTATCTGTCTGTCTCAGTCTCTCTCCTCTGCTCTTTTACTATTCAAGATAAGAGTTTGGATGCCCAGATCTCTGTATCTGGTTCAGTTTGATCAAAGCACAGACTTGAAGCTTCCTGTCTTGAATCGAGACATCAATCTATGAAGTCAAGGATCAGAGCCAGGGAGAATCATTGCAATAATTCACATTTCTGTTGCTTGAAGCTTTATGAAGCTCTTTTCTCACAATAGCCCTGTGATTTGGATAGTTTCAAGCATCATTACCCCCATTTTATAGGGGGAGGAATCAAGGTTTATCAGCAGCAAATGACTCAAACATGGGATTTGAACCCTTAATCCTTTTGACCTCAAGCCCAGAGCTCTTTTGACTAGAACAGGGGACCCTTGCTTTTTTATTTTAAAATTTTTATCTATTATCTATTTTTATATTTTGATCACTATTTTAAAACAATTTTTTTCCTTTTTTAATATAATAATTTTCTATGTAACCATGTATTTTATGTTTTCTATTTAAATACATGATTCTGGGAAGGGATCCCTAGGTTTCCCCAGACTGCCAGAGGAGTCCAATAAACACATAAATGTCTGTGTTAGGTCATGAGGCGGGCAGTTGGGGCTCATCCTATGGAATGATGGTCGTTGATGTTGTTTCCTTTTGTCCTGATATCCCCCCCATCCCTGGGCTGGAGCCAGTCCCTGCTTCCATTCTAATGAACACGGTTGGGTCAGATGAACATCTCTGCAGGGACCAGAGAGGAGGATTCGGAAGTCCTGGACTTGATCAGATGGGTTCACTGGGTTACTTTTGTTTGGCTGAGCTCACTAGTTCACATGCACAGGTGAACCAGGAAAGATTTTCTTTCCTGAACACATCAAGAGAGACTCCCTGGAGGCTGCTCAGAGCAGGGACTTTGGCCAAGGTCTTGCTGAGGGTGGGGCTGCTATAGCCACTGCAGAGGGTCGGGGGCAGCGGGAACTGGTCTAGGCTGAAAACCCAGACAAGCCTGTACCTCAGCTGTCAGCTATTGGAAAGATTTTCTAAAATGTGCCTAGGATATTAGAGAAAGGGGATTTGTAGAAGGAGTAGTTTGTAGTTCAATAGTTAGTGAATAATCTTATATCTGGGACACTGCCTCTGCTGCTTGATGCAGTTTGTCCTTCATTCTCAAAGAAGACCATGGTCTCAGGGAGGTGATACAAGCACATGGATTGGATATAAGTGAGGGGGTGCTGTGCTAAGTCACCAGCCTCACTTTCTCCTCCAGAGCCACCTGAGTTCATTGGCCAGAGATGAATCAGGATGACTGGAGATGGTCCTGGATGGTCAGTTAAGTGACTTGCCCAAGGTCACCCAGCTAGTGAGTACCAAGTGTCGGAGGCTGGATTTGAACTCAGGTCCCCATGACTCCAGGGCTGGTACTCTATCCTTTGTGCCACCTGCCCCTCTGACACTTATTAGCTGTGCGACTGCCTCTGTGCACTTCAGTTTCCTCATCTGTACAATAGGGATACCTCCACCCAGAACTGTGCTGAGTTTCCAATGACTTCCATGCTTTGGCGGGGCTTTGTTAATTCTAAAGTACTGTATCAGTACCGGTCAATAATACTATGATTAGTGTCAGTTACTGAACTCTAGCCTTTATTTCCATTTTTGTCAATCAATAAGAGTAACTTTTATATAGCATGTTGTTATTTGCAAAACACTTTGCCTATATTATGTCACTTGATCCTTACAATGATTTGATCCAGCAATCATTATTACCCCATTTTACAGATGAGGAAACTGAGGTAAGAGACTGGGTAAGTGACTTTCTTCAGATCACACAGCTAGTAAGTATCTGAGGTTGGCTTTAAATTGAGGTCTCTGTATTTTATTTTTTAAATAATGCTATTACTTTATACCCTTTTATTGGAGATACTGTGTTTTAAAAATGTTACAGCATAAATAAACTTTCGTATCCATAAAATAATTTAGTATGATTTATAATAAAACTCCAAAGAGTTTGAATATTCCATTGAAAGACAATAAAATGTGATTTTAAATCTGTAACTATTTATAACTAAAGGATATATTCCTGGCTCCCAAGTCTATCTACTGTGACATCTGGTGACCTAATTTTCATGGTTTTATATCTCACTCTGTTTCATATAATTCTCCTTGGTTAAGGAACATTAATTAAGTAGATGCCAGATAACCCACAGTCTCTTCCCTCAAGAAGCTTATTCTTTTTTTTTAGCGTGTTTTTTTTGCAAGGCAAATGGGGTTAAGTGGCTTGCCCAAGCCCACACAGCTAGGTCATTATTAAATGTCTGAGGCTGGATTTGAACCCAGGTACTCTTGACTCTAGGGCTGGTGCTCTATCCACTGTGCCGCCTAGCTGCCCCAAGGAGTTTATTCTTGCAAATCTCAGAGATTATATAGACCTTAGGAGGGTGCAGCAGGTAGAGCACTGGCTCTGAAGTCAGGAGGACCTGAACTCAAATCCAGCCTTAGACACTTACTAACTGTGTGATCTTGGGCAAGTCACTTAACCCTGACTGCCCCACGTCCAGGGCCATCTCCAGTTCTGATTCATATCTGGCCACTGGACCCAGATGACTCCTAGATGACCCCCTCACTCAAATACAATTCAACTGCATGCAATGGCATCACATCTTAGTTGTCATGGTCTTCTTCAGAAACAAAGGACAGGTATCATCATCATCATCATCATCATCATCATCATCATCATCATTAAAGGGAATCCTTAAGGTCATTCCAGTTAATGGATGGACTTTCTCCCTTTTATATAGACTGTCTCTGGCTTAATGCAATCTTAAATTATATATAGTTAAGACTTTTAAACACCCTGGATTAACTTTCTCATACTTGGGATGCTTTAGAGAGAGAGAATCTGAGATCAAACCCACTCTCTTTCATTTAAAGCTCAGGGGACTGTGAATAAGTTACCTGTCTATGGGTCTCAGTTTCCTCATTTGTAAAATAAAGGAGTTGGTCCAGAAGGAAACCAAGCCTCAGGTCAATTGTCTTCCCGCTTTTCTCTTTACCATCTGGGCTGATAAATCTTCACCAGCCCCAGGGCAGGAGCTCTGTAAGCTTCGAATCTGTTAGAAGAAAAACTTGTTTGGAGGAGGTGGAAGCTACCAGCTGAGCCATTAAATTGCTGGAGGTAGATGGAGGAGGGGAGTGGGAATAGAAGAGGAAGTCCAGACCCCTTAGGGGGCTTGCCTCCTCAGAGCCCTGGTTGGTGCAGGGATGTTCACAGCCCCATTAAGCCTTTGGGAAACTAGTTATGAAAAGAGATGGGTTCATCCAACCAGACTTAACACAGGTCAGTAGAAGGACCCCTGGGAAGAAGTCATAGCATTACGACTTGGAGGGGACTTTAGAAATCATTAAGCCCATTCCTCTCATCTGACAGATGAGGAAACTGAGTCCTATGATTTGCCTATGTTTGCCCAGGGAGGAAGCATCCGGTGTGGGATTTGAACCCATATCTTTAGACTCCAGATTCTGAGTGATTTTTTTGCTACTTTGTACCTGTAAGAGTAGACTGAGGGGGTGACTAGGTGGTGCAGTGGATAAAGCACCGGCCCTGGAGTCAGGAGGACCTGAGTTCAAATCCGGTCTCAGACACTTAATAATTACCCAGCTGTGTGGCCTTGGGGAAGCCGCTTAACCCCATTTGCCTTGAAAAAAAAACTAAAATAAAAAAAGAGTAGACTGAGGATGGTGCCGTGGATAGAGCAGCAGCCCTGGAGTCAGGAGGACCTGAGTTCAAATCCGGCTTCAGACACTTAATAATTACTTAACCCCATTTGTCTTGCAAAAAAAAGAATCCTAAAAAAAAGAGTAGACTGAGGAGAGGATGGGGTGGCTAGGTGGAGAAGTGGATAGAACATCAGACCTGGAGTCAGGAAGACCTAAATTTAAATCTGACTGCACACACTAGCTATGTGACCCTGGACAAGTCATTTAATCCTCTTGGCCTCAGTTTCCTTAACTGTAAAAATGAACCGGAGAAGGAAATAGAAAATCATTCTAAAACCTTGCCAAGAAAACCCCAAATGGGATCACTAAGAGGCAGAAAAGCTGAAACAACTGAACTACAGCAAATGGGGAGAGGATATCTGGAATAGGGAACTAGTAGCTGAGCCTGAGACTTTGGGTAGAATCCATTTGCCTGTGGTGATTTATCATGGTAGAGGCCTGGGTCAGTCACTTCTCTGCTTCAATGCATGACTGGCATCTTCTCTCAGTCTCCATCTGTTCCCAAAGCTGACCCTTCTGCAGCCTGTCTGTCTTTCTGTCTCTATCTCTGTCTGTCTTTGTCTCTCTGCCTCTCTTTGTCACTGCCCCTCTTCCTGTCTGTCTCCCTGTCTTTATCTGTCGGTCTGTCTTTGCATCTCTGTCTCTGTCTCTAGCTCTCTCTCTCTTCTGTCTGTCTCCTGTCTATCTGTCTCTGTCTCTCTTTGTCTTTCTGCCTCTCTCTCACTATTCCTCTTTCTCTCTGTCTCCCTGTCTTTATCTCATCTCTGGCTCTCTCTGTGTCTCCACCTCTGACTCTCTTTTGTCTGTCTTTCTGTCTCTGTGAGAGGGATGAGGGTAGGGAGGTAGCTGCGCAGGGTGGGATTCAACCCCTGAACTAGAGCATCCAGGGGCTCTTCCTGTGCTTGGGTGCCCATGATTAGCCCCAGGTTGCCTCTGGGATGCATCTTGGTTGGCAGCTGTGGCGTAGGAGGGAGGAGGAGGGAACCTGTGGAGGCTGCCCAGCCTGAGACCCCTCTCTGGAGGAGGTGAGCCCTGGGAAGGCAGGGCCCTCCACCTTCACTTTCTCATCTCATGATGAAAAGCAGGAGCATCTTCCCTTTTCAGACCTTTCCTTTCTTCTCCTTCGCATCCCCTCCAAATTTCACAGCCATCCAGGGCAGTGACTGAGAACGTGGGGAAAGGGGCTCTGCGGGATTTCCCTCTCTGAACAGAGCTCTGTTTCCCACCTGTCCTTTCAGCAACACTTCAGTGATGTAGGTGAGTACCCTCAGATCCCAACCCCTCCAGTCCTTCAGAGACAGCCTTTGAGAGTCGCCGTGACCCAGAAAGCTCTTCTCTTGCAACATCCCATGGTCTGAGCCAGTCATTGCTCACCTAGGCTGGTAGATTCCCTTGGATCCCAGTGGGGAAAGCTCTGGGTTCGTAGGCTCATATCTTAGTTGAAAGTCTTCCTGCCTATGTGAACATTATGTCCCTGAGGCCTGTAAAATGAGGGCTTTGGGCGAGAAGACTTTTGAAGTCCCGTTGTAGCTCTGTGAGCTTATGAGCATGCCTTTATTAACCATCAGCTGTGTATCTGGAGGGGAGGCATCTCAGCCAGGGAGCCAGCCTCAGAGGTAGGCAGCCCTGGGTGGAAGACTGACCCTGGGAATCTATCAGTAAGTCTCAGCCTGTCAGTGCCCCCAAGAATTTTTCACAGACTAAGAGGCAGCACAGATGCCTGTTTGTGGGAGAGTTCCCTCCTCCGGTGAATTCAAAGGTCCAGTTCCTCCTTGCCCTTCCCAAAGTGCCAGACCCATTACCAGGCCCCCAAGATACAAGGAAACAAATTCTTCCTTACAGCAAAAAACTTACTGGCGGCAGGGCGGGGGGAGTATTTCATAATAAACTGGGATTGCATAATAAATATATAAGTCAATAGAAAGTAATTTTAATTTAGGAAAGTTTTGTTGGAAAGCCTATACTTTATATAGAAGGTGATGTATGGATTGTGCTTTCAAGGAAGTTAGAGATTCTTAGAGGTGGACTTGGGTATGAGCAAAGGCACGGAGGTGGGAGATTGAATATTGAAATGAGGAATATCTAGAGGTCAGTTTGATTAGAATGGAGATCCAGGGATGAGATGCATAACTGGGTCGGGGGCAAATATAAAAAAAGCTAAGAAAAGTAGAGGGATGTCTGTGGTTCCTGACCTAAGTCATATTGTCCTTGGCTGGGCTGGTACCTCTTGGTAAAGACCTGCCAAGACTTGCTAGGGTCTCTTTCAGGCTGTGCTGTGGTTTTGGAGTGGGAGAGTCTACAGTGGTAAAATTAGGATACCAAACAATATTGTAATAATTTAATATTATAAAATAAAATAATATAGAATGATATAGAAATATTACATATTAAGATTTACTTATAGTCATGCATTACCTGGTTGGGATAATGGACAAATAAGTGTTTTGAAAACTGCTAGACACAGCATATGATTATCTGGACTATCAAGTCATTGCAGGAGGGGTCTGGATGCTGGTAGTAAAGGTCCATAGGACCTGAATTGAAGGCTTCTGGAGAAATGAAAAAAAATTCCCTTCCTTCAAGGAGTTTACATTCTACTAGATAGAAACCACATAAGTCAGTATAAAATAATGAAGTGAATTTTGGGAGGGGGTGGAGGGGAAACTGTAAATTGGAGAGATCAGGGTGCTCACTGAGACGTCTTGCAACTATAAGATTTTGTAATTTTCTGACTCCCGCATACTTTGCATTAGACCACAACTCATCCCTCTAAGTAACCCTGGGACCATCACCCCATCATCCTCTTGCACCCCAGACTATTTCCTTTAAAGAACGTGAATGAGTGTGATATCCCTCTAGGCAGATGAGATCTCTCTGTGGAATGCAAGGAGGAAAGAAATCATCTAAAATGAATCTTATTTCAGAATCTTCATATCTGATTGTCCAAATTCATCTTCTCTTCCTTTGGGGGGCAAAGAAGGGGGGTTGGTGCCCCCTGGTGGTATCTCTTGAAATTGCTAAGGGAAAGTCCTTACTGTCAATAGCATCATTGTTCTGCCCCAGGAGAAAGGAGAATGAAAAAACTTTCCACAGATGCTGGAGAGAAGGAAACTCAGAGGTTGGGCATTCCTAGCAGGATTGAACTCAAGTCTTCTGATGATAAATCTGGTACATTTTCACCAACACCGTGATGGAGCAAAATGTAGACCCAAAGGAGTATCTTAACCTGACCCTGGACCTTTCCTGAAGTCCAGAGAATTTGAGTGACTTCCCTAAAGCATCCAGTCAGTGAGTGTCTGATCAGGATTCAAACCTAGATCCTTTGACTCCAGACTCAGTGTTTTGTCCACTGTTTTGTGCAATCTTCCAATTACCCCAGTAACCATACCTTCTCTGATCCCCTTTCATCTTATTGGAAAGAAGACCATTTCAGGAAGATGGGTTTTGGCTTAGTTTAATATAAGGGCTAGATTTCAACATGTATACTGTCTAAAGGTAGAGCTGGGATATTTGAGGCGACCCTGAGTCCTTCAGTGTGGGTGGGTGGAGCTCACAAGGCTATACTCATCTTTAATGTTTTAATATTAATCAAGGATTTAACTCATAATATGCCTTTGTAAGGTAAACATTACAGATATCATTATCTTAGTTTTATGAATGAGAAAATGGAAGTTTATAGAGTTGAAAGGATATGTCTAAGGTTCCAAAATGACTATGTATTTGAGCTGGGGTTTTGCTAAAGGAAGAAAGCCAACATATCCTTCAGTGATCTTCAGAGAGGCTTTGGGATGTGAGAGTCTCATCATCTTCTGTTCTGTTCCAAACCACATCTGGAATGTTAGGTTCAGTTCTGATGCCTCCATTTTAGAAGGACATTAAATTGCTCTTTCCCACGTCTGGAACTCTCTCCTTCCTCATCTCTCTCTTCTTGCTTTTCTTTCTTCTTCAAGTCTCAACTAACATCTCTTCCCCATGATCTTTCTCTGCTTTTCTTAATGTAAATGGCCGTCTCTCTGTAACTTAGATCCAATTTATCTTATTGACATCTTGTTTGTACGTGGTAATCCTTATTCTGTCTCTCCTTCAGACTGTGAGCTCCTTGAGAGCAGGGACTGGTTTTTTGTCTTTCTTTTGCTACCTCAGCTTTTAGCTTAGGTATTTGATGCCTTATTGATTAAACTGGAACAAATCCCGAGGAAGGCAACCTTGATGTTAAGGACCTCAAGTTGTTTTTTTTAAATATGAATACAGGTGAAAGCAATTGGATATTCATAGCTATGAGAAGGAAAGACCTTGGAGAAACAGGAGGAAAGTGAGGCATGATGGATATCTTCCTTTGATACCTTTTTCTTCTTTTATTGCTAAAGCTAGCATTTCTAATACAATATTGAATAGTAGTGGTGATAATGGGCACCCTTGTTTCACCCCTGGTCTTATTAGAAATGCTGCTAATTTATCCCCATTACATATAATGTTTATGGATGCTTTTAAATAGATATTACTTATCATTTTAAGGAAAATTCCATTTATTCCTGCTCCCAAGTGTTTTTAATAGGAATGGGTGCTGCATTTTGTCAAAGGCTTTTTCAGCATCTATGTGATCTAATCATATGATTTCTGTCAATTTTGTTATCGATACGATCAATTATATTGATTATTTTCCTAATATCGAACCATCCCTACCCTGGTACAAATCCTAACCTGATCATGGTGTATTAGGCATGACAGATGACTTCAAGAATCTGAAGCTCTATCACTTGAGAGAGAAATCGGGATAATTGTCCTTGGTTCCAGAGTGAAAAGACAAGCACAAGAGATGAGAGTTGTAAAGAGGAAGACTTTAGCTCCCCACCAAGTAGAGTTATCCCAAAGAGAAATGGATCACCTAAAATGTCATGGGGCCGCTCTTGCTGGAGATCTTAAGTAGAGGCTGTAGGACTAATGGGAAGTTTGATGTCAAAGGGCTTCAAGTTGGGGATGTCAAACAAGAGAGAGAAAACTCAGTGGGACCACTAGAGGGTCTCAGAGATCCCTTCCAACTGGGATCTTGGGCTTCTTAGAGTTCATTGTTTTCCTGATGGCAAATTCCACATTCTTGGGGCAGCTAGGTGGCGCAGTGGATAGAGCACTGGCCATGTAGTCAGTAGGACCTGAGTTCAAATTTGACCTCAGACACTTAATAATGACCTAGCTGTGTGACCTTGGGCAAGTCACTTAACCCCTTTGCCTTGCAAAATAAAAACTAAACAAAAACAGACAAATTCCACATTCTTTCTACCCTATGGTGCTGCTCATTAGTGCATTTGTGTGGGTTATTGGCTCATCAATCAACATAACTATCACCTGGGTAGAGAACAAGCCCTTCAGAAGTTTGGGGGTTATGAAAGTATAAGATTGAAGGACAGAGAGCTGCTATTTTTGAGTGCAACTCTGCCTTTTTTTGTAGTTCAATTATTTCAGTCTTATTTGACAGATGAGGAAATTGAGGCAAACTGGGTGAAATGACTTGCCCAGGGTAACATAGATCCGGATTTGAATCTGGTTTTGAATTTGGGCAGGTCCAGCACTCTATACGCTATGTCGGTAATGTGAAGAATGCAATGAAATATGAAAAGACTGATATGGACCATACAGAGTGAAGTACAAAGCACGGGATAACATTATTCACATCTAGAATAATATAAATGGAAAGAACAACACAATAACCATGAAACCTGCTCACAGTGTTGTGGTAATGCTCAAGGTTGGCCTGAGGAAGGGAAGAGAAAGCACAATCTCCTTCTTTTATTTTTAGAGAGATGAGAAACAACGGGTGTGGAGTAGTACCAATGCTATCAGACTGGGCTGATGCAGTTAATTTTGTTGAGTTGTCCCCCCTTTCCCTTTTTCTTTTATATTCTTTGTTTCAAAGGAGATTGCCAATGGGGGAGAAAAGATAGATATAAATATATTTAAAAATTAAGGCAAAGTAAAGACAAAAAGCATCACTAAAAAGAAAGAATGTTTTCCAAATGATGGGACATATGGAAAATAAACTTAGGGTCCTTTTTAGTTGTGAAGGTGAATGGCAGTTTGGGAATGGGAAGGTTTGGGGGCCCCAACTCTTCAATCTTTTCCTAAGATAAGATATGAGAGTAATAAAGACCAAAAGCTCTGGATCCCTGGACCTGGCCTGTTTGGTGGTATATGGCATATCCTGGTTTTAACAACATTCTAGCCCAAGATTTAAGGGATCTTTTTATTTTTACTGAAGTTTTGTTAATGTCTTTTGTTTTCATATTATGTCAGTTTGAGATATATGCCATTCTTTCTCTTTCCTTCCTTCCTTCATGTCCCCTTCCTTCCTTTTTTCCCTTCCTTCCCAACCCTAAACCAGAGTTATTGGGTTTATAAACTCTCTTATTCTTTAAGTCAACAAACATTTATATGAAATATATGTAAATTTTTTAAAATAAATTTTTATTGATAACATTTGTAATTATGCCATCTATATTTCCTCATCCCTTCCCATGGAGTCAGCTGTTATAATAAATGAGAGAAAATAATTCAGCAAAACAAACCAATATAAAAAGTGACATACCATATTCCACACCCCTGACCCTGCACCTAAATAAAGAAGGGGCAGCAGGTTGCTCCTTCTCATTCTCTTCTTTGGGGTGGAGTCTTATTATAATTTCACGCCATTTCATTTTGTTGTTTTGTTGATTTTTTTTTTGTTCATGTTGTTGTAAACATTGCTTATATCATTTTTCTGATTTTTGTTTCCTTCACTCTGCCTATATGTCTTCTGATACAACAAAATATGGGCAGTTAGGTAGCAGAGTATATAGAATACCAGTCTTGGAGTCAGGAAGATCTGAGTTCAAATTTAGCCTTAGACACTTGATGCATTAGCACAGATGAGGAAACTGAGGCAGACATCAATTAAATAACTTGACCAGAATTACACAGTTACTAAGTGTTGGAGGCTGAGGTCTTTCTGACTCCAGGTTCCATTTTCAATGTACTACACTACCTAGCTGCTTTTGAATGTCTATGAATGAATAAAACTGAAAATCAATAAAACACCAGATATTCATTATATTAAACAGTATATCCAAAAGTCTCAGTGCAAAGCATTATTGTTATGTGTCATTCATTCACAAAGAGGACTATGACATACAGGATGTGATTCCATGACATACAAGTGAATTGGATTTAAGTGAAGCAGGATTGTGGCAAGTCACCTCACTTCCTCCTTTTATTTTTCTCTTTTAAGTTTTTCCTTTCTCCTTCCCAGTTATTTTTTCTTAGCAAATATACATAACCAAGTAGAACCCCATTTGTATAAGACTTTTGTCATTTGTCGAATGATATATATATATGTATGTATGTATATATGTGTGTATATACTCCATGCTAGAGTGAAGGGTGGGATTGTTGAGAGCCTAGAAATATCCTTGTTCTTCTGATGTCCATCTTCAGGAGAGCAGAACATACAGTTCCATGGTGCTTCAGGGAGAGATCAGGAGAGAAAAATTCCAACATGAAGAGACACTAGGGCTGTAGGCATTTCCATATTCCCAGGTTACCTCATTAGGCACTAAAGGGAATTTTACTTGGACAAATTGGGGAGCACTCTCTTGTTGGAGTAAGATACCTCCTTCCCAGTAGGAAGACTGGTTCACTCTGTTTATTATCTGGAGAGAGCCTGGAACCAAGTGGGGCCCCTCTTGAAGCCAGAAGTCAGAAAATCAGAATCCCTCTCCTCCCAAGCTCTCACCATTTCCTACCCTCACCCAGGTTTGAAACTTCAATTTTCTCTACCAGTGAAGAAAGTCTTACTGAAATACCAGATTTGAGCCCCAGGTTATGCAAGCCAAATTAATTCTATTAGCCACATCCTAAAATGTGTGTCTTAAGGAGCTTGTATTCCAGTAGGAACTGATAATATTTATAGAAAATGATGTCTAGGGAGGAGTGAGGTTTTTTTTTGAAAGGTTGAAATTCACTTCCAAATAGTAATGGTAGTATTGATTGATTGATGATGGTTCCAGATCTGGAAGGAAAGGGAGGTTGGGAGTTTATGGTGGATGGATGGTAGAGAAAATGACTATTGGTCATACATTTATAATTGGTCATGTAACTTAAGAAAAATGAAGGCCAGGGCAAGAGTTCTAAAGCTGAGAATCCATGTGATTCGAATGAAAATTCTTTATAGGAATTGCCCTTAGGGAAAATGATCAATGTTGGAGAGGTTGTGAGAAGATTGAGACATTTAGGCACTGTTGGTAGAGTCGTGAACTGATCCACCATTCTGGAGAGCAATAAGGAACTATACACAAAGACCACTAAAGCTGATCATACCCTTTGGCCTAGCAATACCAATACTAGACCATTATTCAGAAGATATTTAAAAAAAGAAAGGAATTGTCCTTCAATCTGAAGAAGAGAAGACATAGGGAAAATATGACAGCCATACTCAAGTATTTAAAGGATTGTCCTATGCAAGAGGGATTTAATGAGGTTTTTTTTTTGGTTTTATTTTTTTGACTTGGCTCCAGAAGGCAGGACCAGAAGCTGTGGTCTTGATGTCAGAAAAAAAAATCTTTCTAATGATTAGGACCATCCTAAACTAGAAAGAATGGAGTAGAAGTCATACCTTCCCTTCCATAGAGGTATTCAGACTGAGGCCAGGTTGTCCATTCATTGGGCATGTTCTAGGGTTGTTTCCTTTTTTTGGGGGGGGACTAAATGATTGCTGATTTCTACTCTGAAATTCTGAGATTCTCTAACCAAACTATTGCCTAAAGCAGCAATTTCTTTAGGGAAGAGAGGACTTTCTTGACACTAGGGTCACCGCCTGGCTTCTTTCCCAGTCCTTCAATGAGAAGGAATACTTCCAAATGGAAGGACCTGGACTAGAAGGTGGCAAAGACTTATTGGCAGGAAGGCCCTTGGCTCTTGGGTTTCAGAACAGATAGATTCAAGAGAAATCCCAGGGCCAGGCTAAACCTTGAGTCTTCCCCAAGGAGGACATTTGGCTGGGGTGAGGAGACAGCATTCTCTTCCCCTCCCCCAAGACCAGACAAGTCATTTGGAGACCAGGAATACTAGCCAGGACTTTGGCCCCAGTACAAACTGATGACAGACTGTTGTTCCCAAATTTGTCATTTTTTTAAGTGAGTTTCCCATGTCTTACTGATTTTTGGCTAAGAAACAGAGAAAGATACTAGTTAGAGTGAAAAAGCATCATGTTTTTTAGATAAAAGAAGGCAGCCACCTGGTCTCAGGACTGTCTGTCTGGACATTCCGAGGTCCAGATGTTAGGCCCTGGCTTCTGTCCGAGGGACCAGCTGGGGCACAGTGGGTGTGCAGATGGTTTTGACTACTCCTCTGCTTTGCTCCCTGACTTAATCTGACAGCTATATGCCATTATCTTGAGGAGGGCAGGTGAGGGAATAGGGTTGATTGAGTGAAATTCATTCCCCACAGGAGAGAATTAGATTCATAGAATCTCAGCATTGCCAGGGAGCAAGAGCCTATTTAACAGTATTATAGCAGGTAAAATCTGGGTGAACCTCATATGATGAATTGATAGTTATAGGTGTAATACCATATACTTCAGTTAAGAAGATTAGCTTCACAAGGGAAGAAAAGGGAACTATTTGCTAGGCCTGATTAGATAGCAACACTTTTTTTTTGGTTTTTGCAAGGTAATGGGTTTAAGTGACTGACCCAAGGTCACACGACTAGTATCAAGTGTTTTAGACATCCTGATTTCAGGGCAGACAGCAGCACTTCTGAAAGAGGTCTTAAGTGAACTATAGTCTGCTGTGTGATATGGCAGCACAAAAATAAATTCTTAGACTGTATTGAGAAAGCCACAGGATCCAATTCCAGGGAGGTGATGGTCAGCTTGGACCAGACCATATGGCTAGAATATATGCAGTGTTATACTCGATTCTGGGCCCTATAGTTTAAGAAAAGCATTATTAAGATTGAGAGTATCCAGAGAGGGAACAGCTAAGATGGGGAAGAATCTCAGGTTCATTTGTTCTTGCTGTTCAAAGGTTTTCAGTCATAGCTGATTCTTTGTGACCCCACTGGGGTTTTCAAATCTGAGATACTAGAGTGGGTTTACCATTTCCTTCTCCAGCTCATTACAGAGATGAGGAAACAGAGGTCAATAGGATGAAGTGACTTGTCTAGGGTCACACAGCTAAGAAATGTCTGAGGTGGGATTTGAACTCAAGAAGATGAGTTTTTCCTCTGTGTGCATTATGGGCCTTCTCAAGTTCCTACTATATGAGAATTGGTTCAAGGAATTAGGAAAGTAAACCAAAAAAGGGGGGAATATAGGGAATTGGGAGGGTGGGAGCCTTTTCAGTTATACCAAGGGATATCATATGTAAGAATGATTAATCTTGAACTACCTGGCCACCCAGAGATCAGAACAAAGATCCAACCTCCTTCTCTTAACCAATATCTAGAGAAAAAGTACCACACAGCTAGGAAGTATCTGAGGCAGCATTGGAACCCCGATTCCAGATTCCTAGTCTAGTGCCCTATCCATTATGACAGATTGGACTTCAAACAGAAGCTGAATGACCCCTGGCTATAATGGATTTATTCTAGAGGGTAATCTTATTGTTCTTGAAGGTAGCTGTCCCCCTTCTCACCCTCTTTAATTCTTCTCCAGGCTAAACATTTCTAGTACCTTCAGTTGACCCTCATATGGCATTATTCTTTCATGGTCCTTCACCATCCTGGATTCCCTCCTCTGGAAACACCTCAGGTTATTCATACCCTTCCTAAAATAGGACTCCCAGCATCGAAATTAGTCACCCTCCCTTCTGGGGTTCATACTTTCATATATACATAAATTGCATACTTAGGTCCATTGGGATTTCTTGTCATTTCAGCAGGGATGGTTCCCCCTTCTGGAAGTTCCCTCCCACTCAATTCTGTCGTAATTTTTCTTAACAGCTCTAGTTCAGTGCAGACTTCAGTCCCATGAGAAATGTGCTATAGGTCAATCAGTCAGTAAGCATTCGTTAACTGCCAGTGACCATGCCAAGTGCTAGAGACACAAAGAATGGCTAAAACAGGGTCTTTGCCCTCAAGAAGCTCACTTTCTAATGGGGAAGAGAACCATGAAAATAGTGTGGTACCTTTAGATGGAAGCTAAACTCACATCAGAAGCCACTAGCAGGGTTGGCGTGGGTGGGAAGGTTGGAGATGGAGGATGGGCAAGACTAGAACAAGGCTTCCTGCATAAGATGGTGTTGGAGCCAAGTCTTGGGGGGGGGGGCAGAGATGAGGAGAAAGAGTATTCAAAAGCATATTCAAAAAGAGGAAGAACAGTGAGGTCAATGGGACTGGATTGCAGAAGAATATTGAATAGATGGTGGCCTTCCAGTTCAAAGACATAGGGACAGGGGCAGCTAGGTGGCCCAGTGGATAGAGCACTGACCCTGGAATTAGAATGACCTGAGTTCAAATTTGGCTTCAGACACTTAAAAAATTACCTAGCTGTGTGATCTTGGCCAAGTCACTTGACCCCACTGCCTTGCAAAACAAAACAAAGACATAAGGACAGAAGATGGGGGGGGGGGTGAGAAGAACAATGAAACCAATGAGACTGGATTGCAGGAGCATATTTAAAGCCTGGTGGCCTTCTAGTTCAAAGACACAGGGACAGAAGGTGGGGGGGGGGGTGAGAAGAACAGTAAGGAGGCCCAGTGTGACTGGATTATAGAAAGCCTGGAGGAGTGTGAAGCACAGGAAGAGATGAGAGGGCTGTGAAGAGCCTTATGAGCCAAACTGGATTGTGTATTTGCTTCTGGATGGAATAGAAAGCCACTGGAAGCTGGACTCTTCTTGGTCAGTCATCTGTTGGGGCTCATCTCTACATCTTTGAAAAGAATTGAATTTCTTGCATTTCATTCATCTCTTGCATTTCTCGAAAAGAACTCACTGATGCCTCATCCATCAACCTCTCCCTTCCTGCAGAGTCTGAATCCTTGCAAACTTAGCTCAATTCCTTTTTCCTGCTTCTCAACCAGCTCAGGTATTTGGGGACTGATTTGAATTTTCTCATCTCCCCTTCTCTGCCTGATGATTAATGCTCTCTGAAGATGCTGCCAGAGGCAGTCCTTTCTCTTCCTGATATTTTTCAAAGGGCAGTCACTTTTCTTTAATGCTTCTTGGTTCTGGGGATCTATTGCTTATGGCATAGATATGTCCTTTGGATTATATATATGGGACATCAAGCAACTCTACACGTGGCTCAGTGAAAGGAACACTCTGTTTGTTGCCAGTGAACCTGGAATTTAATCCTGGCTCCTTTGTTTTTTAAGTCAAGAGACCATGGACAATTCATTTATAAGAGGGGATGATGATTGAGTTAGTCAGTCAATCATTTCCCATTCCATCTAGTCCCAATATCAGATGAGAACTCCTTTGAAACTATGGTTCAATTATCCAACCCCACTTAAAAGTAGGTGGGAACAGAGCTTAGGATCTCTTTTGAAGTCAAATAAGGGTTTTAGTGAGATGTGAAGATTCCTTGATAGTCGGGGATCTTACCAAGGGATATGTTGGCTAAGATTTTATTTTGGATTATAGGTTCAGAATGCCAACCTCAAGGAGTACAGTTCCACCCAAGGCCTCTGAGAAGAAATGGTTTTAAGGGAAGGAGAGGAACCTTGGACACAGTGTTCTTCCCTGCCTGATTTGCCCTTCTTTAACCAAAGAAGGACATGATAAGTTTGGTTGGGTCAGAGAATTTTATATTACCCCTTGGGAAATGAGGACAAATTAGGCATACCAAAGAAAGGTAGCTTCCAGATCCTACAAGGACCCTAGTAGAAACTAGAACATTCCTAAAGGGAGCTTCTAGAATACCCCACAGAAAAGAGAAAAGGGTACCTAGCACTCAGGAACTGTTACCCCATTATTCATATCCTCTCTAAGCTTGGACCCAGTTTTTCACATCAACTGTTCTTCCTATCCCACCCCTTTCTAAAAGTTGTCTGACTTGACTTATTGATGTCAATGAATAATCTTTGGAGGGAAGCACACTAGTTGGGGCTAGTAGAAAAGACCATGGAATAGCTGTAGAAAAGACATCCATCAACTTTTCTGGGCTGTCTCTAAACTCTGTGGAGGGGAAATGGAGCAACCACCCTCTGGGGAGTACTCGAGTCCTGGTGGGTATTGGGAGAGTAGCTTCAGAAAGTGTGCTGTACACTTCTCTGGGTTTTAGTTCCTCATCTGTAAACTGAAGGAGGTGGACTGGATGGTTTCCATTTCTCGACTCTGTCTTTAATCATATCATCATGGTAAGGTTTCCTTCCTTGCAATGGACCCATCCCAACCCACTTTCTCTAGTAAGCCTGCCTCATCTGCCTCTTCCCCCTCCAGTTTAACATGTAAGGGTAGAGACTATCCCTCCATGTAATAAATGCATGTTCAGTTAGATTTCTCTATTCCCCCACAGTGCCAAGCACCTGTCTGGCCACTCAAACGAAAACCGATTAAGACTTTTGGATGCACTGCTTGAGTGAGGCCCCATTTCTATCTTGTGTCTGTGTGAGGAATGTATCTGGAAGCTAGACAAGTGAAGGGATGCTTATTAACATGCCTTGCATTCAATCAATCAGTCAACAACCTTTTATACAATAGTAGAAATCAGGTAATGTGCTAGGCAACCAGGATAGAGATCCATGCCCCCTCCTCCAAAAGCAGCAGCAGCAGCAACATGAACAACAATAGCCAGTTCCTGTCTTCAGGGAGTTAGGTGTCCAGGATACAAAGAAAACCAATCAATCAATCAACCAACATTCTATGAAGCACCTACTTTGGGCCAAACATTGGCCTGGAAACACAAAAAGAGACAAAAGGCAGTCCCTGACTTCAAGGAGTTTATAATCTAATGAAATCAAAGCCAGTTTCCATCCTCATGAGCATGCTATCAAAGGAGACAAGAAAATGTCCTTGAAGATGGAAACTGGTTTTATTTTAAACAAATATATATATATATGTATATATATATATTTGTATATGTGAATGTATATATGTATACACACACACATATGTCCAGCATAGATGTATAAGTAATTTGGGATAGTAAAGAAAAAAGAATTAACTTGTGTGGGGGGAGGATCACCCAAGCTCTCATTTAGAAAGATGGCAGCTTCCTGCATTGAACTATGAAAAAAGTTAGAAATTGGGAGAGGTGAAGAGGGAACAGCCTGTGCAAAGACCTGGAACTGGGAGCTGGGAGTGCTCTATGTGAAAGGATAGCATGGTGACCAGTTAGCCTTGCCATCCTAGCCATGACCAAGGCTCTGATTTTGGAAGAAATGTAATAATGGGAGGAAAAGACCCCTAAATGTAGAGTCAGAAGATTTGAGTTTGATCTCAGTTCTGTGTACTCATCTGTTCATAAATGTTTCCCATCTAGAATGTAAGCTCTTTGAGGGCAAGGAGTATTTGTTTTTTGTCTTTCTTATCCTATTTCTTTTCATGGGGCCTTAACGGATACTTGTTGAATGAATCAATGAATGTTAGGAATCTGTGATCTTGTCAAAGTCATATGAAGCTGTAAGGGACCTCAGTCATCTAATCCAGAATTTTCACTCTACAAATATGGGAAACTGAGACTCGGGCAGTTAAGATTGGCAGTTCAATGGTAAGAGTGGAAGGTCTCAGTTTGGAATATCACTGTGTTGCTTCCTCTCTTTGTGACCTTGGGCAAAAATCACCTAATATCCTTCCTGGTTCCTCCTCTGTAAAAGGAGAGGATTAGATTAGACAACCTCAAGGGTCCCTGCCAGCTTTCAGTTCCATGATCTCTAGGATCATAGGAAGGGTTGCTGTTGGGTTAGGATCCTGGCACATGGTGTTCTTTTTTTTAAATTTTTTTTTATTTTAGATTTTTTGGAAAGGCAATGGGGCTAAGTGGCTTGCCCAAGGCCACACAGCTAGGTAATTATTAAATGTCTGAGGTCAGATTGGAACTCAGATCCTCCTGACTCCAGGGCCAGTGCTCTATCCAGTGCACAACCTGCCCCTGCACATGGTGTTCTTAAGAAATGGATGTTGACTGGAATGGAAACTTGGTTCACTTGGATTCAGCTGAACCTGAAGAGTGTGTTGTCTCCTTTTCTTTGGACCATTGAAGAGCACTGGACTTGCCCCAGGGATGCTTGGTGTCTACCTTGCCCGATGGTGGGGCTTCCTACTTGGCATCAGGCAATGCTGCTTCTTTCTTCAGAGACTTCCCGCTGTTGACCCTGGAAATCCAGAAGGGGTGGAGCCTGTTGGACAGTTTCTAGGCGACCCATTCTTGGTTTCAAGGGTTGTCATGGAAACCACAAATAAGCATGGTCGGCTTTGATGGGGCATGGCATTTTAATCAGGGGAGCCTGGTGCCCTCAGGAAACACAATGCCCGGACCTGGCTGACTCTCCATCTCAGCTTCAGATCGAACTCTGAGTGGGAGTTGGAATTGCCCAGGGAGGGGTCTGATGTTCTACTCTGCAGTCTGTTTGGAAAGCTTGGAGGATTTTCCGTGTCCACATTTACCCCAGTGGGCTCCTTCCATTAATCCTCTTCCCTTCCCTTCATCTCTTCCCCTCAGAGCCTTCCCACCCCCACCCTATATATTTATCTAGACTCGTTTTGCATGAGTCCTTATCTCTTCTTTTTTTATTATGTGAAAAGAATTTTCTTATTATTTTTAAAAACATGAATACATGCCTCAAATGAAAGGCATTTTTAAGCAACAAGATATTCTTGGATATTCAGATAGGAGGTGAGCCAAGCTGAGTTAAAATAGTCCAGAGTCAGAGAATTAATTGACCATGTATGCATCTGAAAGCTTTGGCTTGTGGTGGATTCCCCTCCCCCCCACAATTTTCAAGATTTTTCTCCCTTCTACCTCTCCTACAGAGGAGTGGGGGTCACAAACTTCTTATAACAAATAACCCTTTAATCAAGCAAACCAGATTGCCATATTGACCATGTCCTAAAGTGTGTTTGTGTCATTCTGCATCTATGTCAATCACTTCTCTATTAGGAGGTAGGTTGCATTTTTAAATTATCATTCCTCTGGAATCTAGGTGGATCACAGCGGTACCCTTTCTTGCTTTCTTCTTCCCCTATTGGATTAGAAACTCCTTGAGTCCAGGGTCCAGGTATCCTACTTCTCTGGCCCTAGTATTTGAATTGTGAGCCTTCCTTACCTTGGCCTTTGACTCATCTGACTCCCTTCAAGACTCCTCTCAAATCCCACCTTCTCCAAGATCTCTGTTCCTGGTGCTCCTACCCCTCATGCCTTCTGTTTACATTGTATGTGTCTTAGATGTACCTAATTATTTACCTACTGTTTCCTCAATTAGAATGTGAGCTCCTGGAGGGCAGGGACTATTTTCTCCTTTATGCCTGTTATGGAGGAAGTAATTGGTGCTTGCTGACTTATTAGATATCTCTAGATCTAAAATGTGTGAGTGTGTTCACACACATAGAGACATATGTACCCTGGCTACATTTCATTTTGTGTGTGGGATACCATTAGCTAGCCAGAGAATTTTATAGGGGAGAGAGGGGGGGAGAGAGAAAGAGAGAGTCAGAGACAGGGGGACAAAGAGAGGGAGAGACAGAGAGAGAGAATCAGACAGGGGGTGAGAGAGAGAGAGAGAGAGAGGTGGGGGAGGGGGAAGGGGAGGGGGAAGGGGAGGGAGGGAGACCAACAGAAAGATAGTAATATCTTCATTCTAAATATAATCACTTTTGTAATCCAGTGAAGGGCAGATTAGAGTGAAGAGAGAATGGGGCAGGAAGACCAATTAGAAGGTTCCTATAATAATTAAAGAGAGATAATGTAGGTCTGACAAGGGTAGTAGCCCTTCAAGATGCCTACTGGCTATTGACCTTGGACAAGTTACTCATTGTCTTGATGCTTTAGGCTATCCTCAAAGGCTATCAGTTACACCTTCATTGAGAGATGGAGTTTCCTCTTATTCCCTCTATCAATGAATTTGCAGGGAGGCAACAAGGTACAAAAGCAAACCACTGAATCTGCTGTCAAGTGACCTGAGTTCAAATTCTGACTGAGATGAGGGAGGTCATTGTCAGAAGCCAAGATGGGATAATGTCTATTAAAGATTTTCCATGATGGCACTTCTCTCCATATCATCATGAGAGGTCATTGGCACACTGTGAGCCTTCAAGCCCACAAGACCCAGGTTCAAATGTAGCCTCCAACACACAATGACTCAAAACCTGGACAAAGTTCTTAGTGTTTCTCGGAGGATAAAACTTGTATTGATAGAGGGTATTTCTTCCTTCAGAAGTTCTCTATAGTAATAAAATCACAGATCCAGCCCCTTCTTTAATAAACTCCATGGCTCAACTAGGTGGTGCAGTGGATAGAGCACTGACCCTGGAGTCAGGAGGACCTGAGTTCAAATCCAGACTCAGAAACTTGATGTTTACTAGCTGTGTGACCCTGGGTAAGTCACTTATCCCCATCATCTCAGTAAAACAAAAAATCTCCATATACTGTACAGGCCCATTAATAGGTAGCTAGGTAGTACCTTTTAGCTGCCTGTTAAGACAGAGTACTAGGACTGGAGTCAGGAATAGCTATGTGATCTTGGGCAAGTCACTTCACCCTGACTGCCTCCCACCCAGGAACATCTCTAGGTATCCTGATCCGTATCTGAATTGGATTCAGATTCCAGAGGAGAAAGTGAGACTAGTGTGTTAGCACAGCCTCGCCTCACTCAAATCCGATTCCCTTGCATCACCTCCTTAATGTCATGGGTTTTCTTTGAGAATGAAGGACAAGCATCAAGGTAAATAGAGGTTAAATGACTTGCCCAGGGTCATACAGCTAGTGAGAGTCTGAGACTCAGTCCTACTGACTCTGTCCACTATGGCACTACCTAACTGCCTCCAGAGATTCATCTATTCCAAATTTTCATTTTGCATATGAGGACACTGAAGTTCAAAGAGGTTCATCGGTTTACCAGGTTTAGAATCAGAAGATTCTTGAGACATTGTCTATTCCAACATCCTCATTTTACAAATGAGGAAATGGAAGCCTAGAAATATTAAATGATTTGCCTGTGGTCCATGGAAAATATTTACAGCAATAGTAATCACTGGCATTATATATATTAGGTTTGCAAAATCCATTACGAATATCTTTTGATCCTAGGAAATAGGTGCTATTGTTACCCTCATTTTCCAGATGATCAATCGGAGACTGAAAGAAATTGAGTTGTTTAGGACTGAACAACTCATAAGTGGAATTCAAACTCAGGTCTTCCTAACTCTAAATCCAGTGCTTCAGCTCCTTTCTTGGTTGTCTTGCATTTTTATTATAGATGAGGAGGGCTTGTTGTTGCCTCTAAGAGAAAAGAGAGAGAGAGACAGAGATGCTTGGTGCCTCTGTCACCCAAACAAGTCTCGCCTGGGCTTGAAGCCCTTCAGGGCAGGTACTCACGGTCTCCCTAAGCAACATGTTTCACTTTTGGACAGCTCTTGTCATTGGGCACTTTCCCCTGATATCACACCCAAATTTGTTTCTTTACAGCTCTCATCCTCTGTTCCTGGTTCTGCTCTCTTGGATCTAACAAAACAAGGGTCATGTCTTTTCTAAATGATAGTCCATATGGGAAGAGAACCATCCCAGTGCCTTCTCTGCCAAGCCAAATAATTTCTTTAACCAGTAATCCTTAAGCGTGTTAAACATGGGCCCCCCTTTTGAAGGTTGAGCAATCATCAATCATGGTGGGCCCTTGCAATGTCCCAACTGACTGATGAAGTCTCTTTATCTGTGGGTGAAGAGTTTGGGATGAACGTCCTGCTGAGCCCACACCCTAGAACAAGAAAGATGGAAAAAGCTGACCCAACCAACTTTTCTGTAAGTGCTGACTCCTGGAGGCCTATGATGGATGAGAAGATCGGGCTGGGAGGGATGAGGATTGGAATGCAGACTGGCTGAACCTGGCTGGCAAGACTCCTGAGATTGGGGGGGGGGGGAGTGATGCGGGGTGGGTAGAGGATGTGAGATAACCACCCAGAAATTTGGGTGTGCACCTTGGAAGCTGAGACTTGTTTAGAGAGAATTTCCTTTGTGAGATACCGTGGATTGAGAGTTCCAGGTCAGTGGAGACCCAGTGAGGAGAGATGCTGTTAAGAGTTAGGAGTCTCCTGACTCCATTTAAGATAATATAGAGACTTTATAATGAACTCTTTGAGCAGGAAGGGTCCTTAGAGATCATTGTGGACCAGATGAGATAATATATTTTTAAATTATCATTGATGCTATTTATTATATTGTCAACACTTTCCAGTGATTCAACCTATTCCTGATAGAACTCTCCTAACCCCGTGATGAAAAGGGATGCAGATATTATTGTCCTTACTTTACAAGTGGATGAGAACCTTCTATGAGTGAAGTGGGGCAGTTTGTCTGGAGTCACCCATCAAGGACGTAGTAGAGCTGGCACTAAAGCCCACATCTTTCTTGTTGCCAAGGCTAGAAATGGACTTATTTATCGCTGTCATTTTAACCTCTTAAGATTGAGGTCAGAGGGTTCAAGCCTGAATGTACCAGCTGGTTCTCATAAGGAGATGCTCTGTCCCATGGCCACAGATTATGCCCCTAATCCTGGGCAACCACCAAAAGGCATGTCTTTGGTCATAGTGGGGGACCTGGGGAGATGGCATGAATGATTCAAGGTAAGAGTGATGAACTCACTCTTATAGGCTACTAGGTGAAAGAGTGCTGTACTTGGGGTCTGAAAAGAACCGAATTCAAATGCTGGCTCTTGTCCTTGCTAATTCCATCCTTTTGTGCAAGTCATGAAGAGGGGATCCTTGTCATGGCATGACGTCTGAGGTCACTTCCAACTCTGAGACTGGGAAATTGGGAAATCAAAATTCTCCAGTTTTCTCATCTGCAAAATAAGCTGAATTTCGAATCAGAGCACCTGGGAATCCTTCCCAACTCCTCATCATTCTAATGCCTCCTCTCTGTTGATTACTTCCTATTTAATAGAGCTTGCTTTGTATAGATTTGTTTGCTTGTTGTCTCTTCCATTAGATTGTAAGCTCCTTGAGGACAGGGACTGTCTTTTACCTCTTTTTGTATCTCTAGTGTTCACCACATTGTCTGCTTTACAACAAACACTTAATAAATGTTGATTGATTGATTGCAATCCAGGCTTTTTTTTTTTACTTAAAACTTGGACAAATTGCTTCCTCTCTCTAAGTCTCATTGTCTTAATTGTAAAATAAAGGAGACTAGTTGGGGTGTGTGTGTTTGTGTGTGTGTGTGTGTGTGTGTGTGTGTGTTTCTGTCTGTGTCTATATTAGACTTCCTATAATCATAATGATGCCCATTCTATCTCTTTATGTCTCTCTCTCTCTCTCTCTCTCTCTCTCTCTCTCTCTCTCTCTCTCTCTCTTTGTTTGCCTGTCTGTTTGTCTTTATCTCTCTCTCCCCCCACCTTTTCTTTTTTTCTCTCTCCCTCTTTGTACAATAGAGAGGTACAGGGTTTGGAATTAAGGACTTTTAATGAATTGACCAAGACATTGTACCTCTTGGTGATGAGGGAGTGAATTCTTATTGGAAGGTCTCTTTCAGTTCTAAATTTCCCCATCTGCTTAAATCCCTGCCCTAAAGAGTTCAGGGTCCTCATAGGTTTCAAAGGTAGGGTCACCTGCTTCTGAGTCCAAGGCTCTCTCTGCCACTCTATGCCGCCCATCTCCCAGAGTCAGCTCCTCTCAACATGGACCTCTGGATCACACTTCATCTTCTCCAAACATTCCAACCCTTACCAGAGACTGGTGGGCCCCTCCTTGTTCAGACTGTCTGCTAAACAACCTAATGAGAGCCTGCTGGGGCCCAATTTTGAAGGCTGACTTTGGCCCCCTTCAGTGGCTTGTGGAATGGAATTGGGGTTGGGGTGGGGGGATGTTCTTCACACATACCCGCTTCTCCTCCTTCTGCGCCATTCATTATGAGCACAGAGCCAGGATTGGGGACTGGATTTGGAGCCCCCAGAAATAGTCTTCCCATTGTGTGCAAGCACTCTGCTCTCTTTGGGTTCAGCAGGTTGTTTCTATCAGCCGGTCTGAATAAAGGAAGGGTGGATCCAGACAGAAGAGACTGGGGGAGAGGCCCAGGCTCTGTTTCTGAGCCATGCTGTGGATGCTTGGAGAGGATGAAACCTGGAAACTCCCCCATCCATCGCCTGGGAGATGATCGGTCTCGTCAGGAACGTGCTCAGCCCGTAAAAATAAGTTAAGAGGCGGGTGCTCACGTGTCAGGAGATGGAGAAAATTCCAGAAATCTGTCATCAGATGAGCTCTTTGCCCTGAGTGGTGACTGGAATTAGGCAGGCAGCCCACCAGGAGGAGAGCAGTGTCTCAAGGGGAGAAGACGGGAAAGAAGCATTAGGGCTGGTCATAATGGCTTGGGGATCTCTTACTTCTCACCTTTCAAGCAGAAGAGATCACCAGTCAGTACTGCCTATCTCTCTATCATATCTGGCTATTCCTTCTACCTGGGATGCTTTTACCTGTTCTTTAAAACCTACCTGCAATTATGCTAATATTAACAATAGTAATACTGTTATCATTCAGTTGTGTCTAACTCTCGGTGACCCCATTTGGGGTTTTCTTGGCAAAGATACATGAATGGTTTACTGTTTCTTTCTTCATTCATTTTATAGATGAGGAAAATGAGGGAAAATATGGTTAAGTGACTTGCCCAAGGTGACATAGCTAATATCAGGTGTCTGATGTTGGATTTGATTGAGGCCCTCCTGACTCTAAGGTCAGTGCTCTATCTACTGTGTCACCTGGCTGCCTCTATTAGCACCTTAATAAATGACGATGTTTGTCCTTCATTCTTGAACAAGACCATGGCATGCATGTAAATTGGATTTGAGCGAGGGGGGCTGTGCTAAGGCACCAGCCCACTTTCTCCTCTGGAGCCATCTAGGTTCAGTGGCCAGATATGGATCAGGATGACTAGAGATGGCCCTGAATGCACGGCAGACCTTAATAAATGGTAGCTGACTGACTAACTCACCATGTACCAAATATCATCTGAACACTGAAAACATAAAAGCCAAAAATGAAACAATCCCTGCCCTCAAGGTGGTTTCATTCTATTGGGTAGGGGTTCTTAATCTGAGGTCCATGAAGTCCAAATGGATCCATGGATAGACTTCAAGACATCCATAAATTTGAATAGGGAAAATGATTTTGAGAAGGGGGTCCATAGGCTTCACTATACTACCCCAAATAGGGCACATGAGACAAAAAATTAAGAACTCCTGTAATAGGGAGATATACAATATCCACAGATAAACAAACCATTCAATCCTTCCATGGGGATTTATTGACTATTTTAAATTTTAATTTAATATTTTATTTTCTGTGATTCAATATTTTATTTCTTCCAGTTTATATGGAAAAAGAATTTAACATTTTATTTTTTCAAATTTTGAATTCCTAATTCTCTACCTTATGCATTCCCTTGTTGCAAAGGCCACATGTAACCTATTTGACATATGTGTGTATGATCACACAAACCAGATTTCCATGTAAGTCATATCATGAAAGATAACACAGACAACCCCCTCCCTCCAATAAAGGAAAAGCATCTTTTATTTGCAATAAGGCTGATGGTGGAAACAACTCTTAGATCTCTAAGTATAGACAGAAAACCAAAATAAATTAAGCATCTATGTGCCCAGTAGTGTGTAAGACTTTTGAGATAGAAATATAAAAATTGTTCAACCCTTGTCCTCAAGGAACCTACATCCTGTTGGGGAAGAGGATCATGTTTACAGATAACCATGGGGTCATTCATTTAGAGCCAGAAGGGATCTTAGAAGGTCATTTATTTCAACCACTTCATTTTATAGATGAGGCCTAGAGAGGTTAGAGGTTAAATTAATTATGCAAAATCAGCAAGCTAGTGTGGAGTAAATCCCTAGAAATGTGAGTTCCTATTCAATTCAGGTGACATTTATGTAGTTCCTCCTGCATTTCAAGAAGTGTTCAGTGTCGGGTGATGCAAAGGCAAAAGGACACTGCCCTCAGGACTCTTACATTCTTCCTGAGGAAGAAAATGTAAAGTTTGTACAAAGTAATACAAAATATTTCTGCTGAGAGTGCTAATAACTGGGGGAGTTCCTCACTTCTAATCTTATCACCATGATGCTAATTGGAGGCTTGACTGAGACACTACCTCCCTCAGACTCCCCTCCTCTCTGATTGGAAGGTAACAAATTCCTCCCAGTTCCTTCTTTAGGGACAGTAGCATCTGGGTTTGGAAGCTCACTCAACTTTTCTGGTTTCAGCTCCACAGAACAAGATGTTTCTGTTCTGGGTACCCCTTGGTGGTCCTCCCTCTCCCACTGTTTCTTGCCTCTTACGTGTCATCGCCTCTTCCCTCTGGTAGACTGTAAATTCCTTGAGGGCAGGGACTGATTAATTGTATCCCCAGGGTCTGGCTCATAGTAGATGCTTAATAAATATTTACTGGACTGAATCAGATTAGACTGGCATCAGAAAAGGCATCATGTAGGAGATGAGAATGAGCTATGTTTTGAAGAAGTTAGGCATTTTTTGAAGGATTTGAGCAACGAGTGGGCAGACAAGGAGATGGAATTGCAAGTATGACTACAACTAGCAAGTCTCGCACCAGAATAGACCATGCAAGAAGGGGAGTCATATTCAGTGAACCTGGAACCTCTCAGTGTGGAGGGCTTTAAATGCTAGTTCTAGTGGCAATAGAGAGCCATAGACCATTTTTGAGGGAGGTTGGATGGAGGATGAAGATCCATGATCCACATTTCACTTCCCCATTTATTAATTCTTATTGTATAGATTCACAGAATGATATAATTTTCAAACCGGAAGACTGGAGACTTTTTTTGTCCATCCACCCTTTTGCTGATGGTGAAAGGGAAACCTAGCCTTACTAAGTGACTTTATTAGTATCACAAAGTAAGTTATTAGCCAGGAAGAGCCCAGAGGCCAGGTTTCCAGCCACTAATTAAGGCTACCAGGGAAGGGAGACATCTCCTTTTCAACAAAAAACAATCTCCCTTGCTATGGGCAAAGCTCAAAGAACTGGGCACTGGAGATAGAGTTAAAGCTACACCATCCTCTTGTGTAGGCACCTGCAAGGATCCATCATGGTTCTGTTTAAGGAGCACCATCTCTGAAGGCAGAGGAGCTGGGTTCAAATCCTACATGTGATGCATATGACCTGGAACCTTGAGAAAGTTATTTCATCTTAACCTCTTCATCTGTTTAGACCAAACAAGGGTGGTGATGGGGGGGAGTTATTAGCCTAGATGCCTTTGAAGTCCTTTCCAGCTCCAAACCTGGTATCCTCTCATTCCTGATGGAACTGGGCCAAATGAAAGGGCTGATGTAAAAATTCATTCCACAAGGGCTCTGGAGTAGAACTGGTTTTCTTCACCTTCCCCTACTTCCGCATGGTCCAAAACTATTTAGTAGGTCAGCCAGAATGGAAAACAATGATAATAACAAATCATAGAGTAAATTTATCTTGTCTTTAGGTCTGCAAAGCGTGTTACACTCACCCCTCTAGCCTCACAGTAACTCAATAATAGTAGGTGCTATTCTTGATTCCTTTGGGACAGATGAGGAAACTGAGACTCAGAAAAAATAAGGAATTTACCCAAGGTCATGCAGTTAGTAAGTATCTGGGGCAGGATTTAAACCCATTGGCTCCACATGTCAATACTCTATACACTAGGTCAGGGAAGACTTTGGCAAGAGTGATGGAGAACAAATAAACCCAACTTTTCTGGAGCCCCTTCAACCTTCATCTACTATCATATTTCCCAGTCAGGGGTCTTAGGGGGCCTTCCCTTTCTGCTTCCTCTAGAGAGGGAAGGACATGGTCCTTTTCTCTGACTCCTAATGACATTTGCTGTATGGTATTTGCTTCTCTTAGGTAGAATTGTTCCCTCAATCTGCTATTATCTTGAAATTTAAACTGATTTATAAACTGAGGAGGTAGCTAGGACCATGCCAGCACCTGGAGAGAACAGTGGGTGGGAGTTCTAGGGAGTAGATAGGGTGGGGGAGAGGAGGAGACAGCTGCCAAGGCCAGCTAATCCGCTCCCCATCTGCCTCCCTGGCTCTACTTTGGGGATGAGTCTGATCAGGAGATAAGGGCAGGGTAGGAGTCTATCCGAATTGTACTGCTAGTCGCCTCTCCCCACCTCCCAACCCCCAATTACTTTTAACCTATTTAGTATGTATTTATTTATCGAACTATTGTTTCCCCTTGAACTTATTTTGTTTCTATTTTACTATCTATTTATTTAACTATTGTTTTCCCTTCAATAGAATGTAAACTCCCGGAGGGTGCATTCATTAATTCTGGTTGAATGAATGACCTTGGCTATTGCAGGGACCGAACCAGCCATAAATGGAACAGGTGGCCATGTCGCTGTGATTTGAAATCCATAAGGAAGCTACCCATTAAAAAATGTCTCCCCCCGGGGAGGCTTGAAATCTCTCCATTAGAGATGCATCACTTTGGGAGAAATATTCCTCTTTGTGCTTAAAAATGCAAATACCTTTCAATGGCATACTTCCATAGAAATGCAATCAGCTTATGTTTTAATTAATAGGATGAATTCATCTAGTAAGGATCAATGGAGGAGAGGGACATTGGCCCCACCTGCTGTTTGTCACACCAAACACTTCCTCTCCTTTCTCAGATGGCCAACATTTTCTCCTCCTTCAGGTTCTGGGGGTTTGCGTATTTAAAACCTGCTAAATATCAGGAAACCTTTTCTGACCCCCCCCCCCCCCTTAATGTTAAAGCCTTCCTTTTGTTGCTTATCTCCAGTTTCTCATGTCTAAAGCTTGTTTGTAGGTGGTGCCATAGTGGATAGTGCCAGGCCTGAAGTCAGGAAGACTCATCTTCCTAAGTTCAAGTCTAGCTTCAGATACTTATTAGTATTAGAACTTATTAGTATTAGAACAAGTCACTTCACCCTGTTTGTCTCAGTTTCCTCATCTGTAATATATACTATAGAAGGCAATGGTGAACCACTCTAGTATTTCAGCCAAGAAAACCCCAAATAGGGTCACAAAGAGTCACACAACACTGAAATACAAGTGTGTTTGTACATAGTTGTTTGCACATTGTCTTTCTTTATTAAACTGTAAAATCTAGTTTGGTTGACTCACTGAGGAACAGTAAGAGCTAAAATCTTTGGAGAGGGTATAGAGTTCTCAGGTTGGGAGGCTACTGACAGGCAAAGGGAAAGGACTCTGGACTTTAAATGAAAGTAGTCTCAGCTCCATTATTTATCCTAGGTGACTACGGACTGGACCAGTCACTGACTTCCATGAGGCTTAAATTGAAAATGAAGATAAATATACTCGTCCTTACCCAATCCAGTGACATTGGAGTCACAGAACTGAATAGCAAATGCCAGTATTGTCACTTACTTTCTTGGACAAATCAGTTCATTGCAAAATGGGCACATTTTTGTTCTTTTTCAGTCCCAAATCTAGGATCTTCTGACACTTGCTAGCTGTAGGACCTTGGGCAAAAACCTTTGGATTTCAGTTTCCTCATCTATACAAGGAGGAGGTTAAACTGAATGATCTTTAGTATTTCAAATTGAAATCTATAATCTGCTATGAACTATAGCTTTTGTGAGAAATACACTTTATAAAGCTCAGGGCAATATAATAAACACTGTGAGTTATTTTAGGACCTCCTGGGAAGGTTCTGCCAGATAGAGTGTTGGAAAGAATTATGGCTGTGGGTATTGGGCAATGAAAATGAGCTCCCCAGAATTAAAGAATTCTAGATGATCAGTTTTGGAAGGACTTCAGAGTCCATCTAGTCCATATCTAGATGCAGGAATCCCCTCCAAACTGGTGGTCACCTTGTCTCTACTTGAATCCTTCAAGTGACAGGGAGCTCATTACCTCACTAGACACCCTATTCTGGTTGCTGGACAGTTCCACTCATCTGTTCACTAACTTCACTGTTTTTGCCAAGGACCAACCCTACCCTGGGGCTTTTAGCTGGCACTCAGAGTACATAAGCCTGTTTTCAAGGGGGGAGATGAGGTATTAAAGTCTTCCAGGTGAGGCTTCTGGCATGAATCCAATTCTGTGCTTCATGCATATGGAAGGTTTATTGCCAGGTGAGTTCAGACATGAGCTGGTATTTCCCCATATACTGTTGTTTGGTGGATGTGGGCAAGGGGGTTCAGGCCAGTTTGGGGCAGATGGGTTTGCTCTTGTTTGCTCTATCTTCACTCTTGCAGGTGCCCAGGATTCTGCCTGGCCCATGTCAGCCCCCATTGCTTCCTTGGACTGCCCTCCGTTGAATAAGCTTTAGGTTCGTGTTGCTGGGGGCTTGGCTCTCCTGCTACATTCCTTGCATGTTGAGGCTTCTTAGATCTACATTTGGCTCTGGATGATTCCTTCTGTGCAAACTGTGGGGTCTCTCACCCTTGTCAAAGAGAAGAGAGGAGCCCCATCTTGGGCCTTAGGGCTTAAGAGGTTGGCTCATTTGTTACTGTTACCTACCAGTCACAGAGGCCTGAAACTCCAGTGTCTACTGGGCTATTGGCAGTAGGTTCTGGGGTTTGCCTCTATATGTATAAACCACTAACTTGGACATTTGTATCCCAGAATCCCGGAGGTGGAAGGCTTTTTATTTGGTTGTTTGTTTTTAGCAAATAAGGAAACTGAGACTCCAAAAGGTTGTGATTTACCCAAGATCACAAAATTCACAAGTGATAAAGCCAGGATTTAAACCTGGGTCCTCTGACTCTCAAATTAACCATTTTTTTCTTTGTAGCATATAGGTTTTTAGAGGTCAGTGTTTGACCCATGCCTGAAGAAGACTCCCTACCAACATAGGGTCCTTCAGTTTTGGCTTAAAGATCTCCAATGAGTGAGACTTCACTACTTCCTAAAGCAACCGTTCCATTTTGGACAGCTCAAATTGAAAGGAAGGTTTTCCTGACTTGTCAATTTTATTATTATTCGTGCCAAGGTGACGATGAGTTGGTTAGACACTCTGGTTTTAAAGTGATACTAAAGTGGTTGTTCAGTCATGTATGACCCTATTTGGGGTTTTCTTGGCAAAGATACTGTAGTGAGTGGTTTTCCATTTCCTTCTTGAGCTCATGTTACAGATGAAGAAACTGAGGCTAACAGGATAAAGTGACTTGCTCACACAGTACATGTCTGGGATCAGATCTGAACTCGGGGCTTCCCAAATCCAAACCTAGTTTTCTTTCCAATAAATCTCCATGCTGCTTTGTTCCTCATTTCAATCAAAACTTTTCTTCTTTCTGAAGTAATCCATTCCCACATCTTGTCAATGAGAAAGCAGATACCAGAGAAATTGATTGATCTGCCCAAAGTTGGACAGGAATAGCCCAGTGGAGATTCACAGTCAGGTCCAGGGCTTGTTCCATTATGCCAAATGACTGGGCCAAGGTCACTCCTTCACACCCAACTTTCTCTTATTCCTTGATCTTATCTCACAAGCTATATATACAGAACTAATGCACAGATGATCAGGAGGGGTTACATTAGCTCCTGCTTTGGTGCTCTTTCAAAACTCTCAAACCTATGAGATTTGACTGATGGCATATGTATGTGTGTGTCCAAGGCTTCTGTGGTGGAACTTTGCTTTACTGTGATGAATGGGGCAGAAGTGGGGACCCTTAGGACATAGATTGTCAGAGCTGGGGGAGTACCAGAATTGAGAAAGCACTTAAAACAGGGGATGTCCAAGCTGAGAGGGGCATTACAATCCAGACTATCAGAAGGGAGAGCCCTTGGAACACAGGATGTCAGAGCTGGGAGAGCCCTTGGAACGCAGGATGTCAGAATTGGGAGGACCGTTAGAACACAGAATATCAAAGCGAGAAAGTCTTGAACAGGGAATGTCAGGACTGGGAGGGATCTTAGGACAGAGAATATCATCATATCTGGGAAGAACCTTAGAAATGGAACATCACAGTTGCAAGAAGCCTCAGAGCTTCGAACAGAGACTGCTGTTAGAGTGTTGGAGACTGGATTTGAACCCATGAGACATGGCTTACTCAAAATCACATGCAGGCATCAGAGGTGGGATCTGAACCGGGGTCCTCATGTCTCCAGAACTTGAGGTCTTTCTTATGTCCCCTGCTGCTGTCTGTCATGAGTGAGTAAACAGGGGCTCGAGCTGGAGGTGGGAATTCCATCATGGTCCCAGAGCCACAGAGCTTTCCCTGGAGGCTCAGGCTCTCTCCCTGTGCTTCTGCTCTTGGTAAGGTGGGCTTCTCTGGCTCAGTCTGACCCAGGGCTCTTTCCCCCAATGTCGGCTAAGCCTCTCTGAGGTAGGTGGATTATTACTGGGGGATGATTGGCAGCTGGGCCTGGCAGGAGCCCTCTGGGCTCCAGGAGACAGACAGCAAGCCTTCTATGAGCAATCCTTTGATAGTGCATTAGTATGCAGGGAGGGCCTTCTGTCGGTCAGCTTGGAGAGGTCTGACTCCTACCCACCCATCCAGCCCAGAGCCAGCCACAAACAAAGAAATGGGTTTTTCTGCTGTTCTTGGATGCTGGAGGAGGGGGGCTTCTGGTAGAAAGGCAGAGACCAGGAGGGTCCTGGGACATGGACCACAGGACCATGTTTTAGAGAGGAGAGCCACAAGCCCATTGGTTTAGAGGAGGAAGGGTCCCCAAGACTAGCCAGTCTTCATTTTCCAATGGAGCAAACTGTTTTATTTAGTGAGTTAAGTTATTAATTGCCTACCATGTGCTCAACCCTCTGCTAGGTTGGGGATGCAAAGAGGCAGTGGAAAACTCTGGATCTGGAATTACAAGACCTGGTTTGAGCCTGGCTTTTCCACTTAGTACCTCTTTGATCCAGAGCAAGTCATTTGAGTTCTGCGTGCCTCAGTTTCCTCATTTATAAAACAAGAGGGCTGAATTCAGTGACCTCTGATATCCCATGTGATGAGATCCTCCCAGGGTAAGCTTTATTCACTCCCATTTTACAGATGAGCAAACCGAAGCTCTGAAAGTTGAAGTCTTTCTTTTTCTTTAAGGCCACTCAGCTAAAAAGTATCCGATTTCCCAATCTAGTGGTTGTTCTCCTGCTTCATATAGGACCATAGATTCAGAGCTTGTATGGACCTGTGAGACCAATGACTTCCCTTCATTTTGTAGAGGTGAGAATTAAGATCTCAATTGTCTCGGTGACTTGCCTTGTGTTGTACAGGCCCGGCGGAGCCAGGATTCTAAGCCAAGTCTCCTGACCCCTGACTCCTGTGCCCTATTCAGTCCCCCCACTGTGGCTTTTCATCAATAACCCCCAAGCCAACTCAATGAGGAAAAGTTGGCAGTTTCCTTACCTTTATAAAACTTGAACCTGCTGCTCGGAGACCCTGGGGAAGTACTGAAACTTTTTCCGCCCTGAGCCTCAAAGACTCCAATCTGGGGCTGGCTGCCAGTGCAGCTGGTTCTCATTAGTCCTGCTTTACTGTCTCCAGGAAGTGATTTAGGGACTGGCCCCCAGAGCCCTTCCTTTTGTAGGTGACACCTGGCCAGCGGTGACAGCTGATTCACAGCCAGGGAACTGGGCAGGAGGTCATCAATCTCCCCACGCTGGCCTTTGGAGCTGGCTGATGTTGGCCAGCTCCCAGAGCTCTCTGGGGGCCCTTGCCAGACAGACCTCTTTCCATCCCTTAAGCATTTAAAGTGTGGCCTTGGGGATGATTTTGTTCTACTCCCCCATCCCCCACCCCAGTCTTATTTTATAGTGTGGAAGCTGAGGGGCCTAAAACAGTAAAAAGGACCTGGTCAAGGTCACACAGGTAGGAAATACAGGACTGGGATTCAAACTCAGGTCCTCTGACACCTGGATTCTCTTTCCATCCCTGTTAACTGTAAGATTTTGGATTCATGGCAGGGGAAAAATGTTTAATTCTACCCGAAGACCTTGAATGTCTGTAGGGTCCAGTCCTCTTCCCCATCCCTCCATCTTCCAGTTAAGAGACATACTTACAACGAGGGGAGGAGTTTTCTAGGCACCTATAAATGATCCAGGGAGAGGAAGGCCATCTGTAATTCCAGTGAAGGACTTCTGACTTGGTATCCTTTTTCTATCTGGCCCTCCGTATCTAGGAGCTAGGGTGGCGGCAAGATAAGGACAGGTTTCAGGTTAAAAATGTACTGCTTTCCTCTTTTTTCTTGCAGTTGGAAGAGAGAGAAAGAAGGGAAGCTAGGTGGTACAGTGGATAGAATATTAGACTTGAGGTCAGAAAGACTCATCTTCTTGAGCTCCAATCTGGTTGGTCTCAGACACTTCCTAGCTATAGGACCTTGGGTAAGTCACTTAATCTTGTTTGCCTCAGTTTCCTCATCGGTAAAATGAGCTGGAGAAGAAAAATGGCAAACTATTCCACTGTCTTTGCCAAGAAAACCCCTAAATGGGGTCCTGAAGAGTCAGAAATGACCAAATAACAGAAGACAGAGAACATGAGGTTCTAAGATTTGTAATTATTAGGGACCTCTGAGCTCATCTATCTATTCTAGCTCAATGAGGAATTGAAGCTCTGAGGTGAAGTGACTTGCTTAAGGCTACATTGGTCTAAAGTAGGAGTCAGAATTTCAGCCTGGGTTCTGATACCAAATTCAGCCTTCTTACACACTCCCCCCCCCCCACGACTTTATGAATTTGAATATCATCCTTCTATGGGGCATCTATTATCTTTTCTGTCTTGTGTGTGTCTATGAATATATAGATATATATTTATATACATACTACATAAAACTACACACACACACACACACAAACACACACATATATGCATAAGCTCCATATACTCATAGGACAATTATGATCACTTTTTCCTTTGTACATAGTTTGTACATAGTTTGACCCTGTAAGCTCTGCTCCATTTTTTTTTGGTTTTGTTCCCCTAATACATAGCCACATAGTGGTACTCTATAATAATTGACAGAAGGAAGGGATGAATGAATGAATGGATGGATGGATGGATGAATGAATGAGAGAAAGAACAATCTTAGCCACCCAGGTGTTGCACCTGGGGAAGAGCCCCGAAGGGGAAGGAGACTCATCTATCTTCTTGGTATTGGGTTTGGCAGTTGGGAGAAGGGATGGGGACTGGTGTGCAGCTGGGATTGGAAGGATCTACACATTCAAAGCCAAGGAGGGAGTGAGTGGATGGATGGATGGGTGGTTGGGTACTGGGCCCCTGGAGGACAGAAAAAAGACTTTGGGTGGGTGGAGCAGCGCTGGGGAGCCAGCTCTCCCTGTTCATGTAAATAAAGGAGTTTTTCCTTTCAAGTCAGTTCCAGTAGGAGAGTTGCCTTGCAGCCACACACCCCCATCCTGGAGTCTCCCACACTTTTCAGGAGGCTCCTTGGATCCCTTAGCTCTCTCTGGGCTTTACTGCATCCCAGAGGGTAAGGTGAGGCAGCAGCAGCAACAACTACTTTGTGAGGTGAGAGGAAAGAACCACGATCTGATGTCAGTATCCCTGGGTTCACTGGGTTTTGCTATTCCAATTTGTGGAGTCTGGGGCAATTTAAGTGTCTACTAAATACTAGACATTTTTATAGGTCTGGAGGACACAAGGACAAAAGCAAAGCAGGTTCTGCCCTCAGGGAGCTTCTGTTCTATTGGTAGACATGCCCTGTATACACTTAGGCTAGTAAATGTTTCACAACCAGCTTGGGGGGGGGGGGGGAGAAGTACAATCTGAATAATTAACATCTTTCCAGCACTTTCTTAAATCTAGACAATCAGCAAAACATTAAATCAAGCACTGATCTGTAGCATATTTGATTTCTGAAGTGTAAATAAAGGCTCACATTGAAAATTTAACAATGGACTGACCCACCAGTTAGACCTGGCTCCAGCATATACACCTTCATAAAAGCACATTACAAATTAAAGGAAGCATTATATTGAGGGTAGGCATGAGGCACTAATATCTGGGGTCTTGGGGATCAAGGAAGGTCTGAAGTTTCAACCCAACTCTGAAGGATATTAGAAGTCTTTTAAGAGGCAAATTTAAGGACAGCGGGCATGGAGGATGATGTGCAAAGGTGTGACTATGGGAGATGAATGCAGTAATCAAAAATGATTCTTCCAGCCTATTCCTGAAGACCTCTGAGGAGTGACCCATGGCTTCCTGAGGCAGCCCATTCTACATTTGACCAACGCTATTTCTTAGGAAGTATTTCCTGACTTCGAGCCCAAATCTGCCTCTCTGCCAGTTCCACCCATTATTCCTAGTTCTGCCCTCTGGGGCCAAACAGAACAAATCTAATCCTTCTCTCAACTAGCAGCTCTTCAGATGTTGGAAAGCAGTCATTTTTTCTCTCCCTGTACAGGAGTCTCATCTCCTTTAGTCTAAATATCATTTTTTTTTGGTTTTTCAAGGCAATGAGGTTAAGTGATTTGTCCAAGGTCACACAGCTTAGGCAATTATTAGATGTCTGGGGCTGGATTTTGAACTCAGGTCCTCCTGACTCCAAGGCTGGTGCTCTATCCATTGTGCCACCTAGCTGCCCCTCACATCTTCTTTATAGTAAAACTATGAGAATCATCTCCCTTAGTGAACTGAAAACTCTTTGAGAGCAGATTTTATGTAGTATCTTTCTTCCCCTCTCATTGCTTAGTGCATGACTTTATTCCCAGGAAGTACTCATTGGAGGTCTATGGGCATGCTTCATGAACTTGCGGGAGTCCTGAAGCTAAGAGGAATAACAGACAACAGAAGCAGGGATTTAACAGGCTTGAACAATGGGATAAAATTAGTGACATGTAATCTAATTAGATCAATGTCATGTTCTAGACTTGGGTTCAAAAAGTGCAGGTTGGGGTTGAGAAGAAAATTTCACAGGACTATTGAACCAAACAACTTTCATAGTTTGGCAACAGATCAACTAAAGACATCTCCCACTGAAAAAGGACCAGGAAAGATTGAGCCAGATTTGCATGGCTTGGAGCAAATGGTCTCTCAGGTCCCGTCTAATGATTCTGATGTGTGATTCAGCGTAGATCTGTGGTAGGGTTTTGTGCTATTCCCTTGAGAAACTTCTCTTCTATAATTACTTTCAGGAACTCACTTGGATAAGAGACAGAATCCCTTATGTCTCCTCTTATCATCAAAGATTTCTATGCTTCTCAGAGGAGCCAGACTAATAGCTTCATGTGTGAGATTCTCCGTATCATCCAGAGTGTCTTACAATTGGGTGGTCAATGTTGACTCCATGATGAGCATGTGCTGGAGAGTGGAGACAGTGACTTATTAAAGCTACATTCCACCAAATTAAGAATCTCCAAAATATTCAAAACTGAATTTTTTCTTTTCCTTTTTTGTTTGCCTGGCTGATGTTCAGGGACCCTTAGCACATGGAGAGATGTGTAATAGAGGGGAATCTGTCTCCTCTTCTCCTCTTCTCCTCTTCCAAGTTGGGCCAGTCGAACAGAAGGAAGAATTCACAACCGTTCCATCTAGGAGTTTTGTAAATCATGTAGCTTGTATCTGGTTGGAGGAGGAGAGACAAGGAAGGAGATGAGAGCAGGCAGACCCTGAGTCTTGACTGTGATCTCAGCCCATCCTTCATGCAATGCAACTGGACAGCAACAGGATAGGAACCAGAACTTGTCCTGGGAGGCTGCCCCTCCTACATGGTTGAGGAACTCTGAGGTTTTCCATCTTTGCCGACTTTGATGCTCCCGCCCACCTCCAAAGTCTGATTAATTGTGGGCTTGAACAGGTAATGCTGCAGCATGGATTGTGGTCCATTCCTTGGATCAGGGGCCAGCCTGCCTGGGACTCATCCTGTGACTGCTGCCATTTCACAATTATTTATCCCAGATTTCTAGAAAAATGACCAGTTTCCAAACTTGTGACAAAGTAATCTTCTCTGAGCTTCTTTAAAGCCTTGTTCATTATCCTCTCGTGCACTTTGTACTATGATTTTTTGTGTTCATATTAAGCAAAGTCCATTCAACAGACATTTGTCATGTGTTTAGTCCATGTAAAGCCCCTGAACTCAGCACTAGGGATAGGAAAAAAGAAAAAACCCCACCATCCCTGGCCTCAAAAAGCTTGCATTCCACCAGGTCATCTAAAATATCCCAATAGATGTGTAATCTTATCAGTGTAGAGATTCCCTCCAACAATGAGGATCACAGTTCATCTGTGCCTGTTCATCTTGAGCCTCTCTTGTTCATGTCCTCTCATAATTTCTCCATGGAGGTCTAGCCAACATGCTAAGAGGGCTTCCTTTTTTTTTTCTTGACATCATCATCATTACATTTCTATAATACTTTAAGGACAGGAAAGCACATATATCATATATATATATATGTATATATATATATACATATATATATATATATATATATGTTATCTCACAATCCTCACAACCACCCTGTGAGTTATAGCTCCATTATATAGATGAGGAAACTGAGGCACCAAGAAGGTAAATGACTTGCCCAGGGTCACACAGCTAGGGAGTGCCTGAAGGAAGAGTTGAACTCAGCTCTTTGTTACCAGTCCTGAGTTCTAGCAGCTGCACACCTGGCTGTGAGGACATTAGTGGAACATTCTGGCTCCCCATCTGCCCCTCTTGCTTTGAGAAACAGCCCATCTTCTCTTTTGGTCATATCATTCTTTGATGACATTTCTCTTTCTCTTCCCCCTCCTCCTTTTCCTCTCTTACTACATCTCTATCTCTCTACTTCCTTCTTCTTCTCCTCCTCCTCCCTAAGAAGATCTGAATCTCTGTACATCTCGGTTTCCTTATCTGTAAAAACATGGAAAAGAAAAAGTAGAAGGGGAGAAGAGGAGGGTACCAGTTCAGGGAGCATGATAATGTTCTGGGAAAGATGGGCAATGTGCAGAGGGATGAAGATATGGCTGACCTGAGCATCCCCTTAAGTAGAATTCTGGGAGGAAGCAGCCAATCAAGGAGAAAGGCTACAGGTATTTCTAGTGTAAAGGATCAAGTGGCATGACCTTTCAGGACAGAGAGGTGTCTGCCGCCTGATAGAGACTGATGAAGTGGGAGAGCAGCCTGGAAACTTGGATAGACCAAGTTCTATCTTGGAAGGAATCTGAAAGGATTTCCATGTGGGGATAAGAAATGTTTGGTTGTCACAGAGTGTATCCTGTGGTATTTTGTTCTAAGGAGTAATTATTTTGGTAATCTGCAAGGCAAACAAAATGGGATCTTATATCTTTGATCTATTTAAGTTAATAGTGAAATGGTAAAGATGTTATTCATTGTGACATATTGCTCATGAAATCTTGGTTATTCCCTACTACAATCCTCATCGCTTGATCTCCTCTGACTATTTTTCCCATTTTTGTTCTCTCTAGTGACATTTCTTACTTCTTTTGTAAGTATATCTGGGCCCTTGGAAGTGGGTTCCAAGTATGTAGGTTCCACTCTTCTTGATGGAGAAAACAGTTTGTTAAAATGATTTTTACAAATCTTTTCCATTTTTCTTCTGTTTGTAGTCCTTCCATTTTCATCCCTGGATGCCCTTGGAATGACTTTTCTATATTGGCCAAACTTTCCTTAAATTAGATTTACCTTCTACTGTTTCTCTGTGCTTTATGAGACAGTAGTACTACTCATTATCATACAATGGACCATGGGAATGACATCCCACACAAATTATAATAATTTTACTCAGAAGTTTAGCCAATGTAAATTGGTTGCCACAACAATGAGACCAAAAGAGCCTAGAAAGTACCTTAGTGAACACACATCTTATTTAACTTGCCAAAAAGAAGGACATGGCTGCCAAAGACAACACTACATTAGAATATAAACTTATTTATAAAATCTGAAAGAGGCCAGGCAGGGTAGCGATTCCTGGGATCATTGCTACTGGGGAGACTGATGCTGGTAGATCACTCAGACTTGGGAATTCTGAGTCATTATGGGACTAAAGTCTAGTGGGTGTCACTTCTAAGTTTGGAACCAATATGGTGAATCCCTCTCATCCATGTTAAGGGACCAGTGATGCTTAAGAAGAGGTGAACTGTTTGGGGTCAGAAACAGAGCAAGTCAAGCCTTCATTGTCAATCAGCAGTGGCATTGGGTCCACTGAACTTCTAACCTGAGTGAGATAGGGATACCTAGTCTTAAAAAAACAATAATGATGGAAAACAATTTACAGATAAATAAGACAAAATATATACAAAGAAATTGCAAGAGGAAGAGATTACTAAAATGGGGAGACGAGGACAGATCTCTCATATAGAAAAGAGAGCTCTTGAACTATTATTTTAAAAAACTAGAAATAAATGATATGGAAATGAGAGAGAGGACATTCTAGATAGAAGCACAGAGGCTGGAGATAAATAATGGGTCAATCTGATTAGAAAGGAACATGCATGAGACTTCTGGGGGTGGAGCTAAAGTGGTAAAATAGAGTAAGCATTCAGCTGAATTCTCCCAATATTTCCCTGCTCCCCAGGCAACTTTAAAATAATGCCTAAAATGGAGTTCTGGAGTGACAAAAGTCAACAAAAGGTCAGAATGAGTCATTTTCCCCACGACAACATAGGAGATTGAAAAGAGAGATCTGTGACCTGGAACCCACATGGATGAAATAGCAGTGGTGGAGCCAGGTGGTGGTGGCAGAAGCAGCAGCAGTTTTGGGAGTTCTCATGCCAGAGATGGTAAGGGGAGCTGGAAACTGGTAAAAAAAAAAGACTACATGGGGCCCTTGTGCTAGCACTGGGCTAGGACCAGCTTCTATTTGTCAACTCCATTGCCATACTCACTTCTGGGTCATAGTCCAAAGGGAGAGAGAAGAAGCACTTTTGGCCAAGAAGAGGTGGGAGCCCTGAAGGGCAGTTTTGCTTTCAGCCCCAATCAGGAACATTGAGGAACAGAACCATTTCTGGTCCAGGCGCTGGAAGAGAAGTATCCAGTGCAATCCTTAGGGATCATGTGCCCTTCCTGGGTAACAGAATGCAGACCAAGAGAGCAGTGACCATACTTCTCTCTAGATCATTCTACTTTGGAATCACTGAAAACTTCCAACCCCCCCAGTAAACTTCCAAACTCCCAGAACTAACTCTCAAAACAGCAGTGTGAAGCTTAGGACATTGTCTCTCTCCCTACATTCCAGGAACAGAGTCCAACATTAGCCTAAAGTTCCAAATCAAGGAATAGGGTGGAAAAATGAGCAACAACAACAAAAAAATGACCATAAAAAAACCTATTGTGGTGACAGGGAAGATTTAGATAGGAACTCAGAATGAAAGTCAAAATAGCTACAAGGAAAACCTCAAAGAAAAAAAATGTCAACTGGACACAAGCACAGTAAGAATTCCTGGAAGAACTAAAATTTATTTTCTAGATCAAATAAGAGTAAGTGGTAGAGTAAAAATTAGTAAAGAAATAAAAGTAAAGGTAGAAAATAATGAAAAGATAGTTAATAGCTAGATAAAAGAAGCACAAGAATACTGAAGAAAATAATACCTTAAAAAATAAAATTGGTCAAATGGAAAAAGATGCATTGATGAAAATAGCTCCTTAAAAAGCAGAACTGTCCACCTGGAAAATGCTCACTGAAAAAAAATAGTGCCTTAAAAATTAGAATTGGGCAAGTAAACATGAACATGAAGGGGAGTGTTAAGAAATACTGTAGAGGGGCGGCTAGGTGGTACAGTGGATAGAGCACTGGCCTTGGAGTCAGGAGTACCTGAGTTCAAATGCGGCCTCAGACACTTAATAATGACCTAGCTGTGTGGCCTTGGGCAAGCCACTTAACCTCATGGCCTTGCAAAAAAAAAAAACCCCTAAAAAAATAAGATCTACTGTAGGAAAGGTAGAAGGTAGCCAAGGTAGGACACAAGGGAGCTTTAATCACCAAGCTCAGAATTTCACATTTTCTTTCAAAGACAATGGATAGTCACTTCAGATTTTTGAGTAAGAGTTAATGACATGACATATCACATGTCACCCACAACCACTAGACACAAGTCAGGCAGGCAGGCAGGCTTTACATCTCACACATTGTCCAGCCCTATGTCATGATTGATACAGAAGAACAAGGAGGGATGTGGTGTGCCCATTGGCCTGTGGTCATATCAAAGCGTAGAGGAGTTGGGTAATTATCCACTGCCATCATAAAAGAGCCCTGCTTGGAGGAGCCATTATAGGTACCGCAATGGAATTGAAATTGTCAAATCAAGTCAACAGACATTTATTAAGCACCAACTATATCCTATCCTGTATGCTACATAGGTTATACAGTATTTAGAGTTTGGAAAGAGCTTCAGAGTCATTTAGTCTGGCCTCACCATTTTACAGATGAGTCTTAGCTGGGGCTCAGAGAGAGGAAACTTGGTGGAGCTCCAGTCTAATGCAAAATATAATGGTGTGGGTTTGGATATTTAGCTTGTCATACATACACCCAGAAATGGAAGGCCATATGATAAAAAGCCCAGTATGATGGAAATGAATATTTTTTTAAAGTGGTTTTCAAAATGCTTTGAGTGTGTTAACTCCTTGGAACCTCATAGATATTAGGTTCCCATTTTACAGCTGAGGAACGTAACACTCAGGGAGATAAAACTGACTTGCCCATTGATCAGTGGCTGACAAGTGTCAGAGTCATGATTTGAACCTGGATCTTCCTAATTCCAAATGCATCACTCTCTCTGCTTTTTTAATGCTCTCTTTTTTATTTAAGACTGTTAGCCTCTGATATGGGTTTTGTCCTGGTATTGGGTTATGAGGGGGGATAACGAGTAGAGTATCTAAGGAACCCAAGAGAGAACTATCTTCCCAACTGAACTTTTCATGGATTCTCTGTAATAATAATTAACATTTACATAGGGCTTCCCTGTTTGTAAAGTGTTATTTATAACTAGTTATATATCTATATCCATATCCATATATATATATATATATAATATATTCTTTCATTTAATCTTCAAAATAACCCACTCCAAGTACTATGCTGCATTCCAAACCACAACCCCAAAGAGGGAATAAATGAGAAATTAAGCTGTCAAAAACAGCATGTGTTGTTTGTTATCCCCATTTGACAGATGAAGAAACAGCCTTAGAGAAGTTAAGTGACTTGCCCAGGATCACACAGCCAGTGTGAGTCTGAGGCAGAATTTAAACTCTGGTCTCACTGCTTCAAAGTTCAGCTTCCCTGAGTCTCAAGTTCCACCTCCTAGTGGTGGCATGGACTGATGATTACCAAATTTACAAATAGTCTATACTTGTATTATTCTAATTAATGTGAAAATTGCAATCGTTTGGAAGTCCATGTTTGCCTCTGATACTTGTCTATGTAGGCAAGTCATTTAACTCAGGAAACTTCAGTTTCCTCTCCTGTAAAATGAAACCACCTCGGTGGTCTCTGGACTTCCTTCTAGCTTTATAGCTAGGAATGTGTCTCTCTGGATTGTAGGAAAACCATTTTATGTTTTTTGTTGTTGTTACTGGGAATCAAGAAAAATACTGGGCGGCTAGGTGGTGCAGTGGATAAAGCACCGGCCCTGGAGTCAGGAGTACTTGGGTTCAAATCCGGTCTCAGACACTTAATAATTACCTAGCTGTGTGGCCTTGGGCAAGCCACTTAGCCCCATTTGCCTTGCAAAAAAAAAATTAAAAAAAGGAAAATAGAAAAATACTAGTGAAGTGAAAAGCACTTCTATTTCTGAGCCATATTCTGTAGTGACAAGAGCACTAATTTCCTCCTCCTTCCAAAGCCTTGTTTGGGAGCACCAAAGGCAGGGAGGGAGGAAGAGAAGGAGTTGTTGGCCATATGGGGGCTTGTTCTTCATAGCCCTGGGTATGTGCTAACTAGAAATCTATTCCCACCCACTCCTGTTTCATTTTTCATTAAATTTTTGTTTTTCAAGAATTAGACAAGTCTGGGAGTCAATCAGAGGAAGGCAGTGTGATAATATCAAAGGGATTGGATTTGAAATCTGAGGAACTGGGTTCATATTTGATTCCAATCCTATTCTATGTGTGACATCATTTCTTTTCCTGTAAAATGAGGAGTTTGGACTAATAGTCACTCATGGTATAAAGAGAAGACTCCTTGAAAGAAGGGAGGGAGCCTGGAACAAATTTCAAAGACCCTAAATCAGAAGATGGAGATTTGCACGGTAACATGTGCTAGGAATAGCAAGGAAACTAATATCTTTGGATGAGAGTACATGGAAGCGAATGAGGTATAGGAATACAGAATCTCAAGTTATGAAGAGTTTTCAGAGCCAAATATAGGATTTGATCTTTGATTCTGGAATTAAAAGAGGGAACCAGTGGAACTTATTGAGTTGGGGAGTAGCATGGCCAGATCTGAGCTTGAGGAATATTGGCTAAGTAGGGTATGGACTGGAAATGAGAAAGACTTATGGAGGGTTAGACCAATCAGAAGGCTGTTCCAGTAGTCCAGATGTGAAATGATGAGTATGTTGGCTATGTCGGTAGAGCAAAAGGGGACACACATAAGGAATGTTAAGAAAATAGAATCTGGGGTCACTAAGTGGCACAGTGGATAAAGCACCGGCCTTGGAGTCAGGAGTACCTGGGTTCAAATCCGGTCTCAGATTACTTAATAATTACCCAGCTGTGTGGCCTAGGGCAAGCCACTTAACTCCATTTGCCTTGCAAAAACCTAAAAAAAAAATAGAATCGACAGGATGAGGCAACTGATTGAATATGGCAGCCAAGGGTTGTACTTTTGACTCTTTGACACTGAGTTAATAAGAGGGAATTGCTTGAGGAGAAAGATAATGAATTTGGTTTTGGACATGCTGAGTGCATTGAATTTGAGATGTCCAAAAGGCAGTTGGGACCAGAGACTGGAGGTCAGCAGAATAGTTAAAGCTGGATAGGCAGATTTGAGAATCATCAGTACATGAATCCATGGAAGCCAATGATATCACTAAGTGAAGTAGTATAGAGGGAGAAGGGAACAGAAAAGGTCCTAGAAGAAAAGCCTAGGGAATATCCAGCGAGTGTGACCTACAAGAAGAGTCAACAAAGGTAACTGAGAAAGAGTGATCACACAGATCCATCTCCCTAGGTTATTATTTGTCTATTCCTGCCTGTCTGAATTTTAGAGTACTATATAATCAGCTATTATAATTTTATTTACACCTTTGTGTTCAATGGAGTTCAGATGGAAATAAATAATTATTACTTCAAGGTACCATATTGCTGTAGAGAAGAAGTTGACTTTAGAGTCAGAAAGGTCAATTTAAATTCTATCTCAAATGTGAATATTAAATTTAATTCAATTTATTCAAAGTCATCCAATGAGTGAGCATAGAGAAGTAAAAAGAGACCCCAGATCAGAGTTGTGGGCTACGCCCCCATTTAGAAGATTTGATTTGGAAAATATGAGGAGTGGTCAGACAGATAGAAGGAGAAATGAAAATTCTATCTCTGCCTCTCAATGTCTCCCAAAAAACTTTAGAAGAAAAGAAGTCATAAATGAGTGACTATCTTTTCTGGAGGATGGAATTTCTTTGCTGATAACTCTAATGAAATCACACATCTCACCTCCGAGTTATCATTAATAACACCCTTCTTGATTGTGATGGTCTGATGGGAGCTGTGGTCACTGTTCTTGTTCTGTGGTTCTTTTGTAAAGGTCCCGAGGTAGATGGAGGTAGGGATACTCCTAAAGCCCACGTCCACTAAAGATTTCCCTATCCTGCCTTGACTGTAGGTGGGCTTGGGAGGCAAAAAGGAAAGATCAACACTGTTCCCTAACATTGACTCCTTGTAGGTTGCTCTGAAAGAGGCCTTGCAATTTTGTAATTGGGGTAGTGTTTCAAGTTTAGCCAACTCCTTTGAAGACATCTCTTCTCCATTGACTGGAATGATCATTAGGCAGCCAAGTAGAGGGAGCAGAAAAGACTCATTTTCTTGAGTTCAAATTCAGTCTCAGAACTTACTGAACCTGAGTAAGTCACTTCACCCTGTTTGCCTCAGTTTCCTCATCTTTTAAATGAGCTGGAGAACCACTCCAAAATCTCTGCCAAGAAAATGCCAAATGGGGTCATGAAGAGTCAGATATGACTTAAAATGACTGTACAACAATCATGGGCATATAAGTTGGCAGCACAACCAGACACAAGACCCTTGATTTGTTAGTCAGTCAGCAAGCAGTGTATAATAGACACTGAAGATACAAATAGAAAATGTGAAATCGTCTCTGCCCTTGATACACTGCCATTCTTTTGAGGAGATAGCATATATGTATAAGTTGAATACAAAATAAAACAAGGTAGTACTCTTGTTAACTGGGTGACCCTAGGTAAGTCACTTAACCTCTGTTTGATTCAGTTTCCTCAACTGTAAAATGGGGATTGTCTCCAAGAACATTGTTGTGAGGATCAAATGAGATATTAATTGTGCCTGGTTCTTAATAGTCATAAATCTTAGCTATTATTAGCTATTATAATATAGCTATTATTGGCTATTATTTTATACTTAACTTATACACACCTATTAAAGACATCCATGGTGTCTCCCCCAAAGAATACTAGCATACTGAGTGTTTTAGAAATTGTTTCTGTACATACATATATATATGTGTGTGTGTATGTGTGTGTGTGTGTGTGTATGTGTGTGTGTATGTCATCTACATGGCTAAGATAATTAAATCCCTGATGAAATCACCCAATGAAAGAGCATAGAGAAAAGAGAGGAGACCCACTTATCAAAGCCTTGGAACATACCCCTGTTTAGAAGATATGATTTGGAAGATGTGTCAACCCAGTGGACTGAGAAGAAGTGATTGGATAGGGAGGAGAACTGCAAGCAAAGAAGGCCATGCCACCTTAGAGAAGAGAAGATCAAAGGATCTTCTGAGGGATCAAAGGAACCAAGGTGAGAATAGATGATCAGACTTGGCCACAAAAAGAATATTGGTTTCTTTGGAAAAGGCAGTTTCAGTAGAGTGGTTATATTGGAAATTAGGGTACAGGAGAGAGAAGAAATGAAATGGAGGCAGAGTGTCTTCTAGGAGTTTGGTTGTGAAAGAAAGGACTGCAATGGTAGAAGAGAAGAAGAAGGAGGAGGAGGAGGAGAACAAGAAGGAGAAGAAGAAGAAGAAGGAGGAGGAGGAGGAGAAGAACAAGAAGGAGAAGAAGAAGGAGGAGGAGGAGGAGAAGGAGGAGGAGAAGGAGAAGGAGAAGAAGAAAAAAGAAAGACAAAAGGGAGGGAGGGAGGAAGGAAGGAAGGAAGGAAAGAAAGAAAGAGAAAGAACAAGAAGAAAACCAAGAAGAAGATGATGAAGTAGAGAGAACGAGGAGAGCAGGAAGGGAGGAGGGAGGGAGGGAGAGAGGGAGAGAGAGAGAGAGAGAGAGAGAGAGAGAGAGAGAGAGAGAGAGAGAGAGAGAGAGAGAGAGAGAGAGAGAATGAGAATGATAGAGTAAGCAGTCAGTTGGAAGAGGTAGCTGCATGTTTTGAGTTTGACCTTGGGAGGTAGAAGGGTGACTTCACTTTCAGAGACTAGGGGAAAGGAGGTGAGAGGGAAGGATAGAAGGATGGTGCCGGGGTGGGAAGGGGTGGAGCATTCTGAGTTAAAGAGAAGGAAAGAAGAAGGAGCTCCTGGAAGATGAATGCTGCCAGGTGTCTGTCCCCAGGGCAGAAGTATACTTGTGGATTTTGTCCCACTCTGGGCTAGGCCGTCAAGCTTTTGCTTCACCATAAGTCATAGGGAGGATGGGAGTCTGGTCATCTGGCCTGAAATTATTCTTTGCTGACAGAATGAAAATATTTCCAAAGAAGAGAAGTGGGGTCTTTAGGTCTCAGGGCTTTTTCCTTAACAAGACTAGAACCTTCACACCAGATGTAAGGGACACAGTTAATGACTGAGAAACCTTCCCCACAACTTGGACACTCCCCCTGTATTCCATGTGGCTCCTTAGTCCCCAGATGGTTTCTGTCCTCACCTGTAGGTTTGGGAAGAATGAGGGCCCTAGAGCTTGGGTGTGTATTTTGAGGGCTGTTTCTGATTCAGTGTTTTAATGCCTCCTCTCCCCCCGCCCCAACATTTTTCTGAGTAAATTTTACACCAGGACCCCTTTGGGTTAATCTGGTGGATGGAATACAGCCCTCCTACCTCAGTCTTCTCAGAACAATGGGTGCAGTATAGCAGTACGGCTGTTCCCTTGGGAAAAGGGGCCACATCCCATCCAGAGCAGTTGGCTAGGCCTTCAGAAGACTAGCCAGGAGGGAGTAGCAGCTTTCCTGTGGGGAGCCAAGTCCCCAGGACTAATTAAAGTAGAAGCATGCATTTCAGGGAGCCAGAGAATATCTGTCTGACAAAAGCATTTCAAACAGTTACTCGAGGAGCAGCGAGCTCAGAGGGCTGATGGCTTCCAGATGGAATGTCTGTCGACCCAAGAGAAGATCCTGGGCTTGGGGGACAGCTTGGGCCTAGAGCTTGAGCAGGCCTGCCCCATTCCAGGCTGCATTCCTCCCCTTCCCCCTCCTGAGAGGCTCCCCTTGGACCCGACTGCTCTCCTGACCCAGGAACCTAGAATCCCCCCACCCCCATCCCGAGCCTGTCCACTGCTGACCCCCCCCCCCCCAGTCAGTCACTGGCCATGGGAAGAAGCAATTAATCCAAACCCTGAGGAGGGGGGGTTAGTCTGCAGGGATGCAAAGTTAAATTCCTCCCCACATATCACAAAAAGATGTTGAAATGATCATCAAAAGATGACCAACCAGCTGTTGTAGCTAAAGTTGGGATGGGGTGGGAGGAAGGAGGGAACAGCGTGCTTGAACTTTGACCCAAGTTTCATTTTTAGCTACAGTATGAATCTTAATGAAATGTCAGATAATTCCCCAGGGCCCAGTAGGGCCAGCTGGTCATCATTAAGACAAGCTGCATATATTAGGCACCTACTATGTATCAGGCACTATGAAAAAAGGCAAACAACAGTCCCCACTCCCAAAGAGTCCCAGTCTTAAGGGTCTTCCAACAGCTAAAGACAAACACTATACTCTTCTTACCTGGGAACTTGTTCCATTCCTAAGTAGAACATAAATCTCCTTAAAGGCAGGGCTTATTTCATCTTTTGTCTTTCTTACAACAGCACCATGGTTATCCCTTTGTTTAATGAATTCAATTAACATTCAATAAATATTTGTTAAGACCCTTCTATGTAGCAAGCACTGTACTTGGTGCTGGTCATATAAAGGCAGAAATTCAATGGGCCCTGCCTTGAAGGAGCTTACTCCCTTCTCTCAGGTATCTTTTTGGGGTTAAATGACTTGCCCATGATCACATAGCTAGGAAGGGTCTGAGGCTGGATTTGAACTTGGATCTTCTAATTCTATTCACTCAACCTACACCATAGGGTAGGTTGTAGGCTCCACAACCTAGAGGCAATACTTAGTAGCCACCATGTGCTACAGCAATGTTGGGGATTTTCTTTAGACTGGGATCCCTAGCACCCCAGACTCTGGTTGGGAAACTTTCACTTCACTGTCCCAGGGCCACCATGCTACTCTTCTCTTCAGTTCTTCCCAAATGTTATCTTTCCCTCATTTGAATGTAAGCTCCTTGAGGACAGGCTCTATCTTCCTTTCTTATTTTTGCATCTGTTCTTAGACACATATAAACACTTAATAAATGATTTTTTCTAACAACCATAATAATTATAATAACTGATACCTCCAGGAAGCAATTTAGGAAGATGCCAGTTGTGGTTGTTAAATGAATGAATGAAGGTAAACATGCTGCCCCCAAAAGCCAAACAAAGGGCAATGTGGATAGACAGGGTTTTCTGTTGAGTCCTCAAATCTACTTGGCTACCCTGGGGTCCTTTTCACCTGGCCCCATAGATCTGTTAGGTGATTCATGAGTCAGAGCAGAGGGGCAGCTCCTGAGTTTCTCAGCCAAACCCATGGGTGCTATTGCCCTGGCATAGAGAGAGAGACCTTGGAAAGTGGTCATTTTGGATTGACTGGTGGGCCTAAGGCCAGTTTTGCTAGAATAGGTGTGACCCAGGTCCACATTCACTAGGCCTTGCAACCCTGTCACTGGCAATGGGACCTGGAACAGACCTCTGGACAGCCAGAGGCCTGGACCCTGCCAGCAAGTGGGCTTTGAAAGCAAAGGACCATTTTTTCTTCCTCCCCCTCAACAGAGAAGGCTGGAAGCTAGTCCTTCTTCTCAGGCCTCCATTTTAGACTCTACTGGGGACAGCTTGGTAACTGGAAGACCCCAGGTGTTTTCTTACCTTCTTTTTTCTTCAGAGCTCACAACTCTTTCTCTTCTGGTCTTGGAAGTCAAACCTTGTGTTCTCATCTCATAAACCCTGGGCCAGATTCTCACCCTATGTAACTCTCTAGGAATTACCAGAAAATTCCCATCATTAACTTCAGAAGGTCTGGACTTGGACTTGCATTCCAAGAGCCCTAGTAGAGATTATGCAAGAGGGATAGGGTCCAGCAGGCTAGCCTTTGTCTTGGGACTGTGGACACTGGACCTTGGGAGGGAAGAAACCCTCCTGGGGCCCTCTCTCAAGACACTTCGCCTGGTCAATGAATTTCACAAGAGAGACTTTTCTGAGAAAATATGTCACTGTTCTCATTTTGATTTAAATGGTATTTTCAGGATTTCCCTGGACTTCTTTCTGGAACAAACTGGCTCACATTAGAGTTGTATTTGAAACATAAGAGCTGAGAGTTAGAGTTGGAAAGGACCTTTGAGATCATTTAGTCCAATCCCCTCATTTGACAGTTTGAGTGACTGAGGACTTAGACAAGGTCACACAAGTAGAAAGTGGTGGATCTAGGTTTTGAACTCAGATCCTCAGTGCTGCAAACATAGCAACCTTGCTACCAGCCTTTGGTGCCTTGTGCAACTTTGACAGTGGTTGACTCCCCAAAACCTCTTTGTAATACAGCAAACAGATTGTTTTTCTGTCTTTGCTCAATTCTTAAATCATAAAATTTCAGCATTGGGGAAAACCCTCGACATACCTAGCCTGACCTATACTCAAGAGAGCAAGACTTTTCTACAACATTCTCATACAAAAAAAGGTCATCCAACTTTTGCTCAAAGATCTCCAGGGAAGGAGATACTATTTTTTTCTCAAGACTGTCCATTCTACTTTGGGCTGGCACCAATTGTTAGGATGTTCTTCTTCATGTGGAACTGAAATCTTATTCCCTATACCTCCCACCCATTTATTCCTTCTACTTTCCTCTGTGACCAAGCAGCACTGGGCTAATCCTTCTTTCTAGGTGACAGCCTTCAAATACTTGCCTCCCCTAAAGTCTTCTCTTTTCTACAATAAAACTCTCTAGATCTTTCCAATCTATATGATTCAATTAATTCTTCAAGTTTTTCCCATTTCAATAGATGCAAGTTCCAGTGACTGATTGAGGATTAATTTAAGCACAAACTTCCTAAAAATATGAGCAATCCCAACAGACTTTGGAAGGGTTGAGATTTCCCTCCATGAAGTGACTAAAGCAGAGGTGGTACAGTGGAGAGGTATGGGTACACTTGGATAGGGCCACTGGGGTTCCTTTCCAGTGTGATATTCTATCACTCTAGAATATATGGCATGATCTTGAGTACCCTTTGTCAATCTGTCTAGAATTATGGGTTCAAAGAATGTTGAACAAATATAAAACATAAAGCAAGATTGCTTTGGGAGGTTAAAACCTGGCCAAGTTCAAAGCAACTTAGTCCGAAAGCCCTGAGGCTGAAATTTCCTGGCTTAGAACCTGTTTGGATCAACTGTATTGAGCAAGAGATGATTATGATTTCTCTTGGTCCAAAAACAGGAGGCAGACTTTCCATTCTGTATTGAAACAGGACAGGTTCTGTCTTGTATTCCAGCAAAGATTGGAGGAAAAAAACAAATGGGGGGAGGAGGAAGGTGAGTGTGCACACATACACATGTGAACACTTACTGTATCTGTAGGGGATGTAGAACCATATTTACAAATCTCACGTTCAATTGATGCCTTGCGGAGAAGTTAGAGGTTCATTGCCTTTTTTTTCGTAAATTGAGTCACATTTGAAATAGTCTAGGATACTTCCTGTTTCTATGGTGCTTTTTATGGTCTTTTCATTTGTACTGATACCTTTCCATCATCATCATCATCTCCTCTAGCTTTATTTGTGCCAATATCCTTTGGTTTTTGACACCTTCATCTCCAGATATATCCTTCCCCTTCTTTACCCAGTGAGGTATCCCTTGGAACAAAGAATTCAAAAAGGAAAAAGAAAAAAAATAGCTCAGCAAAGTCTGACAGCACATGCAACATTCCAAATGCATAACCCTCCACCTGTGCCAAGGAAGGAAAATGGCTCATTTTCTTTTTTCTTAATTCAATTTTATTTTTGATTCTGAATTCTTTCCCTTCCCTTACATCATTGGAAAAGCAAGAAAAATAAAATCTATCTTAATTTTTTAAAAATTCAATTTTATTGTCTTTCTCATCTCTTTTTCAAGGGAAAGTCTGGTCAATCTGTATTCTATTTATATTATAGTCATTATAAGTATTATTTTCCTTGATCTACTTTCTTTACTTTGCATCAGTTCAGAGTGGTCTTCTTAAACTTTTCTATGTTCTTCATATTTTTAAGAGGGTGGTAATGTTTACAAAGTGACCTCCCAGTACTGGAATTGCAGGAAGGGGCACAAGTATCATGATTTCCATTTTATAGATGAGGACCCTGAAGTTCAGAGAAGATCCATGACTTGGCCTCAGGTTCATAGAGAGCAACTCCTGAAGCCAGAATTCTAAGAATTCCATTTGGACCTCCTCGTTTCAAGTTCTGTACTTCAATACCTCCCAAGTTAAGGAGATAGTTGAAGGATGTTTCTTGAATGGAAAAAAAAATAATGATCTTTCTTCTCCACTTTTCTCTTCCTTTCAGTGTTCCATTTATTTACTTTAAATATCCAGATTTTTTTTGTGCCTAAATGAGTCTGATGTCAGAAGATCTGGGTTCTAATTTTGACTCTATGAATTGTTATCTGTGTGACCCTGAGCAAGTCACAATATTGTTTGAACCTCAATTTCTTCACCTGTAAAATGGAGAATTGTTCTAGTAGCTTGATGCATTAGAAATAATACAGTTGGGTATGAGTTCAAATCCTGTCATACTTATCATTTGTTTAACTTTGGGCAAATCACTTCACCTCTTGGGCCTCAGTTTCCTCATTTGTAAAAAGAAAGGGTTAGATTGGATGACTTCTGAAGTCCCTTCTAGCTCATGATCTATGTGCTGATGTTCTCCAAGGCCCCTTCCCATTATGAATCTACAGTCTTGTTGGATCTTTCTATAGCAAGATTGGGTTTTAGTGTTGATATGCTTACACCATCTAGTATGAGACCAGGAGGAAGGGGTTGGGATCAGTAACTAGAAGTAGGTTTGTAGCGGTTGGCCCCAGCTGTGGTGGGATGAGTGAGGAGTAGGGACCCTCCCAGGGGATCCAAGGCCCTGGGGTCATACCGGGTGGGCCCCGGCGAGGGATGTTTTGCAGTGGAGCCAATCGATCAGGGTCCGGAACCCCCAGTCACTGCTGCCTCCCTTGCCTTCTGCAGATGTCAATGAGTGTGAAGCCGAGAACGGGGGTTGTGAGTCTCAGTGCTGCAACACCATCGGCAGCTTCTACTGCAAATGTCCAGACGGCCAGAAGCTTCAGGATAATGGGAAGTCCTGTGAAGGTAGGACTGGAGTGGGTGGGCTCTCCAGACAACACTGGGGTAGGGAATAAGAGGATGATGTCAACTGATGCTTTGAGTTTGTGGGTGATGGGGTTGGAGGGCCGGAGGCTCCTGCCCACACTTGGAGGGCTGAGGGCTGAGCTGGGGGTGGACAAGCTGCTCGGGGGAGTGAACTCATCACCTTGACCAGTTATCATCAGGAAATGGAGGATATTTCCTGATGGATCCCACTCTGGAACTGGATCTTAGACAGCTAACTCTCATTGAGAGGTTGGGATTTGTACAAGAGGCAAAACTTGAATCCAGATCTTTCTGGCTTTCTACCCACTATCCTATCCTGCTGTCTTTCCTCTTTGTTATGTTGCTTCCCCTTGTACTTAAGTTCTTGTACATCTTTGTTGAATTGGATTCAGTTAATCAATCAAATCATCAATTATTAAGTACCCGCAGAATGACAGGCAGTGAGGGGTAATGATGATGTAGACAAAAGCAAAGTGACCTCTGCCCTAGAGAAGTTTATGTTTGATGGTAGGAAATACCATTTACACATATAAGCCAATAGACACAAAATCTGTGAAAGTATGCAAAGTAAAAGGTAACTTCAGAGGGAGAAGGCACTAGTCCATCAAATCAGCACTTATTAAGTGCCTACTGAATGCCAGGCAGTCAGGGTCATTGACAATATAGACAAAAACAAAGAGCTTATGTTTGATGGTAGGAAATACTATATACATAAATAAGTCAAAGACATGAATCTCATTGAAAATGTGTAAACATGGGGTGACTAGGTGGCGCAGTGGATAAAGCACTGGTCCTGGAGTCAGGGGTGCCTGAGTTCAAATCCGACCTCAAACACTTAATAATTACCTAGCTGTGTGGCATTGGGCAAGCCACTTAACCCCATTGCCTAGCAAAAACCTAAAAAAAAAGTGTGTAAACTAAAAGCTAAAAGCTAACTTCAGAGAGAGAAGGCCATCAACTAGCAATTATTAAGTGCCCACTATGATCTAAGCACACCGACACCTGAGGGAAAAGGTAGGGAGGAAATGACCTGAATGGAATTGAATTGGGGATTCTATCTGGTATTCTTAACCTAGGAGTTATGAACATTTAAAAATATTTGGGAAAGTGTTTATCAATATAGCTGGTGGTCTTTGTGATTCTTTATATTATTGTCCGTATTTAAAAACTGGTCCTGAGAAGGGGGACCATGGGCTTCCCCAGCTTGTGCTGGGGTCCAAGACAAAAAAATCACTTTCTATCATGTTGGAAGATCATAAATTTAGATCCAGAAGGAGACTCTCCAAGTATCTAGGCCAACTTGAACTTGAAAGAGGCACACAGGCAAAGAGACAAGAATGATTTTGGGCCCGGGAGGCCAGAAAGAATATGTTTTATGGAGGTGTAGAAGGGGAGGACTAAGGGATGAGTGTGGTGAGCATGGTGTTGTGTATGTATGTGTGGGTGTATGAATATGTGAGTGTGTGAGTGTGTGTGTATGTGTTAGTGTGTGTATAAATGTGAGAGTGTATTGTACTGTGTTGTGTGTGAGCATGTGTGTGTGTTTGTGTGTATACATGTGTGTGTGGTCAGGGGTCTGTGACAAGGTTCCAGGGCACTGGGAGGGACGGGTCACATGAGGGCCCTGAGACCCATGGGCCAGCTCAGAGCACAATCTCGGCCTCAGGCCATGGTCTTATTCTCATCATATTCAGATCTAGAACAAGGAGTGAGGGAGTGTCCCCCTCAAAAGAGAACAGATGGAGTGAAAGATGAGGGGATGGCCCCAGAAGAAGCCTGTTTGTGGGAGCCGATCACCAAACAGGCTGAGAGGGTCTCCAGTGGGCTGGGCGGGGGCCAGCCCGGCAGACACATTCCTCAGCAGCGAGTCTGAGATTCTGTCATCTGCATCCCAGGCCCTGGTGGACCCCAGACTCTGCTTCTGGAGTGCTCCAGTGATTGTGGGGGGAACCTGATGAGGACAAGGGCATCTGGTTTCCCTCTCCCCCCCGTCAGATAATTCAGGATTATCTCATTTCTCCCAGACATCCTTTCCTAAAGTGAACCGAACCCATGTTCTCACCCGAGGAATGTAACAGCTCCCTCTGTGCCCCCTCTGACAGCTGGGAATTGTCTGTCAGGGGACTGCAAGCTCCTTGCAGAGTCTGGGAGTGAGCCGGAGTCTTCTGGAAGATGTTTCTGAGCCAGGGGACTGGGGAGGAAAAGGGAAGGAGGAGAGACTTGACCTTGGGTTTTTTTTTTGTTTTATTTTATTTTGTTTTGGATGGTGACCTTAGATGTTTAAAAATGATTGGAAGACAGGTGGGGGTCTATGGGTGTGCAACCCTGCAAGCAATGTCAGACTGACTTGATGGATTGGTTGTTGTTGCAAAATTATTGTTTTTTTATCCTTTGTTATAAGGAGTGGCTTCCCAGGAGAGAGAGGGGAAGAGTATATTTGGAAACCAAGGTCTTGTAAACACAAATATATCAAATTTTTATAAAAAGTGATTAGAAGATAGGAGATAGAAGTAAAGTTGTGGGGGGGGCAGAGCGCCTTCTTTTCTATTAGGGAATGAAGTGACTGCCTTCTGAGATTCTGTTCTGTTCAGTAATTTTCAGTAGTGTCCAATTCTTCATTACCCCATTTGGGATTTTCTTGACAGAAAAATTGGAGCAATTTGTCATTTCCTTTTCCAGCTCACTTGACATCTGAGGAAACTGAGGCAGATGGAGTGAGGTGACTTGCCCAAGGATCACATAGGAAATGTCCGGAGTTGGATTTGAACTCAGGAAGATGAGTCAGGAAGACTTAGACCAGCTATCATTCTAGCTTGGTATAAATGTAGGGAATAAGAACATTGAATAAGCAAGAAGGAAGAATACCCATTACCATTAAGGAGACCAGGGTTCTATTCTCTCAGAAACCACTGGCTCTCTCTGCATCCACAGACCAAGTCAAATGGCCTCATTCTTGCCTCAGTTTCCCCATCATGAAAATGGGGAGCCAATAGCTTACAATCTATCCTTCCTCCTCACAGGGATGTTGTAAACCTCAGTGAAACTGGGCAGTAGGGAAAGATGGAAACAGGAGCTGTGTCATGGAAGAGCTACTGTTTAAATATTGATCTCACCTTTTGTCTGCCAACTATCTCGGGAGCCATGTGGCACAGACCTCTAAGCAGGGGCTGTTAGGAAGAGCCGGGGATGACCGTGCCAACGGAGGCGGACACCTCCAGCTCACTGACTTCAAATCCAGACTCTAACAAGAGAGCCCTAAATCAGCCAACACCTTCGTGTTTAAAAATAAAAAAAAAGACATAAAGGATGTGGGGACAGGATCCTGAGCTCCAGAGGAAAACTGGACTGAAATTGAGTTGAACTGGGGTTTTGTGGTTGCTGGGTATTTCATGTATAGGAGAAACTCTAGACAGAACCCTGGTCTGGCACTCAGGAGGACCTGGGTGTGAGTCCTGCCTTTGATATGTATGAAAATCACTTCATCTGTACAAGCCTCAGTTTCCTTCATTTGAAAAATGGGAATAGTGATAGTTGTCATACCCATAGTTCACAGAGTTGTGAAACACAGATATCCTTTATTAAGTGCTTTGGAAACCTTTTTTTGTCCAGTTGTGTTCAACTCTTGTGACCTCATTTGTGGTTTTCTTGACCAAGATCCTGGAGTGGTTTGCTGCTTTCTTCATAGGATGAAGGGACTTACCCAGGGTCACATAGCTAGTAAATGTCTGAACTGGATTTGAACTCAGGTCTTCCTGACTTCCACCCCAGCATTCTATTCACTCTGTCACCCAGTTGCCCTTGTAAGTCTTAAACATTGGTTAAGATAGTGACCAATTTGATTATTTATTTAATGATGATTTATTCTGAAAAATATCTACCATTCTTTTAAAGAAGATAGTGCTACAAGAAAGTGGGGTATCTCACCCCCACCTCTATCATTACCCCCAGAAAGTCACCTGCTCCTATAGAGAACCTTGGGTTGGCCTTGTGCTCCCCCAGATCTCTGTGGCCAGCAAGTATCTCCCCCCACCTCTGTCATTGCCCCCCAAAACCACCTGTGCTGGGCTTGCTACAGAGAACCTGGTATTGGCTTTGCGCTCCCCCAGATCTCTGTGGCCAGCAAGAAGGGGGAGTTTGCAGGCTCGCTGAACACAAGACCATAGATTCAGAGGGGAAAGTACCTTGGAGATCAAATCCAACCTCTTCAGTTTACAGATGAGGAAAATGAGGCTCAAGACCCCACAACTAGGAGGTCACTGAAGTTGAACTTGTACCCCATTATCTCAATGCTAAGCCCATCTCTGACCCCATTCTCCTTCACAAAACCAACTTGCTCATACATAGGTCCTGGAGGCAGCTTCCAGCATGGAGTGGGTTTGGAGTTAGAAGGCTCACTCCCTGTTTGACCTGTAAAATAGACGGTTAGATAAACCCCTAAGTGATTACATCTATGGTTCTCTTGTTGTTGGTGGTGTGTGTGTGTGTGTGTGTGTGTGTGTGTGTGTGTGTGTGTGTGTGTATACACAGCCTTGGTGTGGTGACTGACTATATGATCAGATGATGTCTCCAAAGACAGTTTCAGAAGTGGGGGAGTTTGAGGCAGGGAGAAGGGCCACACAATAAGACTCCTATGGCCTGAGAGCTGGCCCTTGACCCATTCTAATTGTGGACTCACCAAATTAGAAGAGAATGGGAGGTGCCTGAAGATATATCCCCATTATGTCATATTCAACATCTGATCTTTCAAATCCCGATGAAAGAAAAACCACTGGGGTGATGGCACAGGGGAGATGAGGCTGTTCTTCCTCCCCACAGAGCCCATCTCCCAGGAAGAGAATTGGTGTTACATCAAGCCCAGGTTTGTCTCTCGGCATCTTACTATCATTGCCCCTAGTTCAGTCATTCATCAGTCAATGAGTATCTATCTGGTAAGCAGTTAACTGTATTCTAGGCAGTGGGCCTACAAAGACAAAAGTAAATCAGCTCCAGTCTTCAAGAAACCTCCATTCTATCAGGGGAGACAGTCTATAGTGAGGCAGCAGTGGCACAAGAATACATAGACCATTGGGCCTGGAGTCAGAAGTACTGAGTTCAATACTAGCCTCAGTGCATACTGGCTGCATGACCCTGGGCGAGTCACTTAACTTCTATTTGCCTCAGCTTCTTTAACTATAAATTAGGGAAAATAATATTTACCTTCCAGGATTGTATGACTTAAGTTCATCTTTGTGATTTCACCCCCTGCCGCATTTGGTTGGTTGGAGCCTTCATCTCCTTTGTGAAACTGGAGTTCCCTCAAGTCAATTCAGGTTTCACTATTTAGATATCATAGGGCCCACAGAAGCTTAATCCAACAGGAGTAGTGCATCATCAGCAAATGCATTCAATTAGAATAGAAAAGCAAATGAAAAGCATCAGAAAAGTTCATCCATTCTCACAACGAAAGCATGCTCCTCTTTTGGATAGCATAGCCTTGAGGAAAACTGACCCTCATCCAGATTGTCTCCTGCAAACTGGGAAAACAAGAGAAACTCTCGTTTTGCTTCTCTCTAGTAGAGAATTGCAGCAATCTGCAGAAACATTGCTTTATCTCCTAAAGGTAACTGCCCCAAGGCCATGCCATGGTTTTTCCCCAACTTAATTCTACACTCTTTTTTTTTTTAAAGAATGTAAATGATATTTTTTTATAATTACAGATAAAGATATTTTTCAACATTCATCTTTATAAGATTTTGAATTCCAATTTTTTCTTCCTCCTTCCCATCCCTCCTTTCTCAAGACAGTGAACAATCTGATATAGGTTATACAAGTGCAATTTTGTAAAACATATTTCCGCATTAGTTTTGTGAAAGAAGAAACCAAACAAACAGAAAAAAAAACCATGGGAAAAAACAAAGAAAGTGACAACTGTGTGCTTTGATCTGCATCCAAACTCCATCAGTACTTCTGAACATGGATAGCATTTTGCCTCATGAATCTTTTGGAATTGTCTTGGATCGTTGTATTGTTTGAGAACTAAGTCCATCATTGCATAATGTTACTGTTACTGTGTACAATTTTCTCCTGATTTTGCTCATCTCAGCATTTTAGGTCATAGAGATCTTTCCAGATTTCTCTGAAATCTGCCTGCTTATCCTTTTTCCTATGTGCAGTTATATTCATAAACCACAATTTATTCAGTCAATCTCCAGTTGATGGACATCTCCTCAGTTTTGTCACTACAAAAATTGCCACTGTGAATATTTTTGTACATGTGGGTCCTTTTCCCCTTTTTTCATGGTCTCTTTGGGATGTAGACCTAGGAATGATATTGCCGGATCAAAGGATCTGCACAGTTTGATTGCCCCCTGGGGGTAGCTTCCAATGACTCTCCAGAACGTTAACTCTTCACTCTTAACTGGCCAGCACTCTCCAGTCACATTGTTCTCTGAGTTTTATCCTTCCTCCCAAGGATTGTGTCTCTTCCCCATGACAGAATATCCTCCTTGTCCCATGTATCAGCCTCCTGAGAAATGAAGACCTAGTTCAAAGGGCATAATCCTCTTAAGAAGGGCAGACTTATGATTATCCAATCTTGATTAAGTGCCTAGACTTTAAATGCTAACTTTTATTTGGACATTCCTAAATGAAGGCATCCAAGATGATGATGGACCTGGAGACCATGTCATGCAAAGATCAATGTGAGGAACTGAACTTCACCAGAAGAGGAGACAGCATAAGGGGAGTGTAATAGGTATTTTTGAATATTTGAAAGAGTTCCATGAAAGAAGAATTAGGTTTGTCCTTCTAGACCTTATTATGCCTCTATTTCTACCAAAGCTACCATTCTTCAGGCACGTGGGTTCTAACCTTCAGAGTCATCCTCAATTTCTTCCTCTCATTCAACTCATATATCCAATCAGTTCCCAACACCTGCCATTTCTCTCCACCTCACATTTTGATTAATGCCCTCATTGACTCTTGACTGGACTATTGTTAATAGTCTCCCAATTGTTCTCCCTTTCCTTTTTCCAATTCATCCTTCACATAGTCATCAAATTGATTTTCCCTAACTGAAGATTTAATAATGTCACTTTCCTACTCAGTAGGCAACCATGTGGCCCAATGGATGGAGAACTGGGGCCAGAGGCAGGAAGTTCTGAATTCAAATTCAACCTCAGACACTTACTAACTGTGTGACCCTGGGCAAGTCACTTATCTTCTATTTGTCACAGTTTCCTCATCTATAAATTGGTGATATTAAGAGCACCTGCATCCTAAGGTTGTTATAAGGATCAAAGATAATGCAAAGTACTTAGCACAATGTCTAACAAATAGGAAGCACTGTTGTTGCTGCCATGATGATGATGATGATGATGATGATGATGATAATGATAATACTGGACCTGAATTCAAATCCAGCCTCGGATAATTTCTAGCTGTGTGATCCTGGGCAAGTTATTTCACCCTGTTGGCCTCAACTTCCTCATCTGAAAAATGAACTGGGGGAGAAAATGACAAACCACTCCAATATCTTTGTAAGAAAATCCCAAATGGGGTTAGCAAAGAGTCAGACACAACTGACTGGACAACATGTGATCAGATACTGTGCTGATCACTTTATAAATAATATCTCATTTGATCCTCACAAAAATTCTGGGTGGTATTATAATTCCATTTTTACAAATGAGAAAATTGAGCATACAGAGGTTAAAGTGACTTGCTCAAGGACACTCGTCTGGTAAGTGACTGAGATTGGATTTGGGCTTGTCTTCCTGACTCCAGGCCAATGCTCTGTCCATGTCACCACCTCTCTGCATTTTAGGGATCCAAGGAGACACTTCAGCTAGCACCTTGTTGTTGAAGGTTAGGAAAGAGCCAAGACTGACTCTGAGGACTCAAACCTGGAAGAATCAGGAAAGTTTGGAGGAGGAAGAGTGGGTTTTTGGTCACAAAGGATGAGCTTTCTTGGATGCAAAGACTTGGAGATGCTGAAGGGACAGATATTTCTCCCTCACCTCTCACATCAAACTCTTCTGCCTGGGGCTGCCTGGCCTTTTTCCAAAGTTTGAACAAACATTTGTCTCTAGACCAAAGCTGCTTATGACCCACTGGGGGATTCTTGGAGACCAGCCAGGCATTACCAGGAGGGCGATAGTGATTTCCCCTTCTCTTTTTCCCACCAGTCGATGTCTTGAAATAGTAGGTAATAAATATGGATTGAGTTGCATAGAATTGAATTGAAATCCACATCTACTGACATGATCTTTTTGGGTTTGAGAGGCCTAGTCTTTTAGTCAGGGACAAAGAACTTAACTGGCATTCAATTTGACTCTGTGCTTTATTTTTGGAGGCTGAGAAATCTCAACCCTGGAGACCAGAGGGAAGAATCATTTTAACTCACACATATATTATAATTCAAGGTTTACAAAACATAATCCTCATTCGATTGCCCCAACAATCCTGTGGAGGGGCTTCTATTATTGGGACCATTTCCTTGAGGATAATAAAATCCCTAGATGGGGAACTGAGGTTCAGAGAGCAGGGCCAGTGTGTGGAGCAGGGCCTCTTGAAAGGATTCTCTTTGTTGAAGATTATTTGGCCCAATACTGTAAACCTACTGGAGCTTTATATTGCTTCTTAATTTGACTTGCTACATGTTAATGGCAGAGGATGAGGAGAGATGAACTAACTTCTAACTATCCTGACTTCTCATAATTCCTACCTCTCAGACATCTGTCTTGTAGTTATATCTCCAGGGCCATCTCCAGTCATCCTGATCCATATCTGGCCACTGGACCCAGATGACTCTGGAGGAGAAAGTGAGGCTGGGGACTTAGCTTGTCATAGCATAACCTCCCCGATGTCTTGGTCTTCTTCAAGAACAAAGGACAACCATCATCACCAATTGTATATCCAACAAACAGCAACTTAATGTCGTTGTGTTGACTTGGAGACAGTAAGATCTGGATTCAATCCCACCTCAGAGAATGATTTGCTCTGTGATCCTGGGCAGATCATTTGACCCTCTCTGAGCCTCAATGTTCTCATCTACAAAATGGGAAGAACAATAACAGCTCTCCCTCATTGTGTGGTTGTGAGAATCAAATGAGATAAAACATGTAAGGGTTTCACAAACCTTAATTGCTAGAGTCAGAGAGGTGTGCAATGGAAGAGAGCTGGACCTGGAGCTGAATTCAGTTCTGGCTTCAAGGACTTAGTAGCTGTGTGACCCCTGAAGAAATCACTTAACCTGTTTGCCTCAGTTTTTTTAAATTGTAAAATGGGAATAACAGGATCCCCCTCCCAGGATTGTTGTGAAGATCAAATGGGATAATATTTGTAAAGTGTTTAATATGTGGTAGGTGCTTAATAAACAATTCCTTCCTCTATTATCAAAGAAGGAAATATGCCCTCTTCAAGAAAGTCTTGCCCAATGGGCCTGATATTCCTGGTGTTTGTGGTGACCTCTTTTTCTTCTGCTCATGTCTCCCTCTTTTCTTGGAGCAGAGACCCATTCCTCCCAGTTTCTCCCCAAATTCTCCACTCCTCCACCTATTCATGTTTGGAATGGCCCAAGCTCAGAGACACAGCACGGCAAGAGGTTATGTGTTCTCTGGAGCTGAGAGTCTGATTTGTTTTCTCTGTCGTGATTCCAGGCCCGGCCCCAGCCTTCGCCGGCATCACAGAAGCGAGCGGGCCTTCTGGGGCTGTGCAAGAAGGGTTGATACAATATCAAGATGTGAGGAGGAAAATGTGGGGCTGCTCGGTCACTGGTTTGGGAGAGAAATGGATGCCGAAGGAGATGGACTTTATGGTCCATGTCAGGCCATGGGGATGAGCCCAGAAAATGCTCTGTGTGATGGATTGATGTTATAAAATTGTGCTAGGTTTGGCCTCAGAAAACCTGGCCAGTGGGACCCCTTGGCCCCAGGCTAGGGGAACCTCTCCAGGATGGTGCATTCGTCATGTTTGTGAGACAGGCAATCGGGCTGGAGTTTGTTTCTCCATCATGCTGGGGATGGCAGTCCAACCCTCCTCCAGGCTGAGTTTGGCAACTTCTCACTCCCCTGTCTTCCTAGGCAAGGAGTAGCCTCAGAAAAGAATACATCTTTCTGATAGATTCTGAAGGGCTAGCAAGTTTGGGCCTTTCACATTGTGGGGAATGAAGTTATCAAAACCTTAGACCCCACGGGGATTTGTAGTTGTTGGACTGTCTCCTTGCTCCATTTCATCCAATGAATTTGGATTTAAGAGGTTCATCAAAGTAGGGAATGCTGGGGTTGATCAAGGTATGTTCTTGGAACAATCCAGTTACCTCCCCCTCCCCAGCCAGGATACATTGGTCAAGTATATCACAGTCTCATTGGCCAAAAGGCAAGATAGGGGAAGCCATGGCACATTTGAGAGAAACCAGCCCTCAGAATCAGTAAGATATGAATTATATCTTTAACATATCCTGGCTGGGTGACTCTGGGCAAGTGACATAATTTTTTAGGACCCCAGGAACTTTGGAACTTTCTAGGAAGGTTGAGCTAAAGCCTCCTCCTCTACCTCCCCAGTTGGGACAAGCTCATCAACCAGATGGTGGTCTCCAGTGTAACTCTGGAAACTTTCAAGTCACAGAGTTAGTACTGATCTGCATTGGTGAAAGGAATTGTCTTAACCAGGATGAAATTACAAATCAGGGAAAAGGAAGGGAAAAAAGAAAGAGAAAAGAAGGAAAGAAAGAAGGAAGGAAGGATGAGAAAGAAGAGAGAAAGAAAGAAAAAAGGAAGGGAAAAAGAAAAGAAGGAAGGAAAGAAGGAAGAGGAAAACAGAAAGAAAGGGAGGAAGGGAGAGAAAGAAAGAGATGAAGGAAGGAAGAAAAGAGGAAAGCTAGAAGAAAGGAATAAGGAAGGTAAAAAAAGAAAGGAAGGAAGGAAAGGAGAGAAAAGAGAAGAAGAAAAAAGCAAGAAGGAAGGGAAAAACAAAAAAGAAGGAAGGAATGAAGGGAGAGAAAAGAGGAAGAAAAAAGCAAGAAGGAAGGGAAAAACAAAAAGGAAGGAAGGAAGGAAGAGAAAAGCAGGAAGAAAGGGAAAGAGGGGAAAAAAGAAAGGAAGGAAGGAAGAGGAACGCAGGGGAGGAAGGGAGGGAAAAAGAAAGGAAGGAAAGAATGAAGGAAGAGAAAAAGACAGGAAGAAAAGCAGGAAGGGAAGAAGGAAGGAGAAAGGAAGGAAACTCCTTGAAGACTGGAGCTGTGTTATTCTTTTCTTTGTATGTCTAGCACAACACTCAATGAGTGAAAACTAGTAGGGGCTTAATAAATGCAGTGTCTCCTCACTTTCATCAATATAATATGCATGTCATGACACTTCTTCCCTGATGTCATAGCCTTCTTTAATACCAAAGGACAGCTACTACTAATAAATGCTTCATGTCCAGTACCTTTGGTTCCAATCAATACTAAGCACTGGGTATTGTAATAGCTAGCAGACTGGACCCAGAATCAGGAAGATCTGAGTTCAAATTCTTCCTCAGATACTTAGCTAGGCATATGAATATCAGCAAATCAATGAAACCCTGGTCTGCTTCTATTTTCTCACCTAAAATGGTAGTTATATTATTAGCACCTACTTCCCAGAGTTTTTGTGAGAATCAACTGAAAAGTCTTTGGAAAATGCTTTATAAACCTTAAATTGCTATATAAAAGTTAGAGATTATTGTTAAGTCAACCTACCTGGCACTTCCCTGTGCTCACTCTCTCCTTGCTCCCCCATTGCTGTGGGCCTTCCCTCCTTCCTTAATACAACCAGTGGTTGGAGAATGAGTTGTCATTCAAGGCTCTCCTGGGGTGTTTCCCTCTTTAGACTAACCCAGAGTAGGATAAGTAACAACACTCACATGAAAAATGATTTGAGTGTGATCTCTTATACACTTCCCAGGTGGGAAGTTAAGAGGTTCAGAGAGCGGTGTCCTGGCCTGGAAGCCCGGAGCCTGGACTTAAGGGCTCATTTCCACTACTGTCTGTTTCTAAGGCCTTAGAGAAGTCAAATACTCCCATCTGGAAAATGAGGGTGATACTATATTTATTTATATTTTATTGCTTTTCTGGCCCAGAAACCAGTATGGAGACATTAAGTGGAAGATTTTTATAACTCCTCCTTCTGGAGGATGTGAATAAGTCATCATTATAACTCACATTTCTATAGGTTCATAGATATAGAGACATAAAGGCTCTGATGCTATCCTTCCTTCAAGTCCTCATCTTCTTTTGAGTGAAGAAGAAACTGAGGCCCCCACATCACTGGGGTCACATCAGTGGCATCAGAGATGAGAATTGAACTCAGATCCTCTTGTCATATCCATTGTACCACATAGGGATTGCTATTGTATTGAATAGATTGTACTGAAAAGTGCAAGGTAAAAATGACATTATTCTTATTTTACAGATTAGGAAAACAAGATTCATGTCCTATGTCTATGCTACTCATAAGTGTTTGAGGTAGGATTCAAACTGTTTACGGCTGAATTGATGAAGAAGCAAGTTTTCAATTTGCTTGTTGTTTTTTTAAGTTCTAAAGTTGAGAATGCAGGATGGTATAGAACATTAGTTCTGGAGTCAGGATCTGGGTTCAAATCCTACTTCTGATACTCCCTGTGGGATGCCCTTTAAGAAGCTGTATTTTTTTTAAAAAGCTGTATTTTCCTCATCTGCAAAATGAGGGGGTTAATAAATTCTTTTCAACTCTCTCCTAAGGACATAGATCCAAGACCCAGCTTTGCTATTTCCTACTTAGGTGGCCTGGGGCAAGTCACTTGATTTCTATGGGCCTCAGTTTTCTTATTTATAAAATGAGGAGGTTTCCCCTCACACCCAAAAGATTAAGAAGGGTGACAAGAAATGGGAATAATTAGTGTTGGAAGGGTGTGAAAATGCATTATTGAAGAATTAGTACATCCATTTAGGAAAACAATATGGAATAGTGCAAATGAAGTAGCTAAAATGTCTATGTCCCGACCTATAGATTCTACTGCTTGACCTAGACTTTAAGGAGATCATTAATGAAATGTGTTCCATATGCAGTAAAATATTTATAGTAACTTCTTATTCAACCTGGAAAATCCTTCTGTAAGGTCTTTCCCTCCTCTTTCATTGGTGAGTACGACCTCTATGAAGGGACCCAGGCCATCCTTCATCCCATCCCGGTTCCCAAACATCCAAACCATTCTGTCTCATTTTGTGACTTCCGTCAGCACCCAGGGCCTCCTCACCTGGAACATCCAACTGTCCTTGAGGTCTTTTAGACCTGATCCTTCCCTCTGAAAGAATTACTCCCTTCTCCCATCAGTGTGTTCTTCCTGGAGCCTTCATTTTGTGGAGAGACTCACCCTGGTCTTTATTCCGTTCTTGGGTTTTTTCCTTGTTTCTAGTTTTCAAAACCTTGGCAGAATTAGGTCTCTGATGCCAAAACCAGGGATTATTTTTTCTCACAGTACAGTTCTTTTCCCCTGTTTCTCTCTACATCATTTTGGATGCTCTCAAGGCTTCTCAAAGCAAACCATGGGAAGGAAGGGCAAGTCTTTTAAAGACTGGGTAGTGAAAAGTCCCTAGGGAACCAGTTTTACCAACACTTTTGACTTTCTCTTGACAGAAATCCCACTTCACCTAATATAAAGTTATTGGCTCTTGCCTCAGGGAGGTTAAACAATCTGACCCTTCTCTTGGCTCACTGCTGGTTGCGGGTGCAACTAAGACAACCATAGACATTGCCTAGGTCACTGTCTTCTGTGAGCTCAATCAAGAAATGATCTTCTCCCTGCCAGTTACAACTCAATGGGCTCCCTGGATAATTGGCTGATTGACTGATTGGCTGATTGGCATTGAGGGGTTGTCACTAGATCATAGATCCCCTTGGGGGTTTTGATGTGCTCCCACAGTAACAATTGTAAGATATGACTTTTTGTGGGGGGAGGAGAGATGGCTGCATCTTGAAGGCCCCATTGTTTGATTTTAGGATCAAAAATGACACAAAGATGATTTTAAACTCCTAACAACCATGGTGGGCCTCTTTCCTGGGCTCATGATGGATGTTCCTTTAAACAGGAGAGAAGGTTGCTTGCATTCCTCCTACCTCCTCTTAACTTTGTTCCCTCCCATTCTGCCCCAACTCCTTGGACCCTATTATCTCTGTATGCTTTTTTCTTGTCTTCATCCAATAGCAGACAGATGGGAAATGCAACCTTCACACCCCACTCTGCTTCAAATGGGGAAAAGATGGCTAGTTTAAAGCAGGGTTAGGATTTTCTAAGGCCCCAGGGGAGAGGAGAGAAATTTGGGGAAGTAGCTGGCTGACTTATGAGTAATTATAAAACCTAAAATGACTCCTACTATGGAGTATGCTATCTTTCCAGACCATCTGCTGTTTTTCTTAAGAAGGCCCTGTGGATAGAAATAGAGAATTTGGCCAATGGCATCCAGTTTTTCACTTGTCTCTTTAAGTTATGCATCAGCTTCAGGATGGTGCAGTGGAGAGATTGTTGAATTTGGAGCATGAGATCATAGGTGGAAATGCAAAAGGGCTTCACAGGCCATCTTATTTTACAAATAAGGAAATTGAGGCCCAGGGAACATAAGTGACTTGTTCAAAGTCACATAGCTACAGTGGTGGAGCTCCAACCCAGATCTCTGGTTCCAAAAACTCTTCATTGTGCTATAATGCCTAGCAAGAGCTGAATTCTAATCCTACAGCTGATATTTACCAGCTGTAAACTTTAGGCAAATCACTTAACCTCCAAAGAAAGTATTTTCTTTGGAAAATAAAAGGATGGAGCTAGATATTTTCTGAGGGTCTTCTGAGACTGGAGATTCTCAGCGTTAGATACGATCCCCAGGAGTCCAGATCACTGAGAAGTATCTAGTTACCCAGGTTATCCATGTAAGTGAGGCATAGTGGAGAGAATCCAGACCAAGAAAACCAGAGTTCATATTCCAGCTTCAGCAGTTGCTAGCTCTGTGATCGATGGATAAATAATTTTGTCTCTGAACCTGTGGTAGCTGGGTATTGCAAACATACATTGTTAGCATTTCTAACAGGAGGTATCTCATACCTCAACAACTTGTGGTTTCCTCAATGTGGGAAGTTTTGGGAGAGAACCCTACAGGATACCACTGTACCTGAATACCCATCAGAACTTGAGGAGGCATGGGGGGGCAGCTAGGAGCCACAGTGGGTAGAGCACTGGCCCTGGAGTCAGGAGGACCTGGGTTCAAATCCAGCCTCAGACGCTTAATAATGACCTGGCCTTGGGCAAGCCACTTAACCCCATTACCTTGCAAAAACCTTAAAAAAAGCCTATAATAAAAAGAACTTGAGGAGGCAAAGGGACTGATCTAAGGTAAGTCTAACCAACAAACATGAACAACTTCTGGTAGGCAAATTGCTGAGCCTCTTCTATATGAGGGAGAAAAACGAACTTCTGGCTTGGATTCATTCAAGGTGTTTGAAGAAGGAAAAAGAAAGAGAATTTCTAATAAGTGTTCTCTTCCAAGCATGTAATTATTTTGTATGTGTTAGATGGTTTAGTTCATAATTTAAAAAGGAAATTTTTACAAAGATGTAGGAATTTCTTAGCTCCCTGTGAAGGTTCCTTCTAATTTCAAGTCTATGATTCCAAGTTGTCTAGGATATTAGTATCCTGGTACCCATTACTTGTTTGATCTTGGTGAGTCATTTCACTTTTTTTTTTAGGTTTTTGCAAGGCAAACAGGGTTAAAGTAGCTTGCCCAAGGCCACACGGCTAGGTCATTATTAAGCGTCTGAGACCGGATTTGAACCCAGGTACTCCTGACTCCAGGGCCGGTGCTTTATCCACTACATCACCTAGCTGCTCCCACTATATCCCCAGCCGCCCCCCACTTCACTTTTTTAGGCCTCATTTTCTTACTCTGTAGAATGAGGATATTGGCATAGTATTTAAGGACCCTTCTAGGTCTAGATCTATGATTCTATGACCATGGTTCAAATCCCATCTTAGAAAACTTCTTGTGTGACCTTGGTGAGAACACTTATCTTTTCTGGCCTTTGGTTTCTGCTTCTATAAAATGAGGAGGTTGTTAGAGGTGTCAAACTGTGTATCATGGCTGAACCAGATTAAAATTTAATTGGAGGGATGGCTAGGTTGCACAGTGGATAGAGCACTGGCCCTGGAGTCTGGAGTACCTGGGTTCAAATCTGACCTCAGACACTTAATAATGACCTAGCCGTGTGGCCTTGGGCAAGCCACTTAACCCCATTGCCTTGCAAAAAAAACTAAAAAAAAATTTATTTGGGACATCTTTAACCAGATAAAAATACAAAGAACATGAATAATATTAATTTATGGTTTTTTAAGCCAGAAGGTGCCTGTAAGAATCTATTTCTTTTTCAAGTCTGAGATCATTGGGTTAGATGGTCTCTAAGTACCTTCCTGGTTTATAGGGTGGAATCCTGGCCTTTCTGTGGGAAAGGGTCAAGGAATTAAAATTTACTGCTCTGAGAAGTAAGTGAGGCTCAGGAAAAATGATAGGATTTGCATAGAGTCACACTGCTATTAAGAGTTAAATTTAGGGGCAGCTAGGTGGAGCAGTGGATAAGGACCAGTCCTGGAGTCAGGAAGACCTGAGTTTAAATCTGGCCTCTGACACTTATTAATTCCCTCTCTATGTGAACTTGGGGAAGTCACTTAACCCCAGTGCCTTCCAAAAACAAACCAAAAAAAAGCATTAGATCAAGAATTGTAACTCAACATTCCCAAGCTACCCACATTGCTTTCCTCCCAAATGAAGGAAAAACTGAGTGGAGCTCACCTACTGTAGCTTGAAATGAATTAAGGTGTAAAGACCTGTTGAAAAGCTGAAGTGTGATCCAAAGTAATAAACTCGGGTTTGGCTCCAGACTGAGCAGACCTAATGAGTACTGGTAAAAATTTTATGGACCTGGAGTTTTGAGAATACGATCAAAAGAGAATCAAACTGAGACGAGAATTAGGAAGCTGACAACACAAAGGATAGGCTTTAGGTAACAGAAAAATGAGTTCAAATATGGCCTCAGATACTTATTAACTGTGTAACCTTGGACAAGTAACTTAACCTCAGTTTGTCTCAGTTTCCTCATCTGTAAAACTGAGATAAGAATGCCACTTACCTTCCAGATTTGTTGTGAGGATTATAATTGTAAAGAGCCATATGCTGGCATTATATAAATGCTAACTATTGTTATTATCATTATTATTCTTAGGCTTAGGAAGTCATGAGAATTAAAATTCAAGAAACAAGCAAAGTGAATTAGTTATTCTCGTGCATGAAAGGAAATTGGACCTCAGAGTTAGCACTGAGTTTTGATGGGAGCAATGACTTTAGAAAGGGTGTATTAAATTCAAAAGAAGAGTACATAAAAAGGGGAGTGAGGAAGTGTGGGAGAGAATCCTTTTATTTTAAGAAGAGAAAATTAATATGAGAAAATTCTGGGGTTTGTGGGAGAAAATGTGATAGAGACTATTTGTATGAAGATCAAAAAAGTCAGAGACAGAAATGATATTGTCATGAGGATATCCTACAGACCTCCTGGGCAGAGAAAGGAAATAGATGAGTTCAGAAAATAAATCAAGGGCCTGTCATGAATCCAATCTAGTCACTATTAGATGCGGCTGGGGGATGGAGAAGGACTTAAATTTAGTCCAACATTCTCTGATATTTTGTCTTTGCAAAAAACAGAATAACCCAAAATTTCTTGAATGAACCTTAATGATAATTTCCTGATTAAAAGTTAGAAATAATAGTAACACAGTAATAATAATAATAAACATTAATAAGGCATTTTAAGATTTTTTAAAAATGTGTTTTATACAGAGAAGGAAACTGAGGTTCTGATGGAAGAAGGGTCCCAGTGGACCTGATTTTCATCAGTAAAGAAGAACCAGTTGATGTAGAGTGAGGAGACAGAGGAAATGAAAGGAAGTACCCAGTCAGTGAAGCTCATAGTTTCAATAAAACTCTGGAACCCTCACTATCTAGGATATGGATCTTGGAATATGAATATGGAATCACCATATCCAAGCTGTTGCCAATTTTACATCTGCAATATCCACTGCTCACTTCTGTCCTCTGATGCTGCCCTGACTTGGGTCCAGGCCCTCATCACCTCACACCCGGACTGCTACAATAGCTGCTGGTGGGTCTACCTGTCTCAAGCCTCTCCCTGCTCCAATTCATTCCCATTCAGCCATTAAAGTGATTTTGCTGAGGCTCAGGTTTAACCCTCCTCAATAAATTCAAGGGACTCTATCATATTTAAAGTCTTTTGGCATTTAAAGCCATTTATAACCTGTCCCTTTCCTGGTGCAGTGGAGAGAGCACTGGTCCTGGAGTCAGGAGAACAGGAGTTCAAGTCCAGCCTCAGACACTTGACAATAATAGCTATATGGCCTTGGGCAGAGTCACCTCCTATTGTCCTGGTTCATTTCTGGCCACTGGACCCAGAAGATTCTGGAGGAGAAACTGAGATATCACCTTCCTGATGTCATGTTCTTCTTCCAGAATGAAAGACAAACTTTATTATTATTAATCTACTTGTATTTAATCCACTTTTATGTTCTCCACAACCCAATGACACTGATCATCTTCACAATGGGGCTGCATAAACCCATTTCCTTCATCTGATCAGCCTTCTTCATATCTCTTGATTCCTTTCTCTTGATAGTCTTCTCACTGGCTATCTTCAATGCTTAAAATATTTTCTATCTTTATCTCCAGCCCCTGTAAATCCATTCATCCATTCCCTGGATTCAGCTTAACCTTCATCTTGTATAGTCCCTCCTACTGCTGTGCCTTCTCCAAAATACATTTCCATTTGCTCTGAGTATAGATTGTATGTATAGAGTTATTTATATGCTTTTTCTCCTATTAGAATGTCAGCTCCTTGAAGGGAGGTACATTGTTTTCATCTTTCTTTGTATTTCCAACTCACTTACTTGGTGAGAACTTGCTTGCTGACTGACCCACTCCCTCTTATTATAGAGGAGATTAAAGTTAGATGTAAAATGACATTTACTGGAGGTTATTAGGAAAGCAGGTTTTAAAAGGTTCAGAAAAAATATAGTAGGGCTCTCCCCTTATCTTGCCCAGGTCCCATGAGGTACTGGTTAGCCCTTCCCATCTAGATACTGACTCACTGCATACCCTAGCCCAATTAACCTTTGGACCCACTACCTATTTCTCAAAAGTCATTGCTTGGATACGATCTGCCTTGTTTCCATTTTCTCCTTAAGTTCACCAAAGCCATACCATCTGGCCTGCTCTTTGTCCTCCAAAGTCCTGGGTGTAAAAAAAAATCTATTGTGTTTTTAAGACTTATCTCCTACTCTATAAAGACCACCTGGCTTTCCCATTTTCCCTGAAGTTTTTCATCTCTTATTTGTGTCTCTTTTCTAATTGTATCCTCCCAAGGCTCAGCATACACTAAGCACTAATAACTACTTTTCCATTCCATCCCCTTGACTAATATTTTATAGGGGACGTGTACTAGAGGGAAATTCTGAAGAAAGAGAGAAACAACTCTCTCTCTGAGGGAGGAAAAAGGGGGATTGATATTTCAATAAGACTGATATGTATCTATTCCTGCTGACAATTTAAATTTAGGAAGATTCACATCAAATGTAAAAAACAAGGTATGGTAACAGAAGATAGATATTAAAAGCATGGCATGGTCTCATAAGAAGAGGGTTCAGTGATTAATATGGCTCTATGTTTAGCATGGTTGTAAATGCATAATGTAGGTTAGATTGCCTTCTGTCAGGGGAAGGGGGAGGGGAGGGAGTGGGGGAGGTAGAAAAATGTAAAACTCAAAATCTAGCAAAAAATGATTGTTGAAAACTACCACTGCCTGTTGGAAAAAAATAAATGAATAAAAGAAGATAGAAAATAAAGAAGAGGGTCCAGTGCTGAAACTCAGAATGAACTGAAGGTTCACAATAGGTAAGATGATGAGAACTAACAAGTGGACAGAAGGAACAATCATTCTATTATTATCTTTCATGTTTTATTTCTTAAGGGGATAGTTTTTGGCCTGAAAAGGATAGAACAAAAATAATTAATAAGGAAGTGAAACCTAAGAAAAATAACTGAATTTGAGAGTTAGAAGGGTTGTTAGTGACCATCTAGTATAATTCATAGTCAAAAGAATCCATCCTCCCACCAAAATATTCAATAAATAGTCATTTAAACCTCCATCAAAGGGAGCCAAAAGTAGCTCATTCCATACTGGGATTACTCTTATTAGGAAATTTATCCAGATGTCAGTTTGTCCTATGTGCAATTTCTATCATTTTTGCCAATTCTGTTTTCTAAGACCAATCAAGATAAGTCCCATCCTTTTCCTACATAATGCTACTTCAGATACTTGAAGTCAGCTGTTCATTGGCCTCTAAGTCTTCTCTGGGCTACATAGCCCCATTTTCTTCAACTGATCAACTGTTTGTGTCCAGAGAAAAATGACCAGGCTAGCAAGTGGCTTGGGGAATCTTCAGGGACACTGTTCAAAACACAGACAACTGATGAATCTTCTTCCTTCAGTGGTTACCAGAACTGAACAGTATTCCACACGTATTCTGGGAAGGCAGAGTTCTGTTGGACTGCCCCCTCCTCATTCCAAGGTCACAGCCACTTTTATATCAGATTATACTCAATTCTCCTTCTCTATCACATATTCTAAGTAGCAGTGGTCATTTTTCCTATGGTATTCCCATCATTTTCATCCCTAGCACCTGGTTCTATACTAATAATGAGAATGAGATTCAGTGAGTTCCCCTTCCTAGTTGGTCCAGTCCATCTTTTGGAGAATGACATTTTCATTAATATAAATCAAAGAACCATTTATTAACTGTTCAACTTTTGGCAGAGAGAGAGCTCCAGCAGATGTCTGGATTATTGAAGTTCTTCATCACTACTATATCATGTTTCTCTTCCAGTCTTGTGATCTGTTTCCCAAATTCCCCCTGTATTTCCTCCTAGGGGGAAGGCATTTCCTCAAAGTAGGGAGAATGTTAAGAGAGCACCTAATTACTCTGAATAAGTTCAGGTCAAGGAAACAATATTTCAGGATAACTAAAGGAGTAGTGATTGCTGAACTGCCCCAGAATGAGGATGGCGAAATGTCCCGTACTTCAAAATAGGAAGAGTCTGCCAATGATAAGTCAATGAGCTTGGCTTTGACACTTGGTAAAATTTAGAATGTACTATTATATATTAATAATAATAATAAATAAAAATAATATTGCCACATTAAGAGTAGTCATATCATCAACCCAAATTATTTTTAAGAAATATTTTTAAGTAATATTATTATTTGAACTAGTGCTTTAAGGTTTGCAAAATTCTTTCTAAATTTGATCCTTACCTGTGAGGCAGATACTAATATGATCTCCATTTTATAGATTAGGAAAATGAAACTGAGAATGATTAAGTGACTTTCCATGGTCACAGAATTTGTGACTAAGGGAGAATTTGAATTTAAGTCTTCCTGACTCCAGGTCCAGAACTCTTGAATACTGTGTTGCCTAGATGCCTCTTTTTGATAAATGGGTAAATTAAAGGATTAATTTGACTTGCTATACTTAATTTTAAATTTTTATAGTTCTCAATTATATTTAAAAATAATCTTAACCTTTTTTTTTTTTTTACAATTTTGAGTTCCAAATTTTCTCCTACCCTTTCCCCTCCTCCCTCATGGAGAAAATAAGGAATTTTATAAAAAAAATTCCTTACCTATATTTTAGCAAAGCATTTAACAGTTTCTTCATGTGTGGTGGATAAGATGGACTGTGGACTAGAAGAAGTATAGCTTAAGGTAGATTTTGACATGATTGAATGGCCGGATCCAAAGGATCACAAATAATGTTTTGATGCTCATATATTAACTATATCCAACATTCTGCCCCTAAGACTTCACCTGAGACATGGGAAATCTGGGACACTAATACATTGTTGGTGGACCTGTGAACTCATCCAACCTTTCTGGAGAGCAATCTGGAATTGTGCCCAAAGGGCAATAAAATGTGCAAGTCACATAACCTTTGATCCAGCAACACCACCACTGGGTCTATACCCTGAAGAGATCATGAAAAAGAGATCATAAAAACATCACTTGTACAAAAATATTCATAGCAGCCCTGTTTGTGGTGGCAAAGAATTGGAAATTGAGTGAATGGCCATCAATTGGGGAATGGCTGAACAAACTGTGGTATATATATGTCATGGAACACTATTGTTCTATTAGAAACCAAGAGGGATGGGATTTCAGAGAAGCCTGGAAAAACTTGAATGAACTGATGTTGAGTAAGATGAGCAGAACCAGAAGAACATTGTACACCTAACAGCAACATGGGGGTGATGATCAACCTTAATGGACTTGCTTATTTCATCAATGTGACAATTTCAGAGTACCTATGATAGAGAATATTACCTGTATCCAGAGAAAGAACTGTAGAGTTTAAAGAAAGACAAAACCCTATTACCTTCATTTTTTTTAAAAAAGTGTCTGCCTGAAAGGTTCTGAAACATTCCTCCAATTTTGCCAAGTCAGACTCATCATCCCTGGGTTGTATGTCCAGGAGGAGGGAAGACTTGGCCACAATAAGTCTCATCATCTCTAAGTTTTATGTTCACTCAGAGGGAAGACTTGGCCACAATGGCAGGCTTGTAAAAATTTCTTTGACTCATCCTGAGCAGAACATTCTTTTCTCAGATTTTTGCTTCTTTTCTTCCCTCCTTTTTGGATCCAAAAAGGTCAATGCTGTCATTATCATTATTATCTGTAACTCCATTGTCTGTGATATCTTCTACGTCAGGAGGACTATCCTTGCCCAAAGTCTTTTTTGATTCTTGGCAAATTTTTGGTTCTCATGAGACTTAACATGGTTACACCAGTGTAGAACATGATACCAGTCAACAGACTCATGTAGACAAAGACCACCATGTCAGCCTAAGATGATCTACTTTCGAAGTCACCCCATCCATCAAAAGTCATTGAAATTGGGGTAGCTAGGTGGCATAGTGGATAGAGCACTGGCCCTGTATTCAGGAGGACTTGAGTTCAAATTTGGCCTCAGACATTTAATAATTACCTAGATTTGTGACCCTGGCCAAGTCACTTAACCCCATTGCCTCATAAAAGAAAAAAAAAGAAAAAAGTCATTGAGATGCTGGGGACTGTTGACTATTTGAAATCTTTGAAGACCATGATGTTACATATGATCTGAGGAATATGCTTAGCACCAGTCATTTGCAGAAAAAAAGATTAGAAATAGTCTTCCATCTCAGCTCAGATGCTTTCAGAACCATTTTGGGTTGTTCTGGTGTGAATACCTGCAGGCTGTTTATAACAGTTATAATAGTTAATCTAGCCATGTACAAAGGTATTAGACTACTAAGTGGTTCAGTGAATCTCAGATGCTGGGACTGGAATCAGGAAATCCTGTGTTCAAATGTGGCCTCAGATGCTTATTAGTTGTGTGACCCAGTATAAGTCATATAACTTCTATTTGCCTCAGTTTCCTAATCTATATAATAATCTACATAATCTATATAAAATCTATATAATCTAGCAATATTTATTCAATAATAGATATGATACTTAATATAATAGCAATATTAATATAATAATTTATATAATAGCAATTTTAATATAATAATATGTAGTAATCTATATAATAGTATTTACCTCCTAGGGCTGTTTTGAGGATCAAATGAGATGATTGTAAAGCATACTTTTACTTGGTTGGTTTTATTCCAGTCATGTCTAAGCCTTCTTGACACCATTTAAGGTTTTCTTAGCAGAGGTACTAGAATGTTTCACCATTTTCTTCTCCATCTCATTTGACAGATGAGAAAATGGAGGTAAATAGGGTTAATTGACTTGCCCAAGGTCACTCAGCTAGGAAGTATTTGAAGTCAAATTTGAACTCATATCCTCTGGCTCCAGGTCTAGTGCTCTACCTACTACACTGCCTAGCTGTTCCTTTTATAGAGCAATAAATGGAAGCCCTAAGATGTGAACCCAAGGCCATAAAAGACAGTGTCAGAGGTAGAATGTGAATTCAGGTCCTCCAATCCAAGAACCAGTATTCTTTCCACTGTATCACTTCAAAATCCAGCTTTCTCATTTTATAGAGAGGAATGCAGGGCCCCACAAGTAAAAGTGACCTGCTCCAGGTCTCAAAGGTAGTAAGTCTCCCAGTTGTATTTGAAGCTTTGCCTTTTGACTATGAGCCAGTTCTCCTGATAGTGGTTTAGTGACCTCCTCAAAGTCATCCAGGGAATGAGTAGCTTCATAGGATTTAGAGCTTTGAGGGAGCTCAGAGGTTGTCAAACCCAAACCCTTTTTACAGAGACCCTGCAGAGTAGCCACTCATTCAATTAGTAAGTATTTATTAGCCAGCTGCTGTGTTTGATATGTTCAATTCTGAGAAGAAATACAAAAGGGAGAGAAATTTTAAACCAAGGTCATACATACATACATACATACATACATTTATACATATATAAAAATCCATACAATTACATACACATATAGGAAACAACAACAATATTAACAATAACTTATGCTCAAATAAGTTCAGAGAGAACTTGACTTGTCAAGAATTACAAAGCTGGGGTGGCTAGGTGGCGTAGTGGATAAAGCACCGGCCCTGGGGTCAGGAGTTACCTGGGTTCAAATCCAGTCTCAGACACTTAATAATCACCTAGCTGTGTGGCCTTGGGCAAGCCACTTAACCCTGTTTGCCTTGCAAAAACCTAAAAAAAAAGAATTACAAAGCTAAATATGAGGTTTTTGTAATTAAGCAATGGGATTCAAACCCAGGACTTTCTGACTCCAAGTTCAGCCTTTCATCCAGTGCAACATGATTATATCACCATAGCACAGCCAAGCCCCAAACTTTGGGAACCTTGTCTTCTTCTTCCACAACCCACCCTCTGACCCCTGTCCAACAGTTATCCCTGCCCCAGACAATTCCATTTCATCATGACTCCAGCTTCTCCCCATCCTCCGAGATCTGTCCTCCAAGCTCTCCATTCTCCCTGCTGCTTTCTGGGATTATCTCTTCCTGTCATCGGATTTCCCTCCTGCCATTATTCTTCCCATCCCATGAGCTTTATGGAAAGCCTTCATGGTTTGCAGCCAAGTCCCCATGTTTACAATTCCTCCTCGCTCAGGATCCTCAGTGGCTGCTTGCCTTCTAATCTTTCCTCCTGGGGGGTCTGGACGAGAAGCAGCTGGGCCGGAATCGACCACAAGAATGCAGGAGTGAAGAGGCAGTTTTTCCATCCTCCCCACTGGGGGAACAATTGAAAAGGTCCCTGTGAAATTCTTGAAATAACATGGTCCTTACGCGGATTGTCTGAACGCCAATGAAAAGATGATAAAGTATCGAGTTTTCATTTTGGAAACAATAGGAAGATTTACGTGCTGAGGTTACTCTTAAAGTTGTGAAGTTTTATGAGGTTTAGAAATAGATTTTCAGCATTTTTGTTTATTTCAAAAGAGGCCTTGATATCACTGGATTCAGTTAAGCTTGATGAACATTTATTAATGACCCGCTAAGTTCCACACACTCTGCCAGGGACTGGAAAGACAAACACAACATCATTCCTGTCCTCGGGGAGCTTCTATTCCTTTGGAAAGAAACAAGAAAATTAAATGCAAATAGTATGCAGTGATTTTAGAAGAGAGGGTGCCAATTTAAAATCAAGGGCAGTTTATTAATGATAAAATACAGGACACAATGGAAGGGGAGGTCAGAGTGAAATGACCAAGTGAGGTCATTCATGAATAGATATGAGGGAGCCAAGAGAGGTGAGCAGGGAAGAAAGATTTGATTTAGGCAGTGTGACTCTGCATCATGGAGCTTTTAAGCAGAACAATTGGTCAGTAAATTGTCCCAACCTTCCACAGTAGCTGTGTCAGTGTTGATTCGATTATCTTTCCCTGGGCAAGACATGAGAGGCAAGTGGAAAAGGAATTTAAATCAGGAGAGATGATGAGTTTCTTCTCCTGCTTGAAGACCAGGACAGTAGCTGGCAAAATTGAGGATCTAGCTCTTTAGTTTTAGAGGGCTGAAGTATTTTAGAGGTACGCATCCTTCAATTATCAACCAGGGTGGCTCTGCTCCATGGCTCAATCCACAGTTGAACAAATTATCTCTCTCAAGGTGTTTTTTAGTGGTGGGGAATCCACCATGGTGGTAGTCTTTGGCCCTAGAATAGTATCTGACATTGTATACCCCAACATTGATAAGAGATTACTGCATTTATGAACCATATATGAGGTCTTTGTGAAGGATGCTCTCTAATACTGATTTTTCACAAGTATGAATGGATGAAAGAGTGCTGTATCTGAAGTCAGAGGTTTTTGTTATTGTGTAGTCATTTCAGTCATGTCAATGCTTTGTGACCCCAATTGGGATTTTCTCCATAAAGGTACTAGAGTAGTTTACCATCTTCTCCAGATCATTTTACATTTGAGAAAACTGAGGCAAAGTGACTTCTCTGGTCCTCAGTTTTTTCCTCTATAAAACTAAGGGGTTGGTCCCTTCATCCCCCAGAGCCAACATGGGCAGTTGGGACATGACCATGAAGAAGGGGGTGTGAGTTATCATCAAAAAGTACTACACTCACCTGCCAATAACTTTCACACCAGAAGCACATGTGCAAGGAGATCACCATTATCCCTAGCAAGAAGCTCTGCAACAAGATCACGCAATATGTTGTTCATCAGATGAAGTGGATCCAGAGAGGCTCTGTGAAAGGTATCTACATCAAATTGCAAGAAGAAGAAGAAAGAAAAAGGAGGTATAACTATGGAAACTCTGCCTTGGATCAGAAGTTAACCAGAATGGATCCTGTTACTAAAGAAATGTTGAAACTCCTGGACTTCGACAGTTTGTCCAACCTGCAAGTTACCCAGGTCATGGCTGGGATGAACTTCAAAAAACCAAAAGGAGCTGCTTAACATTTATTTTTTTCCTTTTTCCAATAAACTTGAGAACCCCCCCCCCCCAAAAAAAACCCTAAAGGGTTGGACTATTTCAGGAATTCTTAACCTTTGTTATGTCATGCATCCCTTGGGCAATATGATAAACACTATGGACCCTGTCTCAGAATCATTTTTATTAAAGGAAATGCCAGATTTCAGTTAGGAGTTAGTGATGTAACTTTTCCTTTCAAGTTCACAAAGTTCCCTCCCCCAGTCTATCCATAGACCCCTTAAGAAAGTCCATGGTCCCCTATTAGGAACTTCGATGTATCTCTAAGGTCCCTTTCAACCCTAAATCTATGGTGCTCTATTCCTCTGACCTTGGAATAATTCCATCAGAATGAGGAAGTTTGATGAGCTTTTTGTTCATGAGGACAGGAAGGGAATAATTTGCCATTCTGTTTCTGTTAGCTATCAATTTCCTATCCTAGAGATTGTTAAATGGGTCATAAAAATGAACCATTAGGCCTTTCCTCCAGGTCCTAAAAGAAATGAGGACAAATCATAATGGAAATCAGGTGGTGATATCTTTTTAACTTCCTAATTCAACCTTCTTTGACCACGGCAGGTCTTTTAGTTGTTTTATTTAGATCCTGTGTACCTCTATTGTAGGCTGTAATGGGAAATGAAAAGAGCACATGAAAAAGAAAAGATCAATGGAGAGGATTGAAAATGGGTTTCATTGACATTTATTTAATTGTAGCGACTGATATTTATTCCAGAAAACAGATGACAAAATGCTTCAGTCAGGGAAAAGTTATAGGGACTATGAGTATAGACTGGTGTATTTATTAGCAGTTTGGATCCCATGTTGGTTGATTTGGCTTATTCATTCTTTATGATAAAGGTGGGTGAAGAGGTGTGTTGGTAGAATGGTATACTGAAAGATAACTATGGTCTAAGAATAAAAGATATCCTCCCCCCTGAAAAAAAAAACACTGAAAAAAGAGAAGAAAATAAATGTCCTTACTTGGCCTGCTGATCAACCCAAAAGAATTATGCATCTAAGCAACAACCAATCCAAACTCAATTCCAGGCAAGTTTTAACTCTTCACTATGACCATTAAGACCTTTATTAGTATTTGGCACCTGAAACTCTTCCCATCTCACTCCTTTCCTACTTGTCCAGTCTTCTGGTTTACTCTCATCTATTTTTTCTATGAACCAGTGACATTGATATGTTCCTCACACAAAACAGTCCATCTCCTGAAGTTATACTTTTGAAGTGGTGGTCCCCCATTCCTAGGATATTCTTTTTCCTAATCTCCATCTGAGTTTCCTTCAGAACTCAACATAGAATCTCTCCTCTGCAGGAGCCCACCTTCTTTAAAATGAGTTACTGTCTACCTTGGATATATAGCTTTCGTGTATCCAGCTATTTATTTATTTTCTCTCCTATTAGAAAGTAAACTTCCTGGGGTCAGGGACTCTCTTTTACCTTTCTTTGCATTTCCAGCTTTGTCACAGTGCCTACTTACCAGATGATTGTGGTGCAGTGATTAGAGCACCAGCCCTGGCCTCAGACTCTTGACTCTTACTAGCTGTGTGATCTTGGTCAAGTCACTTAATTCTGATTACCTTGCATCCAGGGCCAACTCCACTCATTCTGATCCATATCTGGACCCAGATGGCTCTGGAGGAGAAAGTGAGGCTGGTGACTTAGCATAGCACCCCCTTACTCAAATCCAATTCACTTGCTTATCATGGCATCTCCTCTATGATGTCATGGTCTTCTTTGAGAATGATTGATCCTCTACAGGAATCCTTTACTCTAGTCAGGCTTATCCTCCGAAGATGCTGTTCTCACCTCCAGATCTTTGCTTGTAACATTCTCCTCCTTTTTTCTCTTTTCCCCACATATCCAAATGGTATACATTTTGAAAAGTTCATCTTAAATCAAGATTATCCTAGCAAACTTTCCCTGACTTCAGCCCTTTGTGATCTCTCTTCATAAAACTCTATGACATTCAATACCCATACTGCTCACAGCAGCTACCTGCTATCAATTATATTAAGCAAGCACTTGTTTTTTAAAAAATTAATTTTATTGAAAGCTTTTGTTTTTCATTACTTACATTCCCCAAACTTTGTCTCCCTGATCTCCCTCTCAGAGATCTTTGCCTTATTAGTGTTGTTATTATTTGGTTGTTTCAGTCATGTATGATTCTTCTGACTTCATTTGAGATTTTCTTGGCAGAGAAACCAGAGTTGTTTGCCATTTCCTTCTTCAACTCTTCTTACAGATGAGGAAATTAAGTGACTTGCTCAGGGTCACACAGCTAGTAAGTATCTGAGGCTGGATTTGGACTCATAAAGATGAATCTTCCTGACTCCTGATTCCAAGCCCAATAGCCTCCTAGATGATTCCAAGCCTCCTAGCTGCTCTCCTTCCCTTATAATAAAGTATTTTAAAAGGTGGGGATAAATAGTTCAATAAAACTAAACAATATATCAAAAAAAGTCTTGACATCCAGTGTCCCACATCCATAGCCCCCCCCCACCTCTGCAAAGATGAGGAAGGTGCTTTCTTCTGTTTCTTCTTTGGTACCAGAGATGGTTATTATAATTTCATAGCATTGTTTTGTTGTTGTTCTTTCTATTCACATCATTGTATTTTTATATGTTGTTTTCCTAAATCTGTTTACTTTGTTCTGTATCAGTTCATGTAAATCTTCCTATACTTCTCTGTGTTCTTCATCTTCAGAAATTTTTTACAATATTCTGTATATTCAGGTACCATATTTTGTTTAACCATTCTCTCACTAATGGGCATCCTATTTCCAGTTCTTTAATACTTTAAAAAGTTCAACAAAAATTATTATATAACTGCTATATACCCAATGCTGTCTTGGGTGCTGGGGATAAAAAAACAAAAACCATAATAGTCCCTCCCCTCCAGTTGCTTCCATTCTTTGGATAAGATCAATATCAGAATAAACAAATAAAGACAAAATATATACATATCATGTGCTATTAAATATGTATATTATTTTGCATTATTTACCTTTTCATGGAATCCCTGACTTTAGGGACTATATTTTACATAACTCTTATATTCTCTTATATTCTGAGTTGAACACAAAATAAATTCTTATCAATTTCAGATCTAGAGCTGGATGAGACCTCAGATATTTTCTCATTTAACCCCTTCCCTTGCTTCACAAAGAAGGAAACTGAGACCTGGGGAGTTTAATTTCACCCCTATTTCACAGTTAGAAAGTATTAGAATTTGAACCCAGATTGCCCATTATCAAATTGAGCCATCTTACCCAGAACCATGGGATTTCTTAAAATTGTCAAAAGTCCAACCTACATTTTCATATTATTGTCATATTTCATAATAGTGTCATATTAAATTCTGACACTGATCTGGAGATTTTGAATCAATGTAAGGGAAAGTTTGACTTTTAAGTGTCTGTCAGATATGGGTTGGGTTGAATAGTTTCTGAGGACCAATATTTCTATTTCCATGATACAGAAAAGCCTACTCATCACATCTACCACTTCCACTCTCTCACATGCAGATCCATGTGCACACGTGTCAAGACAGGCCCCCAATGTGGCTAAGTATCTGGTTGGGCAGCAAGAGTCTTTGGACATCCTTGTGCTTGGGTTTCTTTTAGCAAGCTTCCAGGGAGTTAGAATGCTCCCCGCCTCTTTCCTCCCCGCTCCTCCCCAAACCAGCAGAGACACTGGCTCTTGCCAAGGGTGCATGGCAACATTATGTGAGTGGGAACTTTTCCCAACTTTAGTGCTGGGCTTTTGAAAATGCATATATGGCTTGTTGTTTCCCCTCTTGCTTACAGGGTGAGGTCCATTGGGCCCCTGTGTTTTGGCTGGGCTCTTCCCAACCCTGGCTTTAGTCATGGTAGCAGTGGTCTTAAGTATGTGTGGAAACAATGGTAGGTTTTGTTTTTCTTTCGGTTCTGGAGACAGAGCTTTGGGTAATGGACTTACCATGTGCCTGGAAGTGAAGGTTATGTATCTCCCAGAGTCAAGGTCCTCTCTCCTTGCAGGCAGACTTGGCCTCCATTTCTGGAATATTGGGTTCTGATCTGGATGTCATAATTTTGGTTTGGGCATATGAGGTGGTGAAGGGACTAGATTTCAAGCAGATTGAGTCTGAAACAAGGGGAGGACATGATTTAGGGGGGACTTAAGGTTTTTAAAAGACTGTCATATGAAAAAGAAATTTGAATTTACTTGACCCCAGAGGGCAAAACTAGAAGTTACCAAGAAGCAGACTTTGGTTGGATGTAGAGAAAACCTTCCTTACCATGATATCTATCCCAAAGTAGAATAGAGGATCAGTCTTGTGTGCCTGGAGGCCTCTAAGTAGGGACTGAATCACTTCTTGTTGGGAGAATTGACATCAGGTCTAATTTGGGCTAGATTGCTGCCAAGGTCTTTTTTTGTCAACTTGGAGATTTCATTTCTCCTAGAAAAGGGGCTCTGCTATAATTGAGGTAGGAAGATAGAGGTTATATTCAGTCATCACTCTAGGGCAGTGGGGTTTAGAAAATTATATCATGGTGGTACCATTTCTATCAAGGATTTAGGGTTGGAAGGGCCTTTAGAGATTACCTGCTCCACTGGTTCCCATTTAGGGTTCACAACGATGGTCCAAGGGTTTTCCCTAAAACTTCTTAAAAAGTCCCTTAAGCTGGGGTGGCTAGGTGGCGCAGTGGATAGACCACCAGCCCTGGAGTCAGGAGTATCTGAGTTCAAATCCGGCCTCACACACTTAATAATTACCTAGCCGTGTGGCCTTGGGCAAGCCACTTAACCCCATTGCCTTGCAAAAAAAAAAAAACTGAAAAAGGAAAAGTCCCTTAAGCTGTAATTCATTGCATAATAATGTGAGTAACATAGTAAATTACCCTGGAAGTTTTCAAAATATTTTTATTGTTGTTGATGTTGAAAAGAGTTTGTGGAAGAACAATGAAAAAAATAGGGAATCACTGAAGAACGCTAATGCCATTATTTTACAGATATATATCCTGAGGGCAAAGATGTCAATGGTGTACTGCACCATTGGATTTAATCAGAAGATCCTGGCTCTGTTACTTACTGGTTGGATGACCTTGGGCATGTGTCTTTCCTTCTTTGGATTCTAGCTTCCTTGCTTGTAAAATGAACGGGAAGGGAGGGATGGAGGAAAAAAGGAAGGAAAGAAAAGAAAAAACAGAAAGAAAGAACAAAGAAAAAAAAGAAAGGAAGAAAAAAACAGAGGTAAGAAGGAAGGGAGAAAGAAAAGGAGGGAGGAATCATTTAGCACATATTGTGTACTATGCCCTTTAGAGAGATTTCGTTTGATCCTTATACTATCACTGGGAGATGAGCTATTATTATCCTGATTTTACAGATGAAGAAACTAAGGTTCACAGGCCAGAAGTGTTTGTGAACTCTGTTCTTTCTTACTGCAGGCCCAGTGTTTTATATCTATCTTTTTATCATAGTGACATAATCAATTTACCAGAGGACTGATCATACAAGTAGCTAAGCCAGGACACTAAACCAAGTTCTCTGTCTCCAAATCCAAAACTCTTTGCTTGAATGCTTCATCTTCTGACCCATATGAAATCTTTATTGGCCTCAGTAGAGAGGGGTGTTCCTTGGGGCTGTGCATTTTTGAAGTTTGGAGTCAGTGACACAAACCTATCTTGACTTCAGATTTTCCTGCCTTTCAAATGTTGGCTTGTACTTTCATCTCCTCTACCTTGGGTAGTCAATAAACATTTATTAATTTCTAGGTACTGTGCTGAGTGTTAGGAAAGTGGAGAAATCCTGTCCTCAAGGAGCTTGAATTCTATTGAGAGAGACAAGGCAAACAAATAAGTACAAACAAATTATAAGCAGGATAAATGGGAACTAATTAAAGGGAGGAAGGAATTAGGACAAAAATGGTTTGAGGAAGGTTTCCTATAGATTAGAAGTTAAAGGAAACCAAGGAGATCAGTAGACAGAGAGGAGGGAGGACAGCACTCTAAGCATGGGGGACAACCAGAAAAAAATGCAGGAAGTCAAGAGATAGACTCGTATTGACTATGAAACAGCCAGAAGGCCAGCATCACTGGATTAAAGAATACCTTTTGGGGAATAAGGTGCTATTGTTGTTTGTCCTTCATTTTTTTTTTAAGAGAACCAATGACATCATGGGGTGATATACTGACTCATACGTGAACTGGATTTAAGTGAGGCAGACTTTCATAAAGTCAACCTCATTCTCTCTTTCTAAGTCATCAAAGTTCAGTGACAAGACAAAAGTCAAAATGACTGGAGATGGTCTGAGATGCAGTGGATAACCTTGGTGTCTGATGTCTGACCAAGCTCTAAGAAGAGCTCCACAGCACCTGCTTCAGCTGCCTTCATAGCTGTTGGAACAAATTGTTCTCATCCACCCATTCCATTAGAGGAAGTCTTCACATGCTTGGGGTAGACATCCCCCTAACTCACCAACAGGTTTGAGGTTCATCCATTACCCTCAACCTAGTTTAACCCATCTGCTGAACTGATTTACTGGGGGTGTGGTTGCTGCACATGAGCCACAGGTGAGAGCTGAGTGTCGGGTAACACCAAAGGTGAATGAGCTGCTTTGAAAAGGGTTCAACAAACTCTCACACCAGAAGTGCTGTTTCTCCTTGAACAAGGCAAGATGTAAAAAGACTGGAAAAGTAGGAGAGGGCTTTGTAAAGGGATTTGAATGCCAAATCAGAGGATTTTGTATCCATTCCTGGAAATGACAGGGAACCATTGGAGTTTATTGAGTAGGGGAGTGACATTGTTGGGCCTGGTCTTTAGAGAAATCTGATTATTGAATAGAGAATAGATTGAAATGGGCAAAGTCCTGAAGCAGGTAGATCTACCTTCAGGCTATAGCAGTAGACCAGGAGTGAGGTGATGAGTGCCTGTACCAGGGTGGTAGTAATAGCAAAGAAAAAAAAAAGGGGGAGGCATTTGAGAAATGCTAAAGAGGTGAAAACAGCAGCCTTGGCAATAGATTCGATATGGGGTAGGGGGTGAGAAATAGTGAGGATGGTACCTAAGTTTCCAGCCTGAGAGAATGAGAAGATGCTGTTGCCATCTGTAGTAATAGAGGAATTGAGGGTAGGGGTGGGGGAGGGTTTAGAAAGAAAGATAATAAATTCCATTTTGAACACATGGACTTTAAGAAGTCTGAAAGTCAGATGGAGATATGAGATTAGAGGTTAATGGAGAGATTAGGGCAAGATTGATAGATTTGAAACTCATAGCTTTGAGATGATCATTAAAACCCTTGGGAACTGATGAGATCACCAAGAAAAGTAGTAGAGAGGGAGAAGAGACCAGGAGGACCGAGTCTTGGGTGAGCATCTAGCAAAGGAGACTGAGGAGTGGTGAGAGAGCTAGGAGGAGAACCAGGTTCTGAAAACCTAGAGAGAAAAAAGCATCAAGGAGGAGAGAGTGATCAGTGGTGTCAAAGGGAGAGGACTGAGAAAAGGCCTTTGGATTTTTCAAATGAAAATCATCAGTAACTTCGAAGGGAACAGTTGTAGAGGAATGAGAAGGTCAGAAACCAGATTGTAAGGGGTTAAGAAGAAAGTGAGAGGAGAGAAAGGGGACCCACCTATTGCTGACAATCATGAAGGACAGAAGAGATGTAGGACAACAGTTAGTAGGAATAAAAGGATCAAGTGAGAGTTTTTGAGGATAGATGAGATAAGTGCATTTAGACAATAGGAAAGACACCAGAGAAAGATTGAGATTGTGTGGGGCTGATAGAAGGTCCAGAAATGTGAAGAAATGGGATCAGTTGTGAATCTGTGATACAGAGGTGAAGGAGGAGATGGATGATGGGAGAAGAGAAAGAGGAAGCTCATGGCAAATGACCTAAATTTTTTTCATAAATCAGTGTTCGGGGTGGCTAGGTGGCTTAGTGGATAAAGCACCGGCCCTGGAGTCAGGAGGACCTGGGTTCAAATTCGGTCTCAGACACTTACTAATGACCTAGCTGTGTGGCCTTGGGCAAGCCACTTAACCCCATTGCCTTACAAAATACTAAAAAATAAATAAATGAATAAATAAATAAATCAGTGTTCCGCAGCTGAGAGGATGAGAGAAGGGAGCTGGGGGTGGGGCTTGAGAAGGAATGAAAGATTTGTAAAAGCTGCTGTGAAGAGTGGGATTGTGAGTTAAATGGAGTCATGTAGAAGGCTTGTCTAACAGTAGTATGGATTGTCTAACAATACTATGAGATGGAATAACAAATTCTTTTAGAGGACTTAGCTGACACAGTTGCATTTCTTCACTTTCATTCAGCAGCATGTGTAGGAGCAAAGACAGCAGATAGTAGGAATGATGCAAAGTTGGAGCTTAGCAAGGTGCAAATAGAAATGCAATATGGTAGCTAGGGACTCAAGAGAGGAGGACAATTCACCAAGAGTCAAAAGGAAAAAAAGGAGAGAGTGGCTAGTGTTTTGGACTGAGATATGGCCTGGTAGAGAATTGAGGAGTTGAGGGGTTGAAGACCACAGTGTGTACACAAAGTAGGGTTTGATAAGGAAAAGCAAACAAAGAGGTGGAAATCCAATAGAGTATGGTCAGATGAGAGGGTTCAGAATTCTCAAACATGGAGATGATGTATTCAGGAATGATGGTAGGATCAAGAGTATGACCATCTTTGGGTGTGGGGTGAAAGTGTGGATTACAGGAAACAAGTGGGTTGAGGAATTGAAGGTTAGAATGTTTGAGAGCTAGTCAGTATGAATACTCAAGTCCTCAAGTCTGAGAACAGCAGGTGGAAAGGAGAGAAAAACTGAGAACCATGTACCAGAACCATTGAGGAAGGAAAGAAGAGGGACCTGGAAATATGTACCAGAATTTTAATTGTGTGATAAAAATATAAAATGAGAGCTTCAAAATGGGAGGTTATGGAGTGATGGAGATAGGAGGAGAATCGGGAAATTGTCATGAGTAACAAGCAGAATTCCAATCCTTTGCTTTGACCAGAGAGCTGAGGGAAATGAGGTGCAGCTAGCATTAGAAAAGGTGGCCAGGGGGGCGGCTAGGTGGCATAATGGATAAAGCACCAGCCCTGGAGTCAGGAGTACCTGGGTTCAAATCAAGTCTCAGATACTTAATAATTCCCTAGCTGTGTGGCCTTGGGCAAGCCATTTAACCCCGTTTGCCTTACAAAAACCTAAAAAAAAAAATAAAGGTGGCCAGGGAGGCTATGTCTATGTCTGGAGGAAGAGGAAAGGGAGCCAGGTTTCAGTGATTACTAGAAGACTGAGAATAGGAGAGAAAAAAATTTAAGATGAAGGGAAGTTTGTTGGCTATGGAGCAGACATTCCAGAAGGCACCATGGAAAGGAGGGATAGTGTTTGGGATAGGAATGGGAAGGCTGAGAGAAATGGGAATAAGAAATCATGTGGTGGAGGGGATGAGGAACAGTTTAAATGATGACCTAGAGGAAATCAGCATCACTGAAATGATTGACCAGAAGTGAGAATCGTTGAGTGGATGGTGCCATTCTTCTTCACTGAAAGGACAGGCACTGTGGGAGATGGAAAGCCTGTGGTCAAAGAGAAGGTTGCTTCTCGTGGCACCTCCTTTGGGAGATGCACCAGGAGGGGGAAATTGCCTTTATACTGCTGACCACTTGTGGCAGATGGACATCAACTAGCCCCTTCTTGCCTTCCCTCAGGGACACCTGCAGCAAGAAATGGAAAATTCCCTTAGGCATTTCTCTAGATACCTTGAACTTTTCAGTAAAATGCAGTGGCCTTGGAGTAACTGGACTTGGGTTCAAATCTTGCCTCTAGTGTTTCTCCTTGGTATGACCTTGGAGAAATAATTTCTTTTCTCTAGATATCAGTTTTCACATCTGTCTGGACAAGGGTTTTCACATTTCTTCACTTCGAGCTAAAGTACTATCCAACTCTGGATCTTTGATCCTATTACTATCTCAGAACAGGAAGCTAGATGAGTTTGAAAAAGAGGATTGGTGCTAATCATAGCCCCAAAACACTTGCCCTTCACTGTCTTTGTAGATTTTGGGGGGGGGGCCTTTGTTTTGTTGGAGATATCTGATTTCCTCTTCCTGTGTTCCAAGGATTCAAAGTTCTGGGCCCCATACACCTAGAAGCAGGAAAGTTAGGTCATTAGAACCAGACCTCAAAACTTTAGGGTCTACCTTCAGAGCCAAGGTACGCCAGCACCTCTCAAGAGCAGTCTGGAGAATTGGAAGAAAGAGCTCCCACGTGTCCTTTTCCTGGAAGAGCCCTCAATTTTCTTGTTGAACAGCCAGTCTCTTGGTGTTCCCAAGGGATTAAATGAATTACTCAACAATGAAAAAACCCAGCATTCCTGTGGGCCTCCAGAGTTCCTGCTCATCCACGTCCCCTGAGGGGTGAGGACCATCTTGTAGAGCAAGGATGATCTGGCAGCTTTTGGAATGTGGGCTCTCCAGCTGTCTCCCCCACTGTGACACCCCTGGGATGAATTATGTGATGGGAGCATGTGCAGGCTTTCACGTGCCAAGTGGCACATCATGCCGCTCCCTTTGTAGTTCAACCTGCCTCCAGGAGGAGTTCGTGATGCCCTACAGCCTTGGACGGAGGAGGTCCACATATGGCGGCCAGACTTGCAGAAGAATGAGACTGGAGGAAGGTAGTGTGTGTTTAAGGACATTCTAGTGGACAGAGACTCAGGCCTGAAGTCAGCTCACTTCTAACCCTTGCCTCTTTTTATATCTTCAGTATTTAGCACTTAATAAATGTTTATTGATTGATTATGTGACCAAAGGAAAATGAATTGGCATTTCTAAAACCCTGCTTTTCTTTCTGTAAATGAGGACAATCATCTCTGGACCACTTGCCTCTCCATGTTGGTGTAATCAAATGAGGGAATATATGAAGCGTTTTGTAAATGTTAAATCACTATTATATAAAGCTCAATTCTTATCTCCTCCATCCTCGTCCTCACCCCCCCCCAACAGATAGATGGAGAATTTAGGACTTGGAGTCTGAAAGACCTGAATTCAAATCCTTCCTCTGTTCAGAGACCAAGACAGATCACCTGACCTTTCTCTGCCTTGGTTTTCTCATCTGTAAAACTAGGATTATAATAGCCTCTACCTTCCAAGGTTATTGTGATGTTCAAATGAGATAATAATTGTAAAGTTTTTTTCTCAAGTCTTAAAATGATATATAAATGCTAATTGTTTTCATCATTATTTTTCTTTTCTTTTCTTTTCTTTTCTTTTCTTTTCTTTTCTTTTCTTTTCTTTTCTTTTCTTTTCTTTTCTTTTCTTTTCTTTTCTTTTCTTTTCTTTTTTCAAGGCAATGGGGTTAAGTGGCTCCCCGAGGCCACACAGCTAGGTAATTATTAAGTGTCTGAGGTCGAATTTGAACTCAGGTCCTCCTGAGCTGGTACTCTATCCACTGCGCCACCTAGCCACCCCCATTATTATTCTTCTTTAAAAGAACAATAAGTTCTATTGATGTCTTCACTTTTTACACCCACAAGTATTTACAGATACAATGCTGCCATCTTCTCTTATAATAAGGAAAAACTACCAAAGTCAAACTGATACAGTACTCCCATCTGACAATAGATTCAACATTCCATACTTGTATTCTACCAAAGAGGAAAGGTATATTAATATTATTATTATTATTATAATCATCCTTTTTTTCTCCTTCCTTCTCCTCCTTTGGAATCATCAATGTGGAGAAAACATTGTAAAGGAACTTCTCCCTCAACCATCCCATTATTTTGAGTCTTAGAGGTCACTTAGGGCACTGAAAGTTTTAGGGGCTTTTCCAGGTTCACAAAATCAGGAAGAATCAGCTGAGGCCCTCTTAATGAAGCTCAGCCCTCTCAGTCATCATCATTCCTCCAATGTGGCAAGCCACCCTAAACACCCAGAACCAACCCAGTCTAATTCAGTCCAAAACAAAAATAACTAAAGTCTAGTGGAAAGAACCCTGAATTTGGAGTCAGAGTCCCCAGGTTCAAATTCTTCCCCTGTATGGCCCTGAAAAAGTCCCTTCACCTCTTGGACCTTTGTTTCTTCTTCTGTAAATGAGGGCAGTTGGCCTTAGAGGTCCCTTCCAGCTCTGATTGGTGACCCCATTTGGAAGTCCTCACAGGTTGAAGGTAGACTGACTCCAAGTGGAGGGATCCTGCTGAGCCCCATGGGGTCAGCCTGGGTAGGAATCTTGGAACCAGTCTGTCAGATGGAGAACAGCTCATTCTGCTGACACAGAAACATTCCTCCCAGCAAAAGAATAATGGAATCCAAGCTGAGAAACCCAGCGTTACATTTCCGCATCGGGAAAACATTTGCAAAAGAGCTTCCAGATTCCCGTGGTCATTGCCATTTATTTCAGACACATGGGCCCCTTGAAAGGGAACTTGGGGAAGAGGTGCCTGTGGGTTCTCGGCTGGGGCCTGGCACATCCCCGACAATGATGGTGGTGGTTATCTGACCGGGAGCCCCAGTCATCTCTTGGGTGGACACTTCAGCAACTGTTTTTAATAATGGTCTGGGGGGCATGGTTCCCTCCTTCCCCCCTCCCCCCAAACACACACCTGTCTTAAAGAAAGACAGGTGATGGAACCTTTAAGGTCTTTAGCCTGCTGTGTCTATTCCTTCCTGGGACTTCCCATTCCTTGGGGAGAGGGAGGAGGATCTAATACTGGATAACTCTCAGAAAATAAAACAAAGAATTGAAAGAGACCCAGACTTTGGCCCCTAGAAGAAGGACCTACTGGCCACATTCCCTGTGTCACATCCGCTAAATCCAATCACCTATCCAGGCCTCAGTTTCCTCATCTTTTAATTAAAATAAAGTGATTGAACTAAGGTCCCTTGCTGCTCTAACTCCTATGATCTTATGGTTTCTATTTGTGGAGCGTTAAACGAGGGAGTTCCTTGATTAATTCCTTGAGTTTGTGGTGGTGAGCTTAGTTTGAAACTTTGAATGGAATCACTGGGGATGAATTAGGAGTAACTTATTTATGTTGGCCTGTAAGGAAAGGGTGTGTGTGTGTGTGTGTGTGTGTGTGTGTGTGTGTGTATGGGGAGAAGCTTATGCATACCCACAACCTCTCTTGTCTTGTTCCCAGCGGCTGCTACCTCCTTTTGTTGATTGTCTACGTATCCCTAGCACATAGCAAAGTGGAGACTTCATAAATGCTTATTCACTGTCTGATCTTAGACACTTGCTGGCTATGTAACCCTGGACAAGTCACTTAACCTCTTTCTGCCTCAGTTTCTTCAACTGTAAAATGGGGATCATAACAGGACCTGCCTCTTAGGATTATTGTGAGACAAATATTTGTAAAACCCTCATTGCATGGAGCCCAACACATAGTAGACTTTAGAAATCCTTATTTGTTTCCTTTCTTCCTTGATCAATGAATCAATGGCTGTGAAGAGGTATGTGTTGTACAGGTGTCCCCAAAAGGAAATTCCTGCCTCCTGCAAAGAGGACAGGGGCTGTTAAGGAGGTTCCTGAGTAGCATAAGCCTCAGGATTACTTCTCTAGCAGTCCCAAGTTCAAAAGTTCCAGGATCAAGCCTCTTAGCAAGGAAAGGGGGGGATTCCTCAGCAGCTCTTTTTAATAATGGTCTGGGGGTAGGGTTCCCTCCTTCCCTTCCCCCCACACCTGCCTTACAGAACATCCTCTCAAGAAGTGGATGCTGGAATTCAACCTTTGAGAAGTCAATCTCATACTCTGGTTTCTCTTCAGGTTGTATAAATGTTTCACCTTTTACTAAAGAGAAGTGAATCTCAGGGCAGCTAGGTGGCGCAGTGGATAGAGCACCGGCCCTGGAATCAGGAGGACCTGAGTTCAAATCTGGCCTCAGACACTTAATAATAACAGCTGTGTGGCTCTGGGCAAGCCACTTAACCCCACTACCTTGCCAAAACACCCTAAAAAAAAGAAGTCAATCTTCTAAGGAGAAGAGCACCTTGTATGTGACCCCTGAAGCTGGAAGGGTTGGGGCGGGGGGAAGAAACTCAGAACTGTTATGTCCAATTTGTTTTTAAGAAATACTTATATTTATATGTGTGCACACATGTGCTAAAAGAATAGAAGAGAGCTATAGAAGGATAGAGACCAGACTTATTTCATTAGTATAGGTTATTCTCAGGTGAAGAAGAGCTCTCTACTGATTCAGATCAGTATTTTCTTAATGATTTTCAGTCTTAAAGAGTTTCCTCTCACACTAAGCAGTTAAGTGACTTGCCTTGGGTCCCTAAGTCCTATTACACTTGAACTCAGGTCTTCTGGAATGGGAAGTTAGCTTTTTTCCCCGCAAGCATTTTATTTTTTTTTCAATTACAGGCAAAAATGGAAATGTTTTTGTTTTTTGTTTGTTTTTTGGCAAGGGGTTAAGTGACTTATCCAAGATCACACAGCTATTGGGTGTCACTTGTTTGAGGTCTATTTGAACTTAGGTCTTCCTTACTCTAGGGCCAGTGCTCTATCCACTGTGCCACCTCTCGCTGCCCCAGAGGCCAGCTTTTTATTCACTCTACTACATGAACTCTCATATTTTCTTTTTTTAGTTTTTGTAAGGCAAACAGGGTTAAGTGACTTGCCCAAGGCCACATAGTTAGGTAATTATTAAGTGTCTGAGGTCAAATTTGAACTCAGGTCCTCCTGACTCCAGGGCGGATGCTTTATCCACTATGCCACCTAGCCGCCCCTATTTCTTTTTTTAAATATAGTTTTATTTATTTTATTAATTATCTCCCAATTACATGTAGAACATTTTTAACATTCTTTTAAAAAATTTTGGAGTTCCAAATTCTCTCCCCCCACTCCTTGAGAAGGCAATAGGTATGATATCAGTTATTCATATGAAATCACTTCTAAAACTATCATTTAAGAAGGTAATTAAACAAAACAAAATGCTCATTTGGATTGATGTGTCACCTTCTCACTTTGGAACATCTCTTCACCCCTAAGGTCCCCTTCTCTCACTGGTGATTTCTTCCCAGAACCTCCAAATTGAGGAAGGATCCAGGTCTGCTTCTGAACTTTCATCACCATGCCCCAAAAGTATACCTTGAGAACCCCAGATTTGGGGGTAGTAGACTTCAAATTACTCCTTTAATTTAAATGTTGATATTTGCAAAGATTTGAAAAGGAGGGAAGGGTGGTGGGGCTCTGGGGAAATTGAGTCTAGTCATTGTCTCAGTTTTAGCAAGGTTGGATTCCAGGGCAAGTAGGCTTTGGACTGTGCCATACATCAGTCATGGAAACAGGAAGTAACTGTTGTAGTTACAGAAACCGCCTTCCCTCTCTGCTCTATAAACAAGATTTATGAAGGAGGGGGAGAGGGAAGGAGGGGGAAGACTCATGGCCTCTGTGTTTGGGAAAGCATCCTCAGCTTTAACATGTCTGAACTTAGGTCTTTTGTTTCCTCCTTTCCCATTGATTTTCTTTCCTTCCTTCATCCTTCCTTTAAATGAAAGAATAATTGTCATTTCAAATTGACTGATTTTTTTACATCTCAGTCATTCCAGATATACCTTATTCCACCTCTTCCCACCTACTCTGCAAAACTTCCCTTATAACAAAGAGAAGCAGGTAAACAAAACCACCCAACACAATGACAGTTATCTTGACCAATAGTGTATGCAACATTCTGTATCCATAGTCCTCCACCTTTTGAAGAAAATGAGGGAAGTACATTTTCTCTCATCTCCAAAGGAAATTATGGGAGAGAATGATTACGCTGTCTATCAAACCGAAGTTCTACAGAATTGTGCTGACCTCATTGATGTATGAGTCGTCTTACAGCACTATTTTAGAAAACTCACTTCCATTTGAATTGTTGTAGGAAGATTCTGAAAATTGCCTGGTAGGAGAAAATACCCAGAGACTGAAGTCCTTTCTTAAGCTGAAATGCCAAGCATTCAGATTCTACAGAAAGCACATCTACAATGGGTTGGTCTGATTAGCTGTAGTTAGACATCGAATAGTGATGTCATTTTGGTCCTCTTTGAGAATGAAGAACAACAATCAACCATGTATGCAAATATACAGACATATAAACACAATGCGAACATCCTTGCATATATTCATATACATCTTTTATATATGTATATGTATATATATATATACATATATATATCATCTTTTATGGAGGTATAATACCTTCAAAACCAGGGTTCCCTCTCCCCTCTATACATCCCTTCAGTCTCTAGGAAGAACAGACTCAAAGTGATAACTACAAAACTTTTCCCCCCACCAAGTTTATTTCGGTGTGTACCAGGGCTGGTGGACCAGTCATTCCTTTGTTTATGGGACAGAGTGCTGGATCAATCCATGGCTAAGTGAAGTCAAGCAGGCCACTCATTAGGGCTTGGTGGCTGAACTTTTGGTGACTTTCCTGATCTTTGAAAATTCAGAAGATTGCATCCAGGACCATTTCATCTCAGATATTCAACTCAATTAAGTAAACATTTATTGTTTCTATCATATGTATGCAGGACCCTGGGGTTCAAAAAGAGGCAAAAAATGGTTCTCAAGGAGCTTACAATCTAATGGGGAAGAGAATTTACAAATATATATATATATATATATATATATATATATATGTCAAACTTTACACAGGATAGATAGGAAATAATTAATAAAGGGAAGGCACTGGAATAAAAAGGACTAGGGAAGACTTCCAGGAGGTGGGATTCTAGTTGGAACATAAAGAAAGACAGGGAGGTCAATAGGCAGATAGAGGAGTGAGAGCATTCCAGGCCTGGGAGAGAGTCAGAGAAAATATTCAGAGCTGATAAGAGTGTTTTTTTCATGCAACAACCAGGAGACCAAAGAGTAAGTTTTGGGGAGAGTATGATGAGAGGAGACTGAAAAGGTAGGAGAGTCTAAGTTATAATGGACTTTGAATGCTGGAGCATTTTGCATTTTAGTCTGGAGGCAATAGGGAGTCATTGAAATTTATTAAGTAGGGGTGTGTGTGTGTGGGGGGGGCATGATCAGACCTGTATTTTAGAAAATCTCTTTAGTGGCTGAATGGAAAATGGATTGGGAAAGTAAACAGACTCAGGCTATCAAAATAGTTTTTCACCTAGAATCACAAAAGGACAAGTCCAAAGAGGCAAAGAAAGAGATGCCATGTGTTTAATCAATCAAGAATCAAAATACATTTATTAAACACCTATCTACTAGGCAATGTGTTAGTTAAGTAATGGGATACCAAAAGAATTAAGACATTCTCTGCCCTAGAGGAGCTGTTCACAGTCTCATGTCTAGCCAAGGGAGGAAAGGAGGTTGCTAACAATGCCTCTCTCTTCTCATCCACAAACTTACAGCAGAAATTGCTTTTGTGACAACCAGGAGAAAGGAGGGAGGAGGGGAGGGGGAGAGACAGAAAGACAGACAGACAAAAAGACAGAGACAGCGAGAAGAGAGTGAGAGAGGGAGGGAGGGAGGGAGGAAGAGAGAGATTGACAGAGACAGAGAGAGAGAGAGAGAGAGAGAGAGAGAGAGAGAGAGAGAGAGAGAGAGAGAAAAGTTTTTTTTTCTTATTTATGTTTCATGTATCAGATTAGAGGGACTGCACTAGATGACTTTGGGGGTATTTTCAGCTCTAAATAGCACCCAGGAGGCTGCTATTTAGATTTGAATGGTCTAGAATCATCACTCTGGAAGGGATATTAGAGTTCATGTAGCCCAACCCTGCTCTCAAATTACAGATGAGGAACTTGATACCTTGAGACTCAGAAAGGTTAAAAAAAACTAGTGCATGGTCATGTGAACAGTGAGTGACAGAGCCAGGTTGTAGACTCTGGTCTTTTGACTCCAAATATAGTCAATTCATCAACAAGCATTTATTAAGCATTTACTGGATGCCAGACGCTTGCAACGTGCTAGAGATACAAAGAAAGACAACATGTGAACAATTATGTACATAGAAGAGATAGATAGAGGGAGGAAATGAGGGAGGGAGAGGGAGAGGGAGAGGGAGAGAGAGATGGATGGATCAGTTGTCACCTTTCTTTCTCAAAGAGGACCAAAATGACATCACTATGTTGAATCAGGGTATAGTGTGTTGGACTATGACTGACTAGACCAATGAGAGTTTCTAATGCTCTACCACATGTCAAGTACAAATAATCTATGTGAACATTTGGGGTGGAATAGATAGATAGATGATAGATAGATAGATAGATAGATAGATAGATAGATAGATAGATAGATGATAGATAGATACACAAACAGATAGCTAGCTAGCTAGACAGACAGACAGACAGATAGATATGATACAATAGAAATAATTACAGAAGAAACAATAGTAAGGGGACTTGGGAAATTCATTGTTCTTTCCATTGTGCCACAATGCCCCCCTAAATTCTTTGATCCTAAACTTTTCATCTTTTCCTCTGCCCAGCCTAGAGCTCTGCTCACAGTAGATGTATAATATTTGTCAAATGAGTGAAGACTTTCCCAGAAGTCTTGTTCGGAATGATCAAAGGCATGGAGTTTGGGTCCTGATGGGTTCAGGAAACAATGAGGACACTGGCTTGATTAGATTAAAGAATTTTAGGGAGTAAAACTCCTTAAGAAGTTGGCACTTTCTTTTTCAGTGGCCATGTTTGGGGAAGATGGGCAGGTCTGTGGCTAGAAAGTGCTGAATGGAATCTTGAGGCCATTGAATCCAACCCACTTGCAGAAGGAACCTCTACCAAGTCTGTTTGAAGACTTCTAATGAACAGGAACCCTTACTTGTCCCATTCCATTTTGGAACAACTCTTAAGTGTTAGAAAATTTTTTCCTCACACTGAGCCCAAAATTTGCCTCTTTGAAACTTTTCACTGCTCCTGGTTCTGCCCGTGGGGCCAAGAAAAACAAGACTGATTCCTCCCCCACTTTCCAAGATGGGGAAGGAGTTATGAAAAGTGAGTGGGACATAAGGGAAACTCCTGAAGCCTGGATAATCCATTGGTGTTTAAAAGCCCTGAATAATCGAGAGTTGGCTCCTAGCCCTTCAGTCTCCAGAGCAGAGAAAGGAAAGTTACTTTTGCCTTGACTTGTTGGTAGGAAACATTCCAGAGTGTTAATTGGCTTTTATGAGCTGGCCTCTGGAAGAGCAAATGCAGCATGGTTGTTCAGGCCCCATGCCCTTTTTTTTCCTTTGTGGTTTCATTTTTTTTATTTTTAACCTTTTGGATGAATCAAGGCAGCTATTCCCCTAGACATGAATTACCTATTTTCAAATTAGAACCATCTCACAATTATAGCATCTCCAAGTCAGAAGGGATCTCAGAGCTCAGAGAGGCCAACTCCTTCTCCCCTAAACAAGATTACTTAATGAGAGGGGAAATCCAACACTCACAACCTACCAAGTGGCCCTTGACTTGGGAGGAAGGACCCAAGGATCCCTGCTTCCCCCCTGCCCTGGTGATCTTACACTCCTTGCCCACTCAGTCGGTTCTAATCAAATTAACTAATCTCTTGCAGTTTCCTGATCTTGCCATTTTATCCTGTCTCTCTGTATCTGTAGTCTGACTACCAGTGTTCCTTCAATCTTCATGTCCTGAGATTCCTGCCTTCCATCAAAGCACAGCAAAGGTGCTAATTCCCATGTTCTCCCTGCCCCTACCTCAAGCCAAAATGACACCTCAGAATTGAGAAGACTTGGACTCAACTCTCCCTCTAACACATACTCTATGACTCTAGTCAAGTCTCCTTATCTCTCTGGCAACCCTCTAATAAGACTCTATGCTTTGGATCAGGTGCCAACCTACTTTGGCAAAGGAACTTCCTTCACCATGATTCCCTATGCTAATGAAATCATAGGATCAGGCAAAAAATATATTTATTTAATTGTATACATAGTGTTGCCTTCCAATAAAACGTAAACTCTTTGAGGACAGGAACCATTTTCTCTATGTCTAGCATCCTGGGTAGCTCATATAGTCCATGGCTGTTGCTCAATAAATGGTTGTTAAATTGACTTTGACACAAGGTGGGTGCCACCTATAAGTTTAAGGAATAACTTACAAAACTCATTCTATCTCAGGACTGTGTTGCATAAGGGAGGAGATGTGGAGGCGTTAACCTATCATATACTAACTTACCTCTTTCCCAAAAGTGGCTTAGAAATGCTTCAGAGGGTCTAGAGAAAAGGGGGTCCTACACTAAAGGGGGGATGTATAGTGTGTGTTGAGTGTTGGTGGGGGAGAGAGTGAACCTACACTAGCAGTTGAGAAATAGCTTCAGCCTCAAATTGGAACTTAGACTGAAGTTCAAAGGTGGCATCTGCTTTCCAGGCTTCAGATGCTTGGATCTAGCTTGAAGTTGAGATGTGTAGGCATCAACTGCAGATGACTGGGAGAGCCCCCCTTCCTTCCCCACCCCGGGAAAGTTGCCGGCGGGAGAGAGCAGGGACAAAGGAGAGGGAGAGGGACATGGATCAGACCTTGGTTGGTTCCTGCTTGTGAAGGTAGCAGGGGAGAGGGCCAGACCAATCCCCAGAGCAGTATGCAGCAAGGCTTGAATGGATATTTGGGGATGGGACAGTAATTGGCAGAAATCATTCTGGGGGCAGGAGGTTACCGTGAGTCATATTGGCCCTGGTTGGTTTTTTTCAGCAATGGCTCTGAGATCCTTCACCATTCGAGGTTGTGCAAGTCCCCTTTGCAATAGCCTTAGAAGGTAAACAATCAGAGCATTGTTATTCCCATTGTAAATATGAGGAAATTGAGGCTGGGAGGATTCCTTGGAAGCCACTTCACTGTCTGGCTAGTTCAACTGATACTCACCCATGGTCACAAAATGACTAAGGCCCGAGAGAGTCGAGTTTATTTCATTTTTTTCTATCTCCTGTGCCCATTACATAGGAAAATACTTAATAAATGTTATCACTTTGTCTATCGTATGCTGTCTGTCTGTCCCTATTTGCCCATTCATCCATGAACCTATCTACCTATTTGTCTCTATTAATCCATCTATCCATCTGTTCATCTATCTCTATAAATCTATCCATATATCCATTCATTCATCTATCATCTCCTAGCTATCTGTCTATTCGTCTATCCACCTATCATCTATCTATCTATCTATCTATCTATCTATCTATCTATCTATCTATCTATCTATCTACCTATCATCTATCTATGCCTTTCTATTATTTCATCCATTTATCTATGAATCTATCTATTTATTTAGCACCTATTTACCTAGTTGTCTCTATTAATCCATCCATGTATTAATCTATCTCTCTTAATCCATTCATCCATCTATTTACTTACCTATATTTTTCTTTATTCTCTCTCTCCCTCCTTCCTTCCCTCCTTCCTTCTTTCTTTCCTTTCTTCCTTTCTTTCTTCCTTCCTTCCTCCCTCCATTTTCCCACTCTCTTTCTCTTTTTCCCCTTTCTTTCTCTTTCTCTCTATGTGTCTCTTTCTCCCTTTCCCTCTCTCTCCTGTCTTTCTCCTCTTTCTCTCTCTTTTTTTGCTTTTTCTCTTAATTTCTTTCTTTCTTTCTTTCTTTCTTTCTTTCTTTCTTTCTTTCTTTCTTTCTTTCTTTCTTTCCTTCCTTCCTTCCTTCCTTCCTTCCTTCCTTCCTTCCTTCTTTCTTTCTTTCTTTCTTTCTTTCTTTCTTTCTTTCTTTCTTTCTTTCTTTCTTCCTTCCTTCCTTCCTTCCTTCCTTCCTTCCTTCCTTCCTTCCTTCCTTCCTTTCTTTCTTTCTTTCCTTTTTCTTTTCTTTCTTCCTATACCACATATCCAAGTATCTAACCTCTATATGAAAGCTTCCAATGTTGGGGAACTCACTACTTCCCATTCAACTCTGGAACAATTCTAGTTGTTAGAATGTTTATCCTAACATCTAGTCAAAAGTAATTGCCTTTACTATCTCCTTCCTCTGCAAAGACAACAGGGAGATGGAAAGTGAATCAAGTATACAATTCTAGAAAACAGGAACCTTAGATATATAGATAGATAGATAGATACATACATACATACATACATACATACATATATATAGATACAAAGATAGATACATAGATAGATGATAGATAAATACATACATAGAAAGATAGATAGATAGACAGACAGACAGACAGGATTTTCATCTACATGAATTGGAGTCATCTATCATTTCCCTAGTGTCACACACACACACACACACACACACACACACACACACACACACAACTAAAACTGTCTATTCCTTCAACCAATTTTCTCAGGTCACAAAGACAAGGTCCTTTGCCATTGTGCCTACCTTCTTATGGACTCTCTCCATCTTCCCAATGTCCCCCCCCGCAATATGAAGCATGCAGAACTAAACACTGCACTCCAAATATGAACTGATCTGATTCAAGCAAAGCTAGGCTATGTCCTCTGTCATTCTCCTCTCATTTCTACTGAAGTAAATACAATTGGCATTCCTGGTCAGAGATTTAAAAAAGCAGAATGATCCTAGATTTGAACCTGGTCCAAAGTCCAAGAATACTTTCTCTTGTGACCTTTGGCATGTCATTTTCCCTAAGGACCTCAGTTTCTGTAAAATGAAGAGGTTGGACTAGACCAGAGACCTGGGTACCAGGAAATCCTGGGGGACCATGGATAAATTTCAGGGGGAATTATGAATTTGAATGTAAAAAATATTAAATCTTTATTTTCACTGACTTCTAATTGAAATTTAGCATTTCCTTCCATTAAAAAATGTTTAAAATATAATCATTATTTTGAGGAATCTTTGGGCTTTACCAGAAAATCTAGGATATAACAAAGATAAAATATGGACTAGGTCCTTTCTTCCTGTGATTGGAGTTTGAGTGTTTTGTCTGTCACTCATTTCTTCTGTCATCTTAGGCAAGTTATATAACTTTTCCAAGCCTCTAAAATGAGGGAGTTAGATAAGAAGGCACCTCAGTCTATGTGTAATACTATGACTTGGGGTCAGTAGATAGCTGTGTTTGGTTCACACAAACCATGTTTAGTTAGTCAACAAGCCTTTTGTAAATGCTTACCATGTTTTAGGAACTGCCTAAAAGCTGGAATATAAAAAAAAATTATCTCTGCCCTCAAGGAGTTTACATTCTAATGGAGAAGGCAACATATGAACAACTAGGTATATGGAAGATAGATGCAGAGGAGCTAGAAATTCATTTCAAAGAAGAAAGGACCAGAAGCCGAAGTCCTCCAGAAAGGAGAATTGGAGTTTACTAGTTGTGTAACACAGAAAAGACTTTTGGTAGATTTTGAGCTCAGCAGCATGTGAACAAATAGGTCCTTGGAAGATAAATGTAGAGGGGTTAGAAATTCATTTCAGAGAAGAAGGAATGGGCAGCTAGGTGGCACAGTGGATAAAGGACCGGCCCTGGAGTCAGGAGTACCTGGGTTCAAATCTGGTCTCAGACACTTAATAATTACCTAGCTGTGTGGCCTTGGGCAAGCCACTTAACCCTGTCTGCCTTGCAAAAAAAACCCCAACAAAACTAAACTAAAAAAACTAAAAAAAAAAAAAAAAACAGAGAAGAAGGAACTAGTAACTAAAGTCCTCCAGGAGGTAGGATTGGAGTTAGCTAAGCTATTTGACCACGGGAAAGGCTTTTGGTAGACTGAGCTCAGTGACGCGTGAATGAATAGGTTCATGGAAGATAGATGCAGAATCAGAAACTGATTTCAGAGAAGGGACCAATAGCTAAAGTCCTCCAGAAGGTAGGATTGGAGTTTACTAGTTATATGACCACAGGAAAGACTTTTGATAGACTTTGGGCTCAGCAACATGTGAACAAATAGATCCTTAGAAGATAGATACAGAGTCAGAAATTCATTTCAGAGAAGGGACTAGTAACTAAAGTCCTCCAGAAGGTAGAATTGGAGTTTACTAGCTGTTTGACCACGGGAAAGGCTTTTGGTAGACTTGGAACTCAGCAGTATGTGAACAAATAGGTCCATGGAAGACAGATGCAGAGGAGCTAGAAATTCATTTCAGAGAAGAAGAAACTAGTGGTTAAAGTCCTCCAGAAGGTAGGATTGGAGTTTGCTAGTTGTATGACCACAGGAAAGGCTTTTGGTAGACCTTGAGCTCAATTTGAACCCCATGTTGGTGGTGGTGGTGGTGGTGGTGGCGGCGGTGGCAGTTCCGAGTCCTCTTGAGACCCTGGTCTCTGGAGCCTACACTCTTGTCTTTCCTTCCAGCACCAAGGGAAAGGGTAGCCTGGCTTTGCGGCCACACTGGCTGTTGGCTGGAGGCTGCATTGGGTGTAACTTGCAGGCTCCTGTTAGTAGTTGCATATGAATAGTAGAGAAATGAAATACATATTGGGACAATAAAACATGGGTTTGATATTGAAGGCACATTCCGAAGAGGGATGGGAAAGTCTGTGGGTTAATGAGGTTTCTGGAGACCCAATCAGTATGAATGTCAGGAATAAGTATGTTTGTTTGCAATTAAATAAAATGTCATTGGAGATGATTGGTGACTCCTGGGCTTACAGAGCCCACTGGAGAATATTTTGTCTGTCTTTTGAATTCCAGGCAATCTTAGTCTTTGCTGTATTCATAAGCCTACCCAGTGCCAGGGAGGCAAGGGTTGACTATTTAATTTTAGAGACAGGTTGGAGCAAGACCAGTCTTTATCTTCAGCAAACAGAAGCTGTGCGTGTCTCCCATGGGTGTGAAGCTACTACCCCTTCCCCTTTCCCTAGTTCCATGTAGTCTGTCATCACAGACAAACCAGTATAGCCATGCTTTCTACCTCCCAGCTATCATCAATGTCTAGAGCCTTCCTTAGCTTTGGTGTTCTCATCACTCATGAAAGGGTTGCCTTGGATGGTCAGTAAGGTCCCTTATTACTCTAAATCTAGGATCCTGATAATTATAGAGTCTTTCTTGTTCTCTTTGAATTCTCCTAGCAGGTTTCAACATTGTTGAAACATTTTTGTTGGTGCTGTTGTGATTCACTTATTTCAGTCATCAATGACTCTCCTTGACCCCATTTAAGGTTTTCTTGGCAGAGATCCCAGAGTGGTTTATCCTTTCCTTCTCTAGTTCATTTGACAGATGAGGAAACTTAGGCAAATAGGGTGAAGTGACTTGCCCAGAGTCACACAGCTAATAAGTGTCTGAGGTTAGATTTGTCTTCCTGACTCTGGGGCCAGCATTCTATCCACTGGACCACCTGATTGCCCTGTATTTTATCATGAATGATGCATATCCCTCCAGCTCTTCAAGGTTTGCAATAGAATTTTCCCCATGATTTTCTGTGAAGGAGGCAATGAAAATCATTATATGTGGATCACAATCCCATTACATAAGAAATTTCAGCACCCATATCCAAATCAAAAAAAAATACCCCCTACAATATGACTAAACTAAGTGGTCATCTAGTTACTTCTTGAGGGATAGCTAAGTGGCAAAGTGCATAGAGTCCTGGGCTTGGAGTCAGGAAGACTTGAGTTCAAATCCAACCTCAGATACTTATGAATTATGTGACCCTGAGCCAGTCACTTCCCCCATTTGCCTCAGTTTCCATATCTGTAAAATGAGTTGGGGAAGGAAATGGCAAATCATTCTAGTATCTTTGCTATGAAAATACCAGATAATGTCATGAAGAGTAGGACACAATGGAAAATGACTGAAGTCTCCGCTTTGAAGACCTCCATCAAAATGCAACCCATTCTACTGGGTATGTAAAACTTTCAGGTTAGCAACATGGAGCTGACCTTCATCCTGAATGACAACTTCTGCCTGCTTGAGCCAAGCAAGATAACACCCCTCCCCACAATATCATAGGTCAAGAAGAGACTTTTGAGACCTAGAATCACAGATGTAGAGTTGGTAAGAGAACTGGTGGTCTTCTAGGTCAACCTTCTCATTTTATATATGAGAGAATGGATAAGTATTTTGTCCAGAGTCACATAATCTAATCTTGCTTCCCCATGACAGCCTTTGAATCCATGACATCAGGAATCCCATGCCCATATTCTGTGGGCAGCATAGTAATGGAAAGAAGCACCCCAGGGTCTATAATGGTAATATAGGGAATTTACACCTCATCTTGCCCATCTTAAAGCATTATACAAATGTTGGACTAAAATCACAGGATCTTTGATATCTCTTGGGAAGGGACCTTAAAAGTCATCCAGTTCTACTCTGGCCATTTTATAGATGAGGAAATTGAGGCTCAGGATAGCAAAGTCTCTTGTCATTTATATAGCAACAAAAACAGGGTTAGAATGTAGGTCCTCTAAGTTCTTTCCATTGACCTGAGCTGCCTCATCTTATTCCTGTCATTTTACAGATGAGAAATCCAAGGCTTAGAAAGAAATAAAGGAACTTGGACCAAACTCTCAAAACTCATGAGAACCTGAATTGATTCTTCTGATTCCTAGGTCTGGCATTATTTCAGGAAACCTCTCTAATGGAGATCTTTGAACAAGTCAATTCATTTCAGTTGCCTCATCTCTAAAATGAATGTAATAATAACTCCTTCCTCCCAGAGCTGCCTACCATGTAGTAGGCACTTGATAAATGTTGTTGATTGATTGATTGATTAATGTGGGTAAAGCAGTCGGCAAATCTTAGAATCCTACACAAATGGCACCTTCTTGACCACCCTGTGAGGTACAGCCCTCCAGGGTGGTGTCTCTGAAAATCCATCATTGAGAAGAACTGTCCAGCTTGCCAACTGGAACTGTTATAATAAGCATAATGCCCCTTTATTCATTGCCTCAGGGAAGTGGTGGAGGAATTTATCTCAGAAGCTCTCCATTGCAGCTCACCTCATTGAATTCTGAAGATGAATGACAAGAAGAAAGGGGGTCAAAATAACTGGCATTTATATAGCATTTTAAAGTGTGCCAAGTACTTTGTGTAGGTCGTCTCCTCAGATTCTTACAAAAGCCCAGGAAGTTCTAGGTATTATTGTTCTCATTTTTAAAAATCCAGACTTGGAATTTCAACCCTGTGAGAAACTCCCATTGTGCAAAACACCTTTGCCAGTGGGGGTCTGTTCCTGGCAAGGGAGGCTCGGCCAGTGATTTGAATTGGCAACCTTGGAGAGCTCTTGGGGGGCGGCATATGGGAGCATGATTTAACCATGATCATTTAACTAGAATATGTAAAAGCCAGAAATCAAACCCAGGACTACTAGATACTAAGACTGACTTTGTCGTCAGGAAGCTAGACTATCTCATTGGCCCCATTAGATGGGTGAGGAAAATGAGCCTCAGAGATGTAAGGATTAAGTCATTTGCACTGGTTGAGTTTCGGGAATCACACAGGTATTCTGTATCAAAGAAAATGTTTTTGACTTCAAATGTGAATCTCTATCCTAGATGTCGTTCTCAGAGACTCGTCTTGGAGTCACGTTCAAATCCTCCCTCACACATGCCTTAGCTCTGTGCCTCTGGACAAGTCACCTAACCTCTCCTCCAGTCAGTTATAAAATGGAGATAAAGAGAGCCCTCCCACCTCACAGGGTTGGTGAGCAGATCAAATACAATGATGTGTTTGTACCACCCTTTGCAAACTTTAAAATAAAAATGCTAACTCATATAATTCGGTATTTATTATTGCTTATTATTGTTGGTAGTTGTGGTCCTTTTTGAAGAGAAGCAATGGCATCAGGAGAGTGATGTCCTGACTTGCAAATGAATTGGACTGAAGTGAGGCAGGGCTGTGCAAAGTCACCAAGCCACATGAAGATTGCTCAGAATCAGGGACTCGTAAAAGTTAGATGACTCGTCCAAGGTCTCATAGCTTAGAAAGTATCTGGCAGAAGTTTGGCTCCCAGATCTTCCAACTTTAAGTCCACCCCTGATATTGTAAATATTCCACAGGGGGAAAAAAATTCTTTGGAGGCTAGGTTTACCTGGAGACTTACCGCTCGGCCTCCTTGTCTAACTCTGATCCTTTCTGCTTTAGGGATCCCTCCATTGCTCTGCCCACCCCGACTCCTTTGCCCTTTCTCCACCTCTCTCTTTGTCTGCCCTCTGGACCTGGCCAGTTCCATCAGCTTCAGAGGTCCTCACCACCCAGCCTAGGTAGGGTTTTCAAAATCTGGTCCCCACACCCCTCTACCCCAGCCCTTCTCTTTGTTAGTCTGACCAAGTATAGAAATATAGTCTGGCCCCAAATCTCCTTCTACACACAGAGCTGGCAGGCATCAGCCAGGATTTTTTTTTTCCTTTTCTGGGCCTTTCTTCTTCTCCTTTTTAAGTTCTTTTTAATATTTTTTCTCCACCCCACCTCCCCTTGTCTCTCCCTTCTGTTCTCTTCCCTTTCTCTTTCTCTTTCTTTCTTTCTCTCTGAGAAGGAATGTGATGTCACGCACACCCTTTGGCGCTGGCCGGCAAACCACAAACGGGGGGAGGTGGAGGAGGCGGGGGCAGGGGCCAGAAGGGTGGGCGGGGGCCTTTGCTGGGGTTTGGCCTTTACCTGCGGGGGGCGGGTGGAAAGTTGAGAACATAAAGGAGGAGGAGCTGGAGGACTCCCAGAGAGAGCCGGGTCTGGCTCGGGCTGCTCGGTGGGTCCCCGGTGCCTGCCTGCATCCGCTGCGCCCGCATCCTCCCCTTCTCCGCTCCCTGGCTTCTCCTCCTCCTCCTCCTCCTCCTCCTCCTCCTCCTCCCCTCCTCCTCCTCCTCCTCCTCCTCCTCCTCCTCCTCCTCCTCCTCCTCCCCTCCTCCTCCTCCTCCTCCTCCTCCTCCTCCTCCTCCCCACCCTTCCTGCGGGAGGACCGGCCGCCCGCCTGGCCATGGGGCCGGGCTCCAGCTGGTGCCGGGCGGTGGTGTGCTGCGTCGGGGTGCTAGGCGCGCTTAGCGGGGTGACCGCCACCCACTACCGCTACCTCTGGAGGAACTGCTACCCCTGTTACCTGGGCCAGACGGGCTACGCCGTGAGCCCCGTGGAGCGGAGGCCAGGTAAGGGGGGCTCCCTCCAGGACAAGCCTGGGCTGTCAGGGCTAGGGTGGGAGAAGGCTCCCCCCGACCCCCACCTTCAGGGCTGCCACTCTTGGGACCTTGCAAGCCCCGGGGAAGCGGACCTGAACCGGGAGGGAGCTTCAGCTTTCTTGGCCTGCCAGATTGCTTTTCAAAAGTCACAGAATGTAGGTCACATACTACCTGTGTGATCGTGGGCAAATCATTTACTTTTCTCGGACTCAGTTTCCTCATCTGTAAAAATGAAGGAGCTGGACTGGATGAACTGAAAACCTGTGAATGGATGCATGGTTTATCTCTCAGGTGGCTTTGGGACTGACAGGGAGAGGTTGGGACACTCTGGGAGTCACTGGGCACTTTCATTTTTCTAAGAGTTCCCCGGGGTGGTGGCCCCTTCCAGGGCTGGCACCCTGGGGTGCCTTGTATATGGGGGAAGCCAGGAGAGCGAGCAGTCCGCCTCCCCAGAGTTTCCCTCTAAGTCTGGAGTTTGCTCACTTAAAACTTCTCAAGTAATCCATACTGTTGTTTCAAACCTGAATTTTTATTTTTTTTTCAAATTTCCACATATCCTGGTCTCTTCCAGAGATTTGAGCAAGGGGAATAAACTCAGTGGAAAGTTCTTGTTTTCTCTCCCTCACTCCCCCTATCACTTAGTCAGTTCAGCAGGGAGGGAGGCATCTTTTAAGAGGTTATGAAGTTTTATGCTGTGAATAATTTGGCATCTCTCGTCTTTGTCCCCAGCCTCAGCTTCCCCTTGCTAGAATAACTATTGACGGTAATGATCGGTCACTGGGTAAGAGGAGATAACAAAAACCTCTCTGTACCATTCAATAATGGTGGGAGAAGCTAACTTTTATGGGCAGGAGCTTGAGTAAAACCAGCTCAGTCTGGGGAAGCCACCTACTATATCAGACAGGACAAGAGGCCTTAAGGGAAAGAGATCTTGGGATCATCAATTTAGACCTGGAATGCCAATAGAGAACAGGAAATCCCCATGAAGGCTGGGTTATCAGAAATGATGATGATTGGGAGATTATACTCTGCAAAGTGTAATGAAAAGAGAACAGAGGATTTGGGCTTGAATCACATCTTTGCAATTTATTGATTTTGTGATCTCAGGCCAATCATATCTCCTCTTTGTGCCTCAGTTCCTTCCTCTGAAAAATGAAGAGTTCATGAAATGAAGGTTTCAACTCTTATTCATTAAATGGCAGAAATGACAAGAAATGGAAAGGAATATAGAAATGCATTGTTGGAGTTTTGATCAGTTTAGAAAATTTAGACCCAGAGAGGGGAGGTAATGAATTCAAAAGTCACCCAGATAATAAATAGCTCACTGAGCCAGGTCCTCCAACTCCCATTCCAAGGATCTTTCTAGCACTTTCCTTGTATTACTTCATAGTTTCCTCATTTCTAAAATCGCAGGCTTCTGCTGGGAGACTAAGATGCCTTTCAACTCTTACATTCTGTAATCCTTCCTGGATCTCTTGGGGCTGGGGGCAGCTAGGTGGCACCATAGTGGATTAGAGACCTAGGCCTGAGTGAAAAAGCCTTGAGTTCAAATTTGACCTCAGATATTTTCTGTGTGACCCTAAGCAAGTCACTTAATGTTTTTTGTCTCAGTTTCCTTATCTGTAAAAGAAGCTGAAGTAGGAAATGGCAAACCAGTTTAGTGTCTTTGCCTTGAAAACCCCAATTGGGGTCATGAAAAGTTAGATCCTCCGGAAATGGCTAAAACCAAAGCTGGGTCCCATGGTGGGGCAATCAATGGAGGCAAAAGGCCATGTTCTTCCAGTGGGTTTTGAGTGGAAGAAGCCATATAGCCAGAGTCTTTTCTAGGACTCCCTTCCATATATATGTTTCCTCCATAAAATGTAAGCTTCAGGAAAGCAGAGACTATTTCTCTCTTCCTTTTCCCCCCTTTGTACCCTCATTACCTAGCAGAAGCACTTGTTTGGAGCCTAATATGGATGAGTCAGATGCCAAGACTACAAAGACAAAAAGGAACAAGTCCTGCCTTCAGACAGGTTGAATTCTACTGGGAAGACACAACATAGGAATGTATAGGACACATTGCTGTTCAGCTGCTTTCAATTATGTCCAACTCTCCATGACCCCATTGAGGGTTTTCTTAGCAGAGACACTGGGGTGGTTGCCGTTCCTTCTCTAGCTCATTTACATGTAAGTGAGGAAACTGAGGCAAACAGGATGAAATGACTTGCCCAGGGTCACACAGTTAGTAAATGCCTAAGGTTGAATTTGGATTTGGGTCAGAAACAGCCTTCTGCAGTATGTCTCTGAAATTCCGTCTTGAAGGAAACCAGAGACTTCTAAAGGAATAAATGAGGTTTGGGAAAATGTGAAAAATGAGAGATGGACATCAGGTGAGTCATAGAGAACCATATTACTTGCTGAATTGAATTGAATTGAATTGAAGTAATCCAGTAACTGCTCTCAGGCTGTTTGGCTCTTATAGTTGCTACCCAGGCAGTCCTTTGTCATTTCTGGCTCTGAGTTTCCATCTTTCCTGAGGCTCTTCTAGAATGGACTTTACAATCCACATAAAATCTGGAAACCTGAGTCCACTCTCCGGGACTGTGGTGCTGCCATCCACCCCAGGGAGGAAAACCTCGGATCAGAACTGACATTATTAATAGGGGAAGATGGTGGTCCTGAGTCTGTACCAATTGTGTTACCTCACCCCACTTTCTTTGAGTTAGAGGTGCAGTGGTAAGAGTGCCAGCTTTATAGTCATAGGACCTGTCTTTGCTACCTCTGTCTATGTAATCTTGGGCAAGACATGCCTTCTCTTTTGGTCTCATCTGTAAAATGAGAAGGGCTCTTAGATCTGTGTTCCTGAGCCTTATTCAGAGATGCATGTTTAAATTGTGTTGTGATCCCCATAGATAGATTTTGCCTTGACCCTCATTCCTACTTCTTCTCCAAGTCATTACTGGTAAGATCTAGCATTAAAACTCTTTTTGAGGGCTAGGTAGGTGGCACAGTGGACAGAGCACCAGCCCTGGAGTCAGGAGGACCTGAGTTCAAATTTGGCCTCGGACACTTGATAATTACCTTAGCTGTGTGACCTTGGGCAAGTCACTTAACTCCATGCCTTACAAAAACCACCCCCCCTGCTTTTTGAACCCCTGCCTCTCCCCTTCCCCACCCCCAGATATAGACTCTCTTTTGTTGCAGAGAAGAACATTTTAAGGAATAAATGAACTAGAGGTGTGGAGTTGGCTTTTTTCTGATGAAGTACTATCTGAAGCTAGGAGAGAATGGCTTGAGAATGAATGAATGAGAAGCAACCATTAAATGTTTGTATGCAGAGTTCCTGTCTTAAGCTCTGGGTTCCAAACAGACAAACCAGACAATCTCTACTCTGAAAGAATTCCCATTCTAATGAGGAGGGAGGAATCCAACACACAGAGATGATTATAGCAGTAAGATGCCCCAGGGATCCTAAGGGTGAAGCCATATGACAATGTATTTTCTTTATTGCCATCTTTTTTTAATTCTGTACATAAACACCAAATAAAATGGTTTTACATAGTTTCTTTGAGAAAACAATGTCTCTTCTGATGTTAAATCATTTACTGATGCTGAGGATTTTGATGGTGAGATCTTTCTTTTCTGCGTCTTCAGGTACTATGACTGGAAAGATCATCACTTCATAGATTTAGATCTGGAAGGGACCTTAAAGGCCATTTTACAGACAAAGAAACTGAGGCAAACAGAATAAATGATTTTCCCAGGCTCAAAGTTAGTATTTGAAATAGGATTCAAACTCATCTTCCTGACTCCAAGCCTAGCAACCTATTGATGAGCAGTTTCATACTGCTCCCAAGCAACCTTAAAGATGATTCATTACATAGATGAGGAAATTATGATCCTGAGGCAGTAAAATAGCTGGCCAGAGGTAGTGAGTAGCAATGCCAGGATTCAAACCTAGATCCAATGAACTGATTGATAAAACACTTTACATACCTTATCTGAGAGAAAACATGGCAGAATGGAAAGAGCTGGCCTTTGGATGTCAAAAAGACTTAGGTTCAAATCCTACCTTGGATACATATTGACTCTGTGACTCTGGGGCAAGTCACCAAACCTTTCTGGGTCTCAGTTTTCTCATTTGTAAAAGGACAATGTTGGACTAAGTAGACTTTAAGGTCTCTTCCAGGTCAAGGTCTAAGATTCTATGATCCTAAGTCAAATGAATTTAGCATAGTGACTGGCATGTAATCGGTGATCTATAAATGTTTATTCCCTTTCCTTCCTTTTGCCTTCACCAACCCAATCACTTAGTCTCTATGAGATTCAATTTCAGAATGAATAAAATGGCTGTACTAGAAGAAGTCTAAAGACCCTTTTATTTCTTATTCTAAGATTGCCCAACTGTGACAGATCAGTGGAATGGCCCATAGCTGTTCCCCAGCCTCAGTTGTGATATAGCTTAGTGATGATGGACCTTACTTGGATCCTGACATTGGGACTGATGACTGATGATGAACTGCAGATGGATGTGCCATCTGATAGCCCAGGGGAATGAACCATTTAATGAATCTCAGTGTGAGAGTTCAATGAGGACAGACCCTTTTAATCTCTGATTGATTGAGAGCCTAGTGAAGATGGTGCACCGTTGGTTCTCACCTCATTGAGATAAACTAGTAATGGAGGATCAGGATTGGTTCCTGTCTTCATTGGAATAACCCAGAGAGGAGGGTCCGTAGTTGATCTTTATCTTTCATGTGATAACCCAATGGAATAGACCAGAGCTCTTGCAAACGTCAGGGTGAGAGCCCAGTGAAGATGGACCTCAGCTACTCCTCAGCCTCTGGTGACTGAAAGTCCAGTGAAAATTATGTTGCTAAGCTTACCTAGTGATTCTAGATTAGAGTTGGTTCCCACCTATAATGAAGTAACCTAGTGATCTTGGGTCCAAATTGTTCACATCTACCTTGGGATAAGATGGAGAAGGTGGACCATAACTTCTTTTTTTCTTCAGTGTGATAGCTGAGTAGCATAGGGTCATAGAGGCACCCCATCCTCACTGAGATGGTCACACAGAAGGGCTATTACTACTCCCCACTCTGTGTCTTGAAGACCCCTTCTGCTAAGGTGGGTCTCTTTCTTGACTATCTCTTAGTCAACCAGGGAAGCAGAGGAACCTGGGGTACACAGACCATCCTGCAGAAGAGTGGGTATGACTGCTGACAGGGAATTCAGAGTCTTGGGGAGTTCTTTTGGTTCTGCATACAATCAGGAAGACCTGAGTTCAACTCCAACCACAAACACTTACTAGCCGTGTGACCCTGGACAAGTCACTTAATCTCTGTCTGCCTCAAGGTTTCCTCATCTGTAAAATGCAGGCAATGATAATAATAGCATTTTCTTTGCAGGTTTATTGTGATCATATTTGTAAAGCACTTTGCAGATCTTAGTGTTATACAAATGTCAGCTAACATTATCATCTTCATCATCATTGTCATCATCATCTTCATCACCATTTTACCCTTTTTGGATAGAAATAGTCATGGGCTGGCCTTGCACCAGGATGTGCTGCTGAGGCTGGCACAGGGGGATGCTCTGAGTTGGAAGGTTTTACATTGCAGCCCTGTTCCCTGAGATCATTCCAGGTCTAAAATTTGGTTTGGCCTGAGGAGGTGCTGGGGGTGGGAGAGGGCAAAGAGGGGGAGGGTTGGGCTGGGCAGGGCTGGGCAGGGCCGGGCAGGGCAGGGCAGGATTCTCTGTCCTTGGTTAACCTTTTAAAAAATCTCCTCAGCCCCCAACTGCCATTTCTGTGGGGCTTGGGTGTGGACTCTTCTTCTGTGGCATTGTACTCAGAGAATGCAGAGGCTCCAGGTTCAAAGTACATCACAGATGCCAACAACTCCATGAAGCTTCTCCTGCTCCCCCCGCTCCCCACAGCTGGCAGTTGCCCCATTGCCTGGTAATCTTTGGGTTCTATGCATCTATAGACTTGGAGTTCCCTTGGTTACATATTAGCTTCTTGATGACTGGGATTGAATCTGTCTTTCCTCACCCATCTGTGTATTTGTTTCCTCCAGGGCTGTAGGTGCTTAATAGATTACTGCTCTAAGAGAGTCTCCTGGGGCTCTGAGAGACCTGTGGTCAACCTGACCTTCCTTGGGTCATATAAATAGACTTAAATCTTAGCATTTCCTGAGCTTAACTACTACACTTTACTGCCTACATTATATGTGTGTGTGTGTGTGTGTGTGTGTGTGTGTGTGTGTGTGTGTGTGTGTGTATGAGAGAGAGAGAGAGAGAGAGAGAGAGAGAGAGAGAGAGAGAGAGAGAGAGATGTATTTGTAGGTTATTTTTTTTTTCAGTTATATCCAATTCTTCATGACCCTGTCCTTGGGGTTTTCTTGGCAAAAATAGTGGAATGATTATTTCCTTCTTCAGTGGTTTAAAACCAACAGAGGTTAAATGATTTGTCCATGGTCACACAGCTATTAAGTGTTAGAGATTAGTTTTGAACTCAGGTCTTCCTGACTCCAGGCCCATTGCTCTATCCACTTAGCTACCAGACTATTTTTAGATTATAAGGCCTCTTTCTCTCTGTCTCTGTCTCTGTCTCTGTCTCTGTCTCTGTCTCTCTCTCTCTCTCTCTCTCTCTCTCTCTCTCATTTTGGTGAGACAATTGGGGTTGAGTGACTTACCTAGGATCACACAGCTGGTAAGTGTCTGAGGGTGGATTTGAACCTGGGTCTTCCTGACTTCAGGGCTGATGCTCCATCCTAGGTAACTGGTACCACTTGCCTGTCCCTCATTATAAGGCATTTCAAAAAGAATGTGGACTGAATTAGAATTTTGGATTGCTATTTGATAAATTGGTTAGAAATTTTATCATTGGGGATGGACTTTACTTACTTTTTTTTTTCCTCTCTCTGGTGATCCAATCCAATTAACGTGTATTAAGCAGATACCATGTTCCAGTCACTTTGCTAAGCACTGGGACACAATGAGTAAAAAAGTATGTTAGTCCCTGATCTCAAGGAGTTTATACTCTAAAGAGGGAGACCACACACAAAAGAAAACAGGAAATGGGGGAGGGGGAGAGATGGCATATCAGCCAGTATTTTGTTCTGGGAAATTGAAACCACGCCGGGCAGCAGGTGCAAAGGGGAGTGAACTATCCTACCCATCAAACTAGCAGATAGATTACTCAGTTTTCTATATTCTGTCTTCCAGGCTTTCACACCCACTACCAGATTCATTGAGTTTTTATATGATTATGACCCTGTCATTTTTCAACCCACAAATCATCCATGGTCCCTCAGTCCTTACTTTGACCCTCTCTTGTTCATACTATCTTCTCAAATTATCATCCTTTATCTCTTCTCCCTTTCATAACACAAATGTTAGAAAATGTTGTCTTGTACATACTTGTCATTTAATAAATGGTTATGTAATTGAATTGGGGATAGCTAGGTGGTGCGGTAGATAGAGTGCTGGACCTAGAGTCAGGAAAAACCGAGTTCAAATCCAGCCTCAGATACTAGTTGTGTGGCCTAGGGCAAATCCTGTCAATTTGTTTGTCTCAGTTTCCTCAGCTGTAAAATGACTAGAGAAAAAAAAATGGGAAAGCATTCCAGTATCTTTGCCAATAAAAACCCAAATGAGATCACCAAGAGTCAAACAATAACAAAATTGAACCTAAGAACTCTTTGGGTAGACCTAAAAATACCATCCTTCCATCTCAGTTTTAGTGAGTGTGTGAAGAAAGATTTATTTTTGGACATCTCTCTGAGGAATACAAACATATTCCTACCCAGATGTTTCTGACCAGCTGCTTCTGTCTGACTTTGGGGTGTTTCCCTTAGGAATGGGAGCCTGTCCTTGACACAGTTATTTTTGGGGAGGACCCGTGGCACTCCCAGTTTGTAAATGAGGATTTTGGAATAGAAGACTCTAGTAACATACTCATGATATAGGAGAGGTTCCTGCTGTGGGATGAAATAGTTGGACATCGAGGGTTTGTGTGTGTGTGTGTGTGTGTGTGTGTGTGTGTGTGTGTGTGTGTGCCTTCATGTTCATGAACTCAGGTCCTCCTGACTCTAGGGCTGGTGCTTTGTCCACTGTGCCCCCCACCTGCCCCCCAACTACATTTTTTAAATGGGCTTATTATTTTGTTCTGTTGAGTCCAAGTTAGAAGTAGCTTTATGCTTGTATTGATATCAATGTCATTTATTAGTGTTAACTCTAAATAGGTCTCTGATCTTGGGCTAATGCCCATCCATCTTAGGACTGAGTTAAGTTTATTAAACATATAGTCATTCTCCTCCAAATTAAGGGGTTGCATTCCAGTGTGCTATAGTAGAAAACACACTGACATCAGAAACAGAAGGCCTGAGAGTGAATCCTATATCAAATATTATTAGGTAAGATACTTCCCCTCCCTGAGTCTCAGTTTCTCTATCTTTAAAATGAAGGAATTAGACTGGAAGGCCTCTGGGGTCCCTCTCTGCTCTAAATCCATGATCTCCAATGCTAATTCAACTTCTGGTCACCAGTGTTTTCATGCTCCAGTTGTCCAATGCTTTCTTCAGTCTTTGAGGTTTATCTTAGTGATATCTTCTCCTTTTGGAACACCTCACTTCCCTGGAAATTCAGTTCCTAAACCAAATATAGGTTTTTTTCCTTAACACCCCCCCCCCAAGTTCTAATTGTTCTTTCCCCTTTCAAATTCTCATACCTTGGGTTACATGTTCTATTTATCCAAGTGAATTTATGCTCTGCTGCTTGTTTAGTGCCTGCTATCTGCACTAAAAATACAGATTCAAAAATAATATTGCCCCCACCCCTAAAGAGCTGATCCTCCCCTTTTATCTATTGGACCTTCAGCGGAGACATTCAGAACTGGAGAAAAGAAATTTTGTATGTAGGTACGATTGTAGGACTGCAAGGTCATAGATGAAGAGCTGGAAGAGATCGTGGAGAAGAACATTTTACAAAAGAGGAAATCAGCTTTAAAGTATGTTAGGTCACCTTTGTTATTATTGAGGTGCAGTGGAGCTTAATGCATAGAGAGTCAACCCCAGAGCCAGAAGGAGCTAGAAGTCGAAGCTTTCACTCTGGACCTCTCAGAGCTTTGGGTATCTCTTTTATTTGCTGAAAAGGTGCCCACCTGCATTGGTAAAGAGTTTCCTCACCTGGAAGTCATTTAGAGTCATGAAATCTCAGGTCTAGTCCCTATCCCCTATTATTGCTGTTCTTTATCTCATCTTCTTCTCTGATGTTTGATAGATATAGTCCTTTAACTATACTATAATGTCAGATATTATCATTATCCATACTATGAGTTTTAGGTGTTTATCTACAAATGAATAAAATCACCATCTCTTGTAAATGGTTAAAAACATTATGATACATACTCATCTTGGACCCTTTGGATCCATCCTGACTTTTCCTGAAATCAATGGAATCAACAAAAGCACTTGTTTCTGTAGGCTTGCCAAAAACATCTCCAGGAGCAGAAAGGACAATGAGATACCTCTTCCCTATATACCTCTTCCCTATTATTGGTATTATTACATGGTAGAGTTAGAATTAGAAAGACCAGGGCAGCTAGGTAGCACAGTGGATAGAGCACTGGCCCTGGACTCAGGAGTACCTACCTGAGCTCAAATCCGGCCTCAGACACTTAATAATGACCTAGCTGTGTGGCCTTGGGCAAGCCACTTAACCCCATTGCCTTGCAAAAAAACTTAAAAAAAAAAAGAATTAGAAAGACCAAGGTTCTCTGCCTTATCTGGCTGTGTGAAAGGAAGCACAGCACTCTCAAGGCTCTAGGCAACGGGTTAGCAAACTACAGTTCCTGCTCTAGGCAACTGTCTAGGGCTAAAGAAGTTGAAGAGAAAGTGATGACCTGTTTGCATGGAGGGAATTTTCCAATTAGATTGTAAGCTCCCCGAGGGCAGGAACTGTCTTTTTGTTTTGTATTTGCATTTTGCACATTGCTTGGTCTATCCTGGGCACTTAATAAATGTTGGTCCCTATTTTATTGACCTGGGAATCTCCTATTTCTCTTATGATTTTTTTACTCTCCAAAGGAAATTCTCATAGTCTTCTCTCCCTCCCACCCATGTCTGGGTTCACAAACCAAGTTCACTGTCAATAATGGGTGAGGTGTGCATTTGAATTCAGTCTGAAAGTTGCTGCAGAAAGGTCTCTGGTGAGAAAATGGAGCTGAGTGGAGCCCTTTTTTTTTTTCCTGCTAGCATCAGAGTTGTATTCCTCAGGGTCTGGCAGTGTTCTGTAGGAGGAGGTTGAGTGATGGTCTGAAAGATAGAGATGAAGTGCTGAAAGGATGGAGTGGAAGCTTCTGGCTGTGGTGTTTCCACCACACTTATCTCTCTCCGCAGAAGAAAGATAAGGAATGGGTGTGGAGGGATGAATGGGGTGTAAAATAGGTTCCAGCAAGGTGAGGCACATTCTCTTTTCAAGGAAAAGCCAAGCTAGAAGAGAAGTCAATAAATCTCCATAGGACTGGGAGAGGGGAGGTGTTGTGGCATCTTAGAGGTAAAGCTGAAAGGAACCTTAGAGACCTTTTAGTCTGTTTTACAGGTGGGGAAACTGAGGCCCTGGAAGAGAAGTGACCTACCCAATCAGGTCCATAGATTTGGAAACTGAGGCACTGAGAGATTGGGGGACTTGCCCAGAAGTACACATAGCTATTAAGCATCAGAAACAGGATTTGAACTCAGGCCTTCTTGATCCCAAGTCCAATATTCTTTCCATTATATCATATTACCTTGCTTGTAGGATTCCCAGTCTTTTCCCCTAAACTTTTCTCCCTATCTCTTGCCAAGTCTTTTTGGTCAAAGATTTGGATTTAGGACAAGCCTAGCAATCAGAGATACTTTGGAGTTAGACTCCATAACTGAACTTGCATTGGATGCATCTCATGAAAGTGAGGTACAGATCAAAGCCCCTCTACCTCCACTTGAGTTGGTAATGCTTCTCCATGTCCTCATGTTAATCCTCAGGAGCTCCACCCAAAATGCTCCTGGTGCTCACCTATGGTCCTCAACATCGGAGGCCTGCCACTCAATCATCTTTTCATTGTCATTCATTGGAAGTTGTGTAGTACAATGGTGGCTAGGTGGTACAGTGGATAGAGTATTGGACTTAAGAGTCAGGAAGACCTGAGTTCAAATCCTACCTCAGACACACTAGCTCTGTGGTTGTGGGCCAGTCATTTAACCTCTCTGTTTCTCAGTTTCCTCATCTATAAAATGAGGATTTGAACTCGATGGCTTCAAACACTCCTTCCAGCTTTAAACCAATGATCTGTGACAAAACTAAAAATTCTTCCTCAACCATTCAGTAATCCTGAGTGTGACCTTGGGCAAGACACTTATCTGCCTCTGTTTCCTCATTTGTAAAATATTAATAATCTACTTTACAGAGTTGTGAGGGTCATATGAGATCAATGAATATACGTGATGTGATCTGCAAAATGTAAAGCACTATGGTATTTTCATCATCTTCATTAGCTCTGGTCAGAGAGCTTGAGTTCAAATCTCCTACCTACTATCACCATAATACTGAGCAAGTCACTAGTTTTCAATTTTTCAATTTGTAGTTTCAGTTTCTTAATCTATAAAATCTCAGCGCACTGACCACAGACCACAACACTACCAATTGTGGCCGGAATCAGATTAAAATTTAGTTCCTATGTGATTTTAATGTGTTGATGTATAAATAAGAAAGAAATATAGAAGCATTTGTGGTTCCCACAGGGATTCTTCTGCATGGTTGACTGGCCCTCTGGATCAGCTAGCTTGAAGGACTCCCCCCCCCCCCAATCTTTTGAAGAAGAGATTTTTGATCCTGGGGAATGCTCATTCCTTTTAGTGGGACAAAGAAGGACAAGACTCAGGGAGGCTGTGCAAACAAAGCTGTTGTTTGCTCTGATTATCAAAAAGAATGGAGAAAAAAAAAAGAGAAAACTTGGGCTTTCAGGAACTCCCAGGGAGTGAGTTAGTTTGGAACTAACTTTTCAAAGAGTCCTTTAAATAGCAAAACTGGTTGTTGTTTTTTTAATTTACCCTTTTGAATGGAATTCCTTCTGAAATGCTTAACCCTCCTCCCCTCTCCTCTTTGTCAGAGGACTTTGGGCACTATTGAGACTTTTCTGGACCAGCTCCCTCATCATCAGAGCTGATCGTTCTACAGCCCTTAGCTCATCAAAGTCTCACTATAGCCCAGTGAGGCTCTCCTTATCTACACCTACCTCCTCCCATTTGGGGAATGAGGAAATTGAGCCTCCCCAAAGATGAAATGACTTGCCCAGCATAAATTATACCATATGAATGTCTAGATGGGTGGGATTCAAATTCAGATCTTCTTTGGTTGATCACCCTGTTCTCCCATTGCAGTGATCACCTAAGCACATATCAAGTGTATTGGAGGGATTGCCCCTAGACCCATTGAAAATCATCTCTCCTTTGCATACATCTCACTCTCCTTTGTTTTTTAAAATGTATTTTATTTTTAATTTATGGAATAAAACAAACATTTCTATAACATAGTAACATAGGATGATGATGCTCATCCTTTGTTCTCAAAGAGGGGGTGCTGTGCTAAGTCTCCAGCCTCAATTTCTCCATTAGACTTATGGTCAGCTAGAAGTCAGAACAATTAGAGATGGCCTAGGATGTGAGACAGTCAAAGTTAAGTGACTTGCCCAAGGTCATACAACTAGTAAGAGTCACATGTCTGAGGCTGGATTTGAATTCTGGTCCTCCCAACTAGGCCAGTGCTCTAACTATTGGGCCAGCTAGTGTGTGTATATATATATATATATATATATATATATATATATATATATATATATATACATATATATATATATATGATTGCACATGAAACTGCAAATCTACTATGTACAATTTACTATTCCTTTAAAATATACAACAAAGAGTTATTGTGTAAATTTCTTTTTCTCTTTTTCCCTTTCCTCCCTGTTCATTCCCTTAGGGATAGCTACTATTAGACGCAAATAGGTATATTTGTATCATGTGTGTGCATTTTATATAAATGTAAATTTATTCTATACATGCTTCTGCTTATCAGCTCTTTCCTTTGATGCACATAGTGTCTTTCTTAAATTCACATACTTAAGCTCATCTTTCCCCATATTAGATTATAAGCACCTTGAGAACATGACTCCTATTTGCTCTAATATTGCTTAACCATTGTGGATCTGAGCATCTTGTCCACAGTACTCAATAAACTTTTGCTCATTTGAATTAAAATGTCCTTTATTGTTAATTGCAAAGAATCCTTTTTTGGATTATTGGGGGCAAGGCAATGGGGTTAAGTGACATGCTCAAGGTCACATAGCTAAAAAATTATTAAGTGTCTGAGGCCAGATTTGAATTCAGGTCCTCCTGACCCCAGGGCCAGTGCTTTATCTATGGCACTACCTAATTGCCCCAACTGCCATCAATCCCTGAGGAAACTTAGTGTGATGGGTAGATTACTGAATGGAGGAGTCAAGAAGACCTAGGCTCAGGTATCACTTCAGATACTTTTGCTCTTTTTGTATCCTCCAGAGCTTAGCAAAGTGGCTGATGCATAGAAGATTCTCAAATAAATGCTTTTTAAGTGATAACGGGGGACCCTAGGCAACTTACTTACAACTTCCCAGGTCCTCTGTTTTTCATCTTCAAAATCAAGGGAATTCATTTTGGAGCTCTCATGATTTTCCCATAACTCCTTGCAGCTGGGGTCCATGATTCCAAGCAGCTTTCTGGTGTCCTCAAAAATCTCTCCTAACTCCAAAGACAGTGTCATGGAACCCCATAGAAGGGTTCTGCTATGGCCACAGGTTCCACATCTGGCTAGCATGGCAAGTATTTCCATCTTCTCCCTCGGTTTCCTCCTGGCTGGAGTGACAGAACCCACCAGGGCATATCTTAAAAGAATCTACTCTGATGGTGGCATTGGAGGGAAGCACTCCCCTTCTATATGATGGCGCCAGCCTGAGCTCTCCAGGCCAGATCCCAGTGTGGTTAGCCACAGGCCTTCTTTTGGCACCACTGGACCCACAAGAGGCAGGAAGAGTGAGACGACTGCCCAGTCTTCCAGGCTCCTTGGTTTCTCTACCCCATTTAGAATCCTTGCTATTTGGCCTTATAATAAAAGTATTGGTTTGTGGGAGATTTTGTTTTGGGGGGGGACTCAAAACCTTCCCCCTAGACATATGGTGGTCTGTCCCTGAATTCTATGTGGAAGACTTTGGACTGCCAGCCTGGGAGGTATGACTTCTGTGAAACAACACAGGCTGGCCCCCAGAAAGCCAGACCACAGAGTTAAGTGTTCTGAATATCAGACCCCTGCTATAACACCCTCAGTGCCAATCCAACCTCAGGGAAGAATGAAAGCACACATTTATTAAATTTCTGCTTGTGTTCTGAACACTGTGCTTTGGGATGGGAGAGATTTGGTATTTAAACAAGCCACAGACCTCTGTTCTCAATTTTTTTCAAGTGACTATTGAGGTAGTGGAAAGACCGTTGGATTTGTGATGTAGAGCTAAGAACTATAGAAATCATTTAGACAAATATCTTCATTTTTCAGAATAAAAACTGAGTTCCAGAGTTAATAAGGCAATAATAGATGAGGAAAAAAATCACAAAGTCATATGCTCAATCATTTTTAGCTAGAAAGAACCAAAGAGTTATTTAGTGAAGCTCCTTGATTTTCCTACTCTCTTGGTCCGAGCTCTGCATGTTCCTTACTTGGTTTGGATTTGTACAGTTCACTGGTCAGTTGGTCCCTAAGTGGAGATTGAGTGAACTGCTACTGGGCTTTGCCACCATCAGCCAGGTAGAAAACTGCTGGTTCTCCTTTAATCTGGAATTCCTGTCCTATCTATTTTCCTACAGGTTTCAGATTGAGCTAGAAGTTGGAAAGGAGACTATGCCCCATCTATCTATCTATCTATCTATCTATCTATCTATCTATCTATCTATCTATCTATCTATCTATGCCTTATGTTCCTGCTTTTCTTGCTAGACCATAATTTCCATGAAGCTAGGGACTATGAGGGACCCCTTATATGAAAATAAAGAAAATGTAACATATCATACTATCTTCCTCCCCTACCAAACAAACTTCTTTCTCTCTGTCATTGTTTCTCATTCTCTCTCCATCAACCATTCTTCATCACTCACATTAATGAATTTAACATAATCCTGTCCCTTCCCTTTTTCCCTTGCCCTTTCTCCCACCTCACCATTCCCCACCATTACCTCCATCTCTGCATTCACATGACTAGTACTTAATCCAGATCCTCATTACCTCTCTGCACTATTAACAGTTTTTAGTTGGTCTCCCAGATACCAACTTGTCACCTCTCTAATTCATTGTCCACCGCACTGCTAAAAGAAACTTCCAGTCTGACTTGTCATCTCTTGCTCAAGAAGCCTCTAGGTGTTCCCTGTTGCTTCTGAGATGAAAAATGATCTTCCCAATTTGACATTTAAAGTCTTATACAGCCCCATTCCCCTTCATAACACTCTTAAATTCCAACCAACTGGTCTACCTATTCAGTGTCATCTAAGGATACCTGACCAAATTAATGGTCCTTAGTATATATTGTTCCCCAAAGTCAGCATGCCTTCTGTGGGGACCCATCTTTTTGCCTAGGATGTCCCCCTTGCCAGGAATGTACACTTTCTTTTCTTCTACCTCTTGGAAAGTTTGCTTTCTTTAAGGGTTTTCTAAGATATCACTTCCCATGGAAAGCTCTGTCTGATTTGTCAGATTCTTCTAACGTGGTCTAACTTTCCAGTAGAATCCAAGATCTTTGTGACAGATCTTTTTATCTCTGAATCCCCCACCATCCAGAAAAGTGTTTTGTATTGACAGATAGGGTAGGGACCTAAAATTTCATTGCTTATCTGGAAAATTCTTACAACTATTAGATTTGCTTAGGATATTTGGAGGCTAAATGACTTAGCTAAGATCATAGAATCTGTATGGGACAGTGGTAACAGTGGTGAAGACTTTAATCTAGATCTTCTCTTATCTTCTCCATGATACCATTTTCATATGAAGAAAGAAATTAATGAATGCTTATGGAATTATATTATCTTAGATAATAAAGGCATTATGTGAGATTAGAGGATCAAGGTCATTTGGGTGAAAAGGGAAACAGATTAGGAAAGGGTTCACATCAGATGTAGCATTGGGCAAAAAGGAAGAGTGGGGGGGGGTTCACAGATCCCTCTTCTTCATTTTCCTGGAAATTCATGCAATTTATGTTGGGACAGTCCCCTCTAGCTTCCAATCAGCTCCTGTGATTGTGACAAAGATGTCAAGAAAATGCTAGGAGAGTCTTGGAATAAAATGCTCATAAATTTAGAGCAAAAAGAGACCTCAGAGGTCATTCAGCTCAACCCACAGAGAGAGAGTAGTAACTTTCTGAAGGTTATGCAGGTAGCAGAAAGCATAGGTTAGATTTGATTATAATACTGTAAATATAGAACTCTTAGGATCAGTTGACTCTGATAACTATTTTTTTTTTTTGCAGGGGGTGAGGGTGGAAACTGACTTTATGTTTTCATCAGAGACTGAACCATAGGATGCTGCATGGTCCAGTGGAAAGAATGATGACTTTGGAGTCAAAAGACCTGAATTCATATCTCACCTCCAATGTCTTTGTGACCTTGGGTGGTTCATTTTACCTCTATAATACTCAGTTTCTTCTTCTATAAAATGGATAAAGGAAATGGGGAATTAGACTAGGACCTTAGTGGACCCTTTCAAACCTTGAAATTTTCTGATTCTTATCTCAATTGTACCTATGAAGGTGTTCACAAGGCTCTATACTTGGTTGTAGCTCAGGTGATATTTTCTATTCCAGGGAAATTTTCTAGGTTTCCACAGTGGGGACTGAAGAAAGGGAACTGGGGTAGAGAAGGAAGGGTCTGCAGGAGTTTGTTTTCATGATCTGACCTATCTTCAGCTTGGTTTCTACTCCCAGAACCCTTTCTGGCCTTGGGGATGTGGTTGCCATTTGTGAGAGAAATTTTTAACTCATCTAGGACTCAGTGTCTTCATCTGTAAAAGGAAGGGAAAGGGAGAGACTCAGTGACCTCAGAGGTCTCAAACAGCTCTGGATCTGGAATCCTAAAAGAGTCTGGATTCTACATTAAAGTCAGACTTTTCCAAACTAAAAACAGCTTCCAGCCATAATGGGGATATTGGAGATGTTGATGTTGGCTGATTGGGATGCCTCAGCCTTCCTGGGGACGTTCTTTCCGGTTATTTAATAAAGCAACTTTATATCTCTCTAAATAAGTCAATCCAGAGCCTGATCACTAGCTCCCCCAGGGATGCTGAGTCCAGGTGTAAGTCTGAGTATCTTATCATCTAAAACAGGTGGCCTGCCTCCCTTCCATTCATTCAACCACACAAGAATTAGTCAATGAATCTCTTTACTTGCCTAGATCCGAGGAAGATATAAAGTTTAGATTAAGAAAAACTGCCTTGAAGAGTCTACAGACTGGGAGGGGGCATGAGATACAGAGATAGCTAGAATATACAATATCATACAATAGTATTTCTAAGAGAGAAAGATGAAGTGTTATGGGAGGTCAGAAAAGAGTCATTACCAAAGGGAGGGGGTGAGGAGGGCGTAGCAAGGGTCTCTGAAGTTGTACTTCAAAGGAGGTGGAGGAATTCACCAGGTAAGGGGTGGGGGGTGGGAGTTGGAGGGCAATTACTTCTGTCAACAGGGCTAGCTTTATTAGGGACACAGTTGGGTAGAGTCCAGCAGTCCTCAAACGGTGGTCTGTGGACCCTTGAGGATTTCTAAGACCCTTTCAAGGGGTCTTCAAGGTCAAAGCTATTTTCATAATAGTACAAAAATATTTTAATTTCTAAGATGATAAATGTCAATAGCTATGACCTTCCTAAACAAAAGCTCTTAGGGGAAAGTTGTAAACAATTTTTAAGAGTGTAAAGGGGTCCCGAGACCAAAAAAAAAAGACCAAAACAAAACAATCTGCTAATATGGTAGAAAACATTAGATTGAGGATGTGTAATTGAAGAATTCATGAATTTAAAGGTCGGTCTTTTCTACTTCATGTTTAATCATCTTTGTGACCCCCCATTTGGGTTTTCTTGGCAAAGATCCTGAAGTGGTTTGCCATTTTTTCTCTGGCTCATTTGATAGATGAGGAAACTGAGGCAGTTAGGTGACTGGTCCTGGGTCACACAACTAGTAAGTGTCTGAGGCTGGATTTGCGTTCAGGAAGATGAGTCTTCCTCACTCCAGGTCTAGTCCATTATCCACTGCCCCTTCCTACTTAACTCCCTGGGTGACTTTCAGCCAAGTCACTGATCATAACTAATAAATAGTTTAGTGGTTAAAGTGTTTTTCATATATTATCACATTTGATCCTATTGAGCCCAACCTAACATCGAGAAACTCTTGCTGGTTCCAGGGGATTGGGACACTGTGCTCATCCCCCTTTCCTCTACTTGGAATCCATGGAAACTCTCTGACAAGGTCCAGTCTTTAGGGATTCTGGCTTTGGATTCAGCTTCCTGTTCTCACCACATTTGACTTGTTGAACTCAGACCCCATTTGCTCAGGAACAATTTACACATCTTGGTCTCCTCAAAAGTGGAAATAAAGGGGTGGCTAGGTGACATAGTGGATAGAGCACTAGCCCTGGGTTCAGATTCGGCCTCAGACACTTAATACTTAGTTGTGTGACTTTGGGCTAGTCACTTTACCTCATTACCTTGCAAAAATCAAAAAAACAAAAAAAATGGAAATAAAAAGATATTCTGAATAATGGAATCAGGTATGGGACAGGTACTTATTTCATATACACAGGAAATAAATGTGAGGAGACACAGTTTATGTTGACAGGGCAACTTTCAACTACTTTAACTTATTACAACCATTATATTCTCTTGGGAGACATATACTTAAATCTCATCAGAACATAAAGCCATTTCCAGACCTGCTGATTAAGCATTTTACATTTCATTTCATTTCTGAACTGTCCAAACAACTCCTGTTTCAACTCTTCTGTTAAAATAGTCCAGGCTTGGGCTAATCCTCTTTTTGGCAATCATCTTTCCATGAGGGTTGGAGAGTTGATGGGGACTCCTCCCCTTGCTGGGAGTCAGCTTCATAGAAGGACCCTCAGACATCCTGCCTTTATTCATAAGGTCTCCTCCAAGCTCAGACTTGTCCATTCAAGAATGACACTGAGTCACCTACTTAGCAAGGGAATCACAAAGCAAAAAAGATAATAGGGAGTCTGTGAAATAGCTCAGCTAATTTAGTCCATGCTCCATGTGAAATTGGTGCCTGGGTAGGAGAATGCACCATCCAACCACCCCCTTCACGGGCTATGAAGAGTCATATTAAAACATCTGCCCTATGTCAAAGAAAAAGCCTGAGCCAAAAGCTATTCCTCTTTTTGAAAGAGCTGCTAAAACTCCACCTTATCTAATTGAACTACTGTCAGACGGTGTCCTCCTTTAAAAGCATCTGGTCTTGAGATCTGAGTCACCACTTGACCAGTTGCCATTTTATATGATTCCCCCAAGTGCTTACCCAGCACCTGGTCAGCCAGAAGCAGGAAGGAAAGCTCAGAATATATCCCATAAGATGACCCTCATTACCTTCTTCCCCTGGTAAAATGTTTGCTGTCCTCAATAAATTAGCAAGGGTACATTTGGCTTATTTGTTCATTAGATTGTAAGCTCCTTGAGGTAGAAACTGTTTTTCTTTTTGTCAGTTTTATTCTCACTGCTTAGCACAGTAGTGCCTGGAAAATAGTAGGTGCTTAATAGAAGTTTAGAGGGTTGGATATCCCCAATTCCAGGGTCCTGGGGAGACTTAAGCATTTGCTTTTGAGTGCCAATGTCTTACACTAATGAGTTTTATACAATCCACATGGCACAGTTCTTAAACTGCTACCCTCTTTCACCAAATTGAGTCTTTTTTTTAAAGAGGGGGTTGAGTCACTGGGTTTACATGACTTGTCCAAGACCTCACTGCCAGTAAGTATCAAGTGTCTGAGGCTGGATTTGAAGGGCTGGTGCTCTATCCTCTGTACCACCTAACTGCCCCTAAATTAATTAGGGAGAAACTAAATCTATACAGGAGTTTTAGTGCTCATAATTACCTTCAGGTCTTAGAGTGAGTGAAAATAGCAATTGTTTCTGTTCCAGCCAGAAACTCTGAGGCTCTTCTCCCTATTAATTCATTTATGAAACTAGACCATAGTTGGCCTCAAGTCTTACCTAATCTTTAATTACTGAATGAGTGCTGCCTTAGACACATTGAAACTTGGGAAAGACCTTAGCTTAAAAAGGCCAAGGCTTCCCATTACATTCTGGACCTTTGCCAGTTGTTCTGACTTATATCTTGCCACTGGACTCTGATGACTCTGGTGACTCTGGAGCAGAGTGAGACAGGTGACTGTGCACAGCTCACCTCACCTAAATCCACTTCACTTGCAAGTCAAGATGTCACCCTCCTGATGTCTTTGGTCCTCTTTAAGAAGGAAGGATGAATAACATCGATCACCTTCAATAGCAAAGTTCTTCAGATTTAACAGACATTTTTATAAATCTTATCAGAAGCCACTGCTTGCTTAGTATTTAAAAAGACCTCTCAAAATCCAAGAAAATAAAGAAAAAATGGACAATTAGAATAAAACAATGAAAGGGAAAAAAAAGAAAAAAAATGGGGAAAAAAGAAAAGAAATTGAAAATAAGTCCACACTTTTCCTTAAAGAGAGAAAAATGCAAGTTCTAAGTAGTTCCCAGAACATGTGGGGTTCTCCCCACAATAATTTGGGTCTGTGGAATCAATAGATGTCACCACTTTACCTCCTGGTGAAAAACCACATTCTTGGGTCAGAATTCTTCCATAATTCTATTTAAAACTTAGAGTGATTTGACTGAAAGTCTGAACAACAACATTTCTCCATGCATGATTGTATACATGGGGTAATCTTATTGAAGATCCAGATGGAAAAAATCCTCTGGGTCTTGTCCCATGTAGGGCGTCCACAATTTCCCCAATAGCTTCCTGTCAGCACATAGGACAATCCAAACAGAATTCCCATCTCATCTGACTACAGATCAAGGAAACTCAATTCCTAAAGAAATCAAAGTCAGTTGAACTCCAGATTCATGTAGGGTTCTCTCAAAGAATTAGCACTTTGAGGTCAGCCCTTCAAAGGTTTGATGAAGCTTCCCCACCCCTCCCCATCTCACATTGAGGAACATCTCTTGGGCTCAGAGGAATGGGACAATTCATCAGCTACCTTCTCCACTTCTGGGCCTCTTCTCAGTTCTAAGCCAATGAACCCAAACTAAATTGGATTCAGTCCTGGAGGAACTTCTATAATGGAGATGGGTGTAGGTTACTCATACCCAGCCCTGATTCTCAGAAATGATTTAGTTATTCCTTATGTTTAGGCCCTAGCTTATGATTTCCCCAAAAGAAGGAGTAAAAAAAGATGCTCATTGTAGTTCTTGAGTCATGTCTGGGTGCATTTATTACCTCCACATAAATGTTAATGGGCACAAGAGAATCACAGCAGCATTAGCAGAACAATTTGAGAAAAAATATTCAGCAATTTAATTTCTATTATACTGTCTCTAGAGGTTGATACATGAACCTCATCAGACTATAACTTGACCTCTCTGGGCCTCAACTTCTTCCTTTATTCAAGAATGGGGTTGAATTAAATTGTCTCCAAGATTACTTTGAGATTCAACTTCCTCATTCTCTAGCCATAATCTTTTTTGGGGGGAACAATTGGGGTTAAGTGGTTTGGCCAAGGTCACACAGCTAGTTAAGTATGAAATGACTGAGAATGAATTTGAACTCAGGTCCTCCTGATTCTAGGGCTGGTGCTCTAGCCATTGTGTCACTAGGTTGCCCTGCTAGGAGGAACCTTAAAGGCCATCTCATCCAATACCTTCATTTTATAATCAAGAAAGTCTTGATGATGAGATAAGTCTCAAAGATGAGAAGAGATTTTGCCCAAGGTCACACAAGTATTAAAATATCAGAATAGAGATTTGAACCAAGGTCCTCTACTCTAAATCTATGTTCTCTCCCTTGTCCCACCCTTACTCTAACAAAATCTTGTAAGAACATGATCTGGGCTGAATTGGGGATGTGAAGAGGAAACCATGACCATTACTACTTCTATAAAATCCATTCTTTTGCAGGTTTGGTGATTTTGAGGGGTCTCTAGCACCACACCTTGACTCCTCTCTGTCTGAGAAATTCATCATTCCTTCAGAAGCTATTCTGGCCATGGTCTCAAGTGTTCTTAGTTTTCTCCTTTTACCTCTTTTCCTTTCCTTCTGTGCTTATTTTGAAGTTTGCTTTGCTTGGGAGAGGAGGCACAGGGGAATTCATCCTCTGGAAAAGTCAGTGATAGGTTTTACATGGAAGGAGCAGGTAATACCAGGCATTTCAAACCCAATCAATTGGGTTAGATGCCTTGGCTCCACTCTTTGATAAGGAGATTAGACTGATTTTTCTCCCAGAGGTCCCTATTTCCTTCTTCTTAAGAGTCTCCTCTCCTCTCTTCTCCTCCCCTCGCCTCTTTCTCTCTTCTCCCTCTGCCCTCAAAGCTTGTGGAAACTTCCCCCCCCACTCCAGAAAAGGGCAGATGAGAACAATTTGTCCCAATGGCCATAAAGTGGCTTAATCAGGTACTGTGGAGCCCTTAGAGCTTGGTCAGATATCAAAGATGCTAAACACCTATATCCTGGACTATTACCCCTCCTGATGTTTGTCTTTCCACTGGACTTCAATGACTCTGTAAGAGTGAGGCTGATGACTTTGTACAGCTCTGTCTCACCTCAATCCAATTCATGAGCACATCAAACCATTATCCTGTGATGCCATTGGTTCTCTTTGAAAACAAAGGATGAATAACAACAAAGGCAGAAAACTCACCCTCCTCACCTCCTTCTATGGACTTTCCAGGCTTCCTTCAAGCCCCAGCTAAAATTCCACCTTCAACAAGAAGCTTTTCCCAATCCCCTTAATACTACCGCCATATTAATCATTTGCCGGCCTTCCCCTCTTTTGGTTCTCTTCCACTTAATCAGCATGCGTCCTGTATAGACATAATTTAGTGTGTATTGTCTTTTCCATTAGACTGTGAGCTTCTTGAGGGCAGGATCTGTCTTTTGTCTTTATATTTTAACCTATATTTTAATAAAGTCCTTGCACGTAGTAGGTGCTTTATAAATATTTATCGACTGACACGTAGTGAACAAATATTAGAATCAGAATTCAAGCATCAGTGCTTCATAATCTTCCCTTTCCATGTGTGGTCCCATTGTGAGTCTCTATTAACAGAATCATCGTCTAGTATCCCTTGATCTATGACAGTTAATATTTCTCGAGTTTCTAGTGGGAACGTTTCCTAATCTTGGATCCAACAAGCAGCTGTTCTAAGTGAGATTACAGTTACCTGCCAACACCACAACATGCTTTTGCTTTTTCTTCTTCTTTCTTCCTCTTATACTACGTGTGCGTGTGTGTGTGCGCGCGCACGTGTGTGTCTGTGTGTGTTTAAACAGCTCCTTTATCTACACTCTATCTCCCCTGGTCCCTAGTAGGATTCTCTGAAAGCTTCCTTATTATTTCTAGAATCAGTGTGACTTTGCCCTGTGAGGTTTGGTTTATCCTTTTTATATTGGGAGTCGTCATGGACTGGATTTGGAGTGACAGGACTTGGGGTTGAATCTCAGTGCTATGTGACCTTGGGAAAGTTGCTTGACAACTTGGTCTTCTGCCCGCTGGTCTATGACTACAAGTTATCTAGCTGTTGACCACTGGCATTGCTAGGGGGAGTTTCATCACCTGTCAACCTTATAACCAATCATTTTATTTTAGTAATATATTTATATTCATTTCAATACAAATTTATTTTATTTTAATATATTTATTTATGATCTAATGAGCATAGGATCATGGATACCCCTTCCCATTCCATAAACCAGGAAATAGAAGCCTATCAGTTAAAAGACTGCCAATTTTCAGAAACAGAGTCAAGACTTGAGTCCAAGATCTCTAATTCCAGAATTAGTGCTCTTTACATTTCCACTCTGTTTTATCCTTTTTTGTAACTTGTATTTTTAACTTGAGCAACTAGGTGGCATAGCAGATAGAGTTCTGGACCTAGAATCAGGAAGACTGAGTTCAAATCTGGTCTCAGATGCTTCCTAGAGGTATGATCCTGGGAAAGTCACTTCACCCTGTTTACCTCAATTACCTCATTTATAAAATGAGTTGGAGAAGAAAATGGCAAATCACTACTGATTCCAGGTCTTCCACTCTCTCCACTGTGCCATCTTATTATACTGGCACCCAGCTACCCACTATATCTAATTTGTTCCTTTTTCCATGTTGACATCCCCACTAGAATGGAAGCTCTTTGATGGCAGGGATGGTGGTTTTCTTTTTCTTTCTATTCCCAGAACATGATGAACTTGGTTTTGCATCTGCCAGTATATATACATATATATATATATATATATGTGTATATGTCTGTTAATATTGTGTTATAGATATCAGGACTATAGAATTAAAGTGGGAAGGGGCTACAGGTACTGTTTAGACTAAGCCCTAATATAATTATACAGAAGAGGAAGAGGAAACAGACTTCAAGTCTAAAGTCACAGGCTCTAAGTGGTAGAGATAAAATTCAAATCCAGATCTTTGGGCTCCAGATCCCTCACTGTAGCTTTCCACCTTTACTCATCTGTGAATTGGAGGAAACAATATCTGAATTACCTGCCTCACAGGCTTGTCATGAGGCTTAGACAAGGTAATGGATGCAAAGAGCTTGGCCAGCTTTAAAGGACTATAAAAATGTCAGTTATTATGAATATTAAAGGATGAGTAAGATTTGGGTGGGGAATGTAACATAAAAGGCAGGATCGGGCATGGTGGAGAGGGGGGTAGGGGCAGCAAAATGTGGGAGATTGCCATCCTGGGGCATTGACTTGGGTGCTCTGGATCTGTTTGGCAGTAGGCATTGAGAGTGGTGCTAGGGAATGGGTGGGTATTGGGGGATGGGGGGAATTAAGTTCCTTTAAGACAGCCTTCTCCATTCTTCTCTCATTTTTTTCCTCAGATGTCGATGAGTGCCAGGCTCACAATGGAGGTTGCCAGCACAGATGTGTGAATACTGCAGGATCTTACTATTGTGAGTGCCAGACTGGCTTTAGGCTCCATACCGATGGCAGGACCTGTATCGGTAAGCAGAGGGTACCTCCTCGCCCTCGTCTCTGCCCCCCCCCCCACACTTTTGGCTGAACTGGTCTCCAAACATCAGGGAGCTGGGCTTGAATCCCAAAGCAGTTTTCCTTCCCAAGTCCTGAGCCAAAGCCCTTCTCCTGTGGAGGTATATGGAGATGGCTGTTGTGGGTAATGGGCTTTCTGTGGACACAATGAGACTGGAGGGACTTTTGGGCCTTATTTCCATCACTGTCCCCTGACACACTGTGGGAAGAGAATGATCTTGGCCCTCATGTTCTATGGATCCAAGAAAAAGGGATTGGAGATTGCTTTGGATAGCCCTTTATCTAAGTGAGTTAGGGATGCTTTCCTCTACCAGAAACATATTCTAAATATAGAGAATACAAGTACAGGTTAGAAATCTAGAATCTTCAGAAATCTGGAACTCGACTCTACTACTCAAGGAAAGGTCAACAACCATACTTCTGCCTTCAGACCCCGAGGTTCCTTTGATTCTTTGGATCTTAAAGATAATCCATTGCATTTGTGGCTCAGTCAACTCAACTGAGCCTGAATATTCCATGTCAAAGAATAAACTTTATTGAGAGAACTTTATACCTGTATGGCTTTATCATTTAATTTTTATGTCATTTTTAAAAGTCATTTAATTTTTATGAAGCATCTGTTATGGGCCCAGCTAAGAGTTGGGGGTTACAGAAAGAGGCAAAATATAGACCTTGCCCTCAGGGAGCTTCCAATAAATATAATCTCTTGAGGCCTCAGTTTCCTTTATCTCTAAAAAGTGAAGATTGTACTGGAAGGTTGGAAGGCTCTGAGGTCCTTTCCAACTGAAAATTTATAAGCCTTTGAACCTCAGAAATATCCTAGGGAAGTAATCATCCCCGCCTTGCTTGAAGATCACCACTGAGAGGCGTGAGATGCTATCTGTATGAGGTGAATGACATATCAGAGTATAGCAGGACTTGAGAATTGGGAGGGATCTCAGTTGACATCTCATCTGATCTATAACTGATAAGGACTCCTCTGTATAACATTCAGTCATGGGAACTTGAGAGACCATTGACTCCAACTCCATTTTATGGATGAGAAAACTGAAGTCAAAAAGTGACTTGTTCAAGGTTACCCATTCAGGATCAGAGGAAAGAGTCAAGTCCAGATCTTTTTGAGTCCAGGTCCTCTATACTCTCCATTCCAAATTATCACCCATCCAGTTTTTTCACCTTCATTGGAGGAAAGCCCACCTACATTCATTCCCTTTTTGGAAAATTCTAAGGATTAGGAAGGTATTCTTTATACCAAGTCCACTGCTGCCTCTTTCTAGCTGCCTTCACTTGCTGCTAGTACTAGCTTCGTATTCTTTATACCAAGTCCACTGCTGCCTCTTTCTAGCTGCCTTCACTTGCTGCTAGTACTAGCTTCCTCTGACATATGATCACCCTTCAATTACTCAAATATATCCATCAAGTCTCTCCACCAGTCCAACACCCCCCCCAGTCTTCCCCTTCCCCAGACTAATCATCTCCAGTTCCTTTAATGGATCATTGTTTGACAAGACCCCAGGACCTTTCACCACCTTGTTGCCCTCCTCTAGACCCTCCCCACCTTGTTAATAACCTTCCTAAATGGTGGTACCTAGAACTGAGCAAAGGATACTCCTAATGAAGGCTGACCAAGACAAAGGCAGGTGAGCAAGACTGTCTTCTTTTTGGATGCTAGCCCTTTCTTCAAGCAGCTCAAATTTGTTTTTGATTTTGCTTTTACCCGAGGTGCTAGGAGTGGAAGATAATAGAGGGGCTTGGCAGCCCCTCTTTTCTCTACAGATCTGTGAAGAATTAATGGTAGGTCTGACTTGGGCGGGGTAGGGTGGAGAGACAAGGCTACAAGGAAAGTTGGCAAAGCCCAAGCTTCTAAAGGAATGAGCAATGAGGCACAAGACAATCCTTCAGCAGGTCTTTACCCCACCCAGCACAACTTCAAGCTTCCTGGGACACTTGGCTTCTCATCTTGTCCTTGTTTGGATTGTTTCAGTGATTTCTACTTAGAAGTTTGGGGTAATCCTGAGGGCAAAGATGTTACTGTCTTCTTGTTTTCCTCCACAGCACCTGAAACAAGCTCTCAGACCAAGAGACTGAGTGACTCAAGATTTATGTCCTGCTGACTTTTGTTGACTGTATTTCAAGCCTCTATACCCTTCCTCTCCTCCATCTTCTCCTTGGCCCATTGCTGGCTTTTCATTTCCAATTCTCCTCTGGCTGGTCCAGAAACATCCCATTAACCCCTGGCTGAGAAGGTACCCTAACAGGGAGTAGCACAAGCACCCAGCCTTTCGACACATGCTAATGAAAGTAGCAGTAGTGCTTTCAAAACACCATATCCATTGACTGATTTAAATCTTACAGCAACCCTTGAGGACAGAAATAGTCTTGGTAATGTTGGGTCAGGGTGGCAGATCTCCCATGGTTTCTAGGAATCTTTGCTGAGTCCTGTTAGTCAATAACTTGGAAAAAGTGAGACTTTCAAGAAACATGTCCTAAGCACTTATGGGTCACAAATCCAAACACAATTCAAAAAAGAAAAACCATGCCTGCCCTCAAAGAGTTTATCTTCAAATGATTGAAGATACTCTATAAAAGGAAACTGAAAGGAGAAGAGGGGGTGGGTGGGCAGGGGCATGGTAAAGAAAGTTCAAGAGGAATAAAGGCTTATCTAGCTCAGATGTCATTCTTAAAATGGAAAGAATCAATGAATCAGAGAAAGAGATCACATAGATGGAAGGGGCTTTCAGTCTGAGAAGTCGATGGATGGACAGAGTGAGATTCCTGGATAAAGATATTGATGGCAGTCTCATCCAATATGCCGATGACACAGAACTGAGAGAGAAACTAAGACACTAGATGACAGAGTCAGGATCCACAAGGATCTTCGATGGGCCATAGTATTGGGCTGACCCCCAAAAGATGAAGTCATCGAGAATAAAAGTAAATTATAGATTCAAAAAAATCAGCGTGCCAAGTACAAGATGATGGGTGGGTTGAAGTGGGGAAGGAAAGGCCTGGCTGAAAATCAACTCCTCTGAAAAAGATCAAGCATTTTAGTAGACCAAAAAAGTTCATTATGGGTCATTAGTGTAATAGTGTGACTTTGAGTTTCATGAAGAGAGGCAAAGCTTCCAGGACTAAGGAGGTAATGTTCCCTCTGTGCTCTGCCCTGCTCAGACCAGATTAAGAGTATTCATTTTTTGATACCCTATTTTAAGTACAACTTTGATAATCTGGGCAGTGTTCAGAGAAGGGTAATTCTAGTGTGTCTCAGTTGAGTTCATGCCATACAACAGCCATTAGTAGAAGGAATAGAAGTTGTTTAGCCTGGAGACAAGAAGACATAGTGAGAACATGAGAGCTGTCTTCAAGAATTTGAAAGGTGCCCATGTGGAAGATGGATTACAGTCAGAAGAGGGATTACCCTCCTTCTGTTTGAACCCTGCAGGCAAGAATCAAGAGGGAGGAAGGAAAGTTGCAGAAAGACCAATTTTGATTTGACTTGGGTGGATGGGTGGGGGAAAGCTTCCTGACAATCAGCATTACCCCAAGGTGGCCTTGGCTGCCTTGGGAGAAGGAGTGGCTTCCCTTTTTTGCACAAAATAAGGCTGGAGAAGTGCCTCATAGCTCAGGCAAGATGAACACTTTCTAAGTAGAATGAAATAGGCCATATTTTGTATTAGTTGTATCCCCAGCTTTTAGCACAGTGCCGCACTCACGATAGGTACTTTGCTTAATAATTGTGCATGAGATTGGATTGGATTCAATTAGAATGCATTCTTCTTGAGGTCTGGGTTGGGAAAATGGTCCTCTGAAGTCCCTTCCAGCTCTGAGATTTGGGGATGTCTACATCGTGGTGAATCCAGGATGTAATAGGATGGCTGTGGTTAGAATTCATTCATTCATTTATTCAACACATATTTGTTGTTCACTGATCGTGTGCAAGGCCTTGTGGCTAGGACTCCAGGGATGCAGAGATGATTAAAATGGTTCCCATTATCTGGGAGCTCACAGTTCTCAAAGTATGTGCCTCAGTGGCTCCCAACTGCCTACTTCTTAGCCAATACTATGTAATTGATGTCTTGTACTTGGATCCAACCCTCTACCTCCTGGATCATCTTCATTTTTCTTCCTAATCTTACCCAATTAGAATGTGTTGAAAAGCTTGGTGTTTTTGCTACTCCCTGTTCAAGGGTACCTTCTCAGCCAGGGATTAATAGGATGTTTTTGGACAAGTCAGAGGAGAGTTGGAAATGAAAAGATAGCAGTGGGCCAAGGAGAAGATGGAGGAGAGGAAGGGTATAGGGGCTTGGCCCAGCTCTGGTCTTCAAGCTGGGGATTAACCCTGGGTGGGTCTCTGCTGTGATTCAGGATGGAGGTGAATTGCTAAGAGTGACCCTAAGGGTCAGTGGCTAGCTATTAAGGAGGCAATTAGAAAGAGGGTATGAGTAATTTCTGGAGTGGGTGAGATTTTATATACAATATTTATATGCACATTTTTGTGTAGATACATCCCTTGAGAAATGAGAATAGAGAAAGGAGGGCAAAGGATCAGGAAGAGGGGCAAGGAGTTAGAGAGGAGAGAGGAGGAATGAGAACAAAGAGAGAAGAAAGTGAAGAGAGAGAGGAGACAAATACAGAGGGAGAGAAGACAGGAGGAGGAGGGTCAAAGATGAGAGAAAGGGATGAGAGGAGGAGGAGAAAGAAGAAGAAGAAGAAGAAGAAGAAGAAGAAGAAGAAGAAGAAGAAGGAGAAGGAGAAGGAGAAAAGGAGAAAAATGAGACAAGAGAGAAGAGGGAAAAGAGAGAGATAGAGATAGATAGGAAGAGAGAGGAGGAAGAAGAGGAGAGAAATAGATGCACACACATATACAATCAGAAGGGGAGGCTAGGTGGGAAGAAAAAGGAGGGAGAAAAGACACACACAAATATAAAAGGGAGAGAAGATAATGGGAGATGAGGGAAAGAAAAGCCCAGCTGGCTTACCTCTCTCCCTCTTAGAGAACCAGATGTGCATTCTTGCCTTCCTGATTCTCTTTGCCTTCAGGGCAGGAAGAGGAGAAGAAGTATGTTGGTGCCTGCTTGGGAGAGGAAGGAGGGTGTAGTCTTTGCTGTTTGACATCTTTGATATCTTTCCCCTCTTACTCCCTCCCCTACCTCAGGGCCAACCTTCCACACTGGATGGAAAAATTCCAGGGTTGCCTGAAAGGTCTTTGCCTCAAAACATCCACCCCATACCACTATGTGTGAGATTTCATTTCTCTAGATTTCACTATATTTCTCCTTTAAAATGTAGCTGTTCTTGGGAGTGACAACGATGGTCCCCGATCTAGTGAAATTCAGTAACCCCTAGGTGGGGTTGGGGTAGGAGGATAAAAGTTATCATGGGACAGTGAAGAAAATCTTTGTAGATGCCTCTGAAGAGAGACAATTTCTTCAGCATCCCTTTCTCCTTCAGGCAGGGATGAGGAGAAGGGGAGATGATTCTCCAGAGTCTTAAATCAGACTTAGTTATAAATTAATATCTTTCAGGGGATTGTCTTGGATTCACATGAATGATCCCCCATAGATTGGTGGGGACTAATGGCCCTTTGGATGTGGGCTCCAGACTCTGGAACTCTTACTGGCCTTCTGCTCACTCATAACTCGCTTAATATTTCCTTCACTTTCCTGTGGCTCTGCAGTTCAGGCTTGGCAACATGCTCAAAGCAGAGGAAAGGCCAGGGTTATATCTGCCCCAAGGGCTCTCTTAGAAAGTGCTCCGGTCACGGCAGATACGCTAAGCTTGGAAAGGGCCAAGATGACTGATGGAAAGAGGGCGGCTGTGAGACTGGCTTGAGCCAAGGACCAGAGCCTTTGCTGGCCATCTGCCAGGGAATTCAATGGGATAAAGCACAGCTTTAATAAGACCAGGGTCTTAGGTTGGTGTCTTATCTGGACTGGCTAAAAATGCTCTAGTCTGTGTTCATGCTTGGATTGTAGTCTAAGTGAGCGCCAGATTGACCTCTGACTCTGGTCTCAGATTGACCCCTCATTCTAGCCATTTATTGTCCCCAGACCCCAGGACTGCCTACAGTCTAGAATTGAACTCTGGCTCCACATTGATCTCTAGCTTCTGCCAGAGACTCCCTATTGACCTTGACCCAGACTGACTTCTGACTGCAGTAGTCCCAGATGAAACTCTAACCTTGACCTGAGACTGATCCATAACTCCCATTACAGATTGAACCTGGAGTCTGGTGATAGACTGGCTTCAAAGCCCTACTGGATTTTTACTGATTCCAACATACACATTTTACTAGATAGGATGCTAGACTGGAGTCAAAATTAGCTTCAAATCTTGCCTCCAACCTATCCTTCCCAAAGCTTTGGAAAATCAGTGTACCTCTGTGCTTCAACCTCCTAATCTGTAAAGTGGGAGTGAAGTAATAATTATCATAATGCCAATAGGACCTCCTCCTATTGATGACTGATCAGCCCAAGAGGGTTGTTGAGGCACAAAGGAGTTTTTTTTTAAGTTCGTCATTTTATGCTAAATATTACCTAAAGCTCTTTGCAAACCTTTTAGCCCTATATAAATAACAGCTATCATCTTTATTAGTATTAACACTATCATTATTAATGATTTAGGTAAAGCTATAGGTCGAATACTTATCAAATTTGTAGATGGCACAAAACTGGGAGAGTGAGAAAGTGACTGAGACGGTGGATAACAGGGTTAGGATGCAAAAGGGAATTGACAGTGAAAGAACATTGGGTCATGGCTAAGAGCATGAAATTCAGAAGGTCTAAAAGCAGAGCCTTACCATTGAGTTAGGGTTTTTTTTGGGGGGGAGTTGCAAGTGGGGTTAAATGCCTTGCCCAAGATCACACAGCTAAGCAATTATTAAGTGTATGAGGTCAGATTTGAATTCAGGTCCACCTGACTTCAGGGCTGGAAGCTCTATCTACTGTGCCTTCCAACTGCCCCACCATTGAGTTTTGTAAAAAAAAATCTATTTCACAAATGCTATATGAGAAAAATGTGACTACATAAAAGTTTCTACAAAAAAGATTGGAGATTTTCAATGAACTGCAAACTCCTAGAAACATTGGTTCTCATCTAATTCACATCCTTGCTAGATGAGAAAACCAAGATGCATTTAAAAAAAATTAAACATTTTGCTTGAAAGTAGCTCATAAGAAAAATACATGCACACTGAAAGTAACTTAGAATGAGACTACGTGGCTGAAACATTACTGTTTGGATGCTTGAGTAATTAAACATTTTTTTTGGTTTTTGCAAGGCAATGGGGTTAAATGGCTTGCCCACATGGTCACACAGCTAGGTCATTATTAAGTGTCTGAGGTCGAATTTGAACTCAGGTCCTCCTGACTCCAGGGCTGGTGCTCCATCTACTGCGCAGCCTAGCTGCCCCTAATTAAAGATTTTAAAAAAAATCAATTGACTTGTCCAAGATCTCATGGGTAATAGGTAGTCTAAACCAGGTTTGAACTAAGGTTCTTGCACTCCAAATCAAATCTTTTCATTGCAAAATTAGAGAGAGAAAGAATGGAAGCTGGTAAGCGATCATTCTTTTGTGTCCAGTTCTGGCTGCTACAGGAAGGGCATGGATTAATTGGAAAGCATCCACAAGATGGCTACCAGAATGATGAAGGGCCTTGAGACCCAGTTAGCTATGGCTATGAAAGCATTTTTTAAGTATTTAAAGGGCTGGATCCAGAGGATAGAGGTAGAGGAGGGCAACGGGTGGAAGTCTCAAAAAAGATAGATTTCATTCTGATATGAAGAAAAGTTTGTAACTGTGGCTATGGGCCATTCTTTCTCCAGTTTATTTGGCAGATGAGAACCCTGAGGCAAATAGAGTTATGTGACTTTCCCAGGGTCATACAGTTGATTAGTATTTGGACCTGGGTTTTCACTCATGGAAATGAGTCTTCCTGACTCCAGGCTTAGCGATTTATGCTCTATGATGCCACCTAACTGTCCCTACTTTGTAACAAGTAAAACTATCCAAAAGCAGAAGGGGTTGTCTCAGATGGTAGTGGATTCCCCCTCAAAGGAGGTAATTCAGGTAAAGTTTGGGTGACCACTTGTTGGTTATGATGTAGAAGGCATTCAAATCCAGTTGTTTCATGGACTAGACAAACCTGATGTTCCTTTTAGGTTCAGATTCTGGGCTTCTGAATTCCACCCTCAGCTCAGTTCAAAGTGACTTTGGGTACAAGAAGACTGACTGAAAATGTTCAGATGACTTAGTTCATCCCATCTTCACTAGTGGAGGAAAAGCTTCCATTCTTTGCCGAGTTCATGGTGATTGGTAACACTATCTTGATATGGAATATAAGGAACACTTTCAAAATACCGTTTGCCCTCAATCTGGGGTATATGAAGGAAACAATCCTTTTTTCTTTATTCCACCAATTCAACAGGCTTTAGATGCAGGAGCTGAGCAGGTCAACAGATGACTCAGGGTCAGAATTGGTCCTTTGTTCTTGTGTTTCTCTCTGCCAAGCATATTTGTACCTTGACTTCAAGATAGTGATGTCATTTTGGTCCTCTTTTATTTTTATTTTCTGGTTTTTACAAGGCAGTGGGGTTCAGTGACTTGCCCAGGGTCACTCAACTGGGATTCCTCCCCCTGGCTTGCTCTCCCATTCTCTTCCATCTTTCTCTCATGGGTACGACTCCCCTTTCCTCCACTTATAGAAAGAGATGAAACGCCTCTCCTGGATGCCTTCCTTCCATGTGGCAGGGACGCCAGCCAGGGCTGTTTCATACTGAACGGCAATGAGCTCCTCAGGCCCTCACATGTCCCATGGCTGTCTGCTGGTTGGAAGAGGCAGCAACTCCATAAAGTTCCAGTGGGACTGGAAGTAGAAACATCTGCTGGAATGCTAGGCTTGCTTCAAGGAAAATAAGATTTAACTCTTCATGTACATTTCTCTGGCCTCTACTGAGAAGGAAACTCAGGTAGAGGATTCATTCCACCAGCCCCATTCACCTTCTACTCTGTGAATGGTCCTGTCTTGCCAAGCACCAACATCATGGTAACAGGAGGAGAAGAAGGATAGGGGAACTGGGTTTGGAGGTGGAATATGAGGTTCAAATCCCAACACTGCCCATAGGTTCTTTCTGACTTTGCCACTTTTCTGGGCCTCAGCAGTAAAATGAGGGAGTTGAACTCCCTCTGGGGAGAGGACCTCTGGGGCTTCTTCCAGGACTAAATCTATGATCCCATGTATAATCAATAAGTGACAAGTCTTTATTGCTACCTACTATGTGCTGCTGAGAAATGCTAGTGATACAGAGATGAAATATCTATTCTCAAAGAATTCACATATATGGGAAGGGGAGGGAATAATGCATGTGTATCCAAAGGAAAAAATACCAGACTTTTAGGGAGGGGTTATAGTAAAGTCAGAAAAGGCTTTAGAACAAGGCTTCTTAGCCTGGTCCCATTGAGTGATCTGGTGAAGCCCATATAACCCATATCAGAATCATGTTTTTAGAGAAGAGGAACCTCATGGTCTCTCTTTTCTTTTCTTTTTTTCCTTAGGTTTTTTTTTTGCAAGGCAAATGGGGTTAAGTGGCTTGCCCAAGGCCACACAGCTAGGTAATTATTAAGTGTTGGAGACCGGATTTGAACCCAGGTCTTCCTGACTCCAGGGCCGGTATATGACAGAATCATGTTTTTAAAATATACAAAATGCAAAGGGAATCAATGATACTGGAAAGTGATGTCCTATTTCTCCCTTTCAAGTTTACAGACCCCCTCTCCCCCAATCCATCCATGGGCATCTGTAAATCCCAGGTGAAGAGACATTAATCTAGAAGGTGGTCCTGTGAGAATTTTGAGCACTTAAGGTGAATAAGAAGTGCAAGGAGAGAGTGGATGACTTACTGGTCAGGAATACAGGAGAAACTATTCTTGTTTTCTAGACCCCAATTTTCCCATAACTCCAAGGATCACATTATAGTTTAGAATCTGCACCTACCAAAGATAGTAATGTTGGAATGCTAGGCAGTTCGGCTCAAGTAAGGACCTCGGTGTCTGGTATCTTCTTCTGCCAGGTGGGCTTCAGAATCTTCCTAAAATAATTTAAATACAGACCCTTGAGCCCATTATCCAGATCCCCATTTAGCATGCTGTGGATGAAGATATCTCTCTTCCTGCTTTGGTTAGTAAGCTTACCTTAAGTTAAACTTGTTCCCATTTAAGGAGGTTGTGGACATTTCCCAGCTCTGAGAATTTTTAATGACTATCCCCATGCCTGAAAGCATTTCTGCCTCTCAGGTTTCTTTCAAGGGTCAGCTAAAATCTCACCTTCTGCCAGAAACCTTTTCCACTCCCACTTAATCTTAGTGCCTTCTTTCTGAGATTATCTCCAGTGTAGCCTGTCTATATTTAGTTCAGTGTTAGAATACCTGATGTTGCTTGGTCGGTTCTTGTCCTTCATTATTGAAGAAGACCAAAATGACATCACTGTGTTCAAGACAAAAGATAGTGTGTATGTGGCTGATCAGACCGAATATGAGCTTGGAATGTTCTACCACAGATTGGACACAAATAGTCCAGGTGAACGCCCCGGGTGGATACTCTAAACCTGTGGATGTTGCGTTTCTTTTGAACTGCTTCCATTCTGCCTTCCTCATAGAGTGCAAGCCCCCTCACAGATGAGGGCATGCTATGCTGGGTGGTCCTGTGCCAGTATCTTACATGCTGTACAGTCAATTCTAAAGTTTTTCAATTATACCTTCAGCATCACTTCTTTTGATCCCCTTGTGAGTGCTTGCCCTGTGTGAGTTCTCTATAAAATAATTTTTTTTGTCAAGCTTATGTTTGTCATTTTAATAATATGTCCAGCCCATCATAGTTGCACTGTCTGTAGTAATGTTGGAATGCCAAGCAGTTTAGTTGGAGAAAGGACCTCAGTGTCTTATATCTTCTCCCGCCAGGTGATCTTCAGAATCTTCCTAAGACAATTTATTTTTATTTTTTTTAGGTTTTTTTGCAAGGCAAATGGGGTTAAGTGGCTTGCCCAAGGCTACATAGCTAGGTAATTATTAAATGTCTGAGACTGGATTTGAACCTAGGTACTCCTGACTCCAGGGCCGGTGTTTTATCCACTATGCCACCTAGCCACCCCATTCCTAAGACAATTTAAATGGAAGCGATTCCATTTCCTGACAGGTTCAGGTTTCACAGTACCAGATGTAGAGGCAGGAAGACTCATCTTCCTGAGTTTAAATCCAACTTCAGACACTCACTAGCTGTGTGACCCTGAGCAACTCACTTCATCTTGTCTGCCTCAGTTTCCTCATTTGTAAAACAAGTTGGTGAAGGAAATGGCAATTACTTCTGTATCTCTGCCAAGAAAAACTCAGATGAGGTCATGAAGCGTCAGCAACAACTGAGGCAATTTGACAACAAAATATCTTGCTTAGATAGTTGTTTGCGCCTTGTTTTCCCACATCAGATTATAGGCTCCTTCAGCTTTTACTTCTCTGCTGATTAGCATATAGTAGGAGCTTAATATGTGATGGATGACTTGACAGGTGGGGAGCAGGCAGAAGAGGGTGATCAGAACAGCTAAGGATCTCAAGTTCATGCCTTATGAGAGTTGGTTCCAATAACTGGCATGTGGAGCCAGGAAAGACCCAAGGGAGCTATGTCATGAGGAAGAGGAATAGACTTGTTTTCCTTGGCCCCAAATTGGAGAATGAGAAGCAGAGAGGAAGCTGAAAAGAAGCACATATAAGCTTCATGTGGAGGGAGTTTTCTCAACAGAGCTGTCAGTGAGACAATACGTGTTTTCTTATGGGCAGGGTACTGTGCTGAAAGGCTAGGAATGAAAAGAAAGATAGGTTGGCTAGGTGGCACCCTGGCCTGGAGTCAGGAAGATCTGGGTTCAAATCCAGCCTCAGACACTTACTAGTTACTTGACTCTCAGGCAAGTTACTTCACCCCTGTTTGCCTCAGTTTCCTCATTTACAAAATGAATGAGAGAAGGAAATGGTAAGCCTCTCAAGCATCATTGCTAAAGGAAAACCCAAAAGAGTCAGGGCTGAAAACATCTGAACAACAAAAAGAAAGAGATAAAAAATATAGTTCCTGCTTTCAAGGAACCCACATTTTAATGGGGGGGGAGTATAACTTGTAAATAATAGTGTGGGGACTGGGAGAGGCATCTCTCAGAAGGTGGGTTTAGACCGCCTCAGAAGCTGGTGGGTCCTTCCTTATCGGAGAGCCTCAAGTAGGCATCAGGGGATCACTTTTCAGGTAGGTTGTAGAGGGGAGGGTTGGACCAGATCAATCAATCAATCAATCAATAGGAGACAGTGTGGTCTAGGTTCTGAGGGCCTACATTCATCTCTTACTTTTGACACTGTTTGACCTTGGGGCAGGGCAATATCACTATCCTCATCTGCTAAATGAGGCTTTAGATTGGATGGCCGAGAGGACCCTTGAACTCTAGAGCTTAAATTCTAATCAACAGCTGAGGTCTATTCCAACTGTAAAAAAGAAGCTGTGTTTTTGGATTGAGATATTTGGGACTCAGCATGGTTGCCTCGGGCATTTCTGGCTCCACTGCCTTGTCTCCCCACCCCCGGCCTGGCCATGGTAAATCCCCTTAATCCCCCTGATTCATTCTGTGGAATTCTTCTGGAGATAGACTTACTTACATGTGGTTCCAGGCCCTTGCCAAGAGACTGCGAAAGCAATAGTTGAGAGATGTTGTTTCCTTGGACCCTTCCTTCCTTCCTTCCTGGAATCATCTTGGATCTCCCAGAATCTATCAATGCAGCAGATTCACTCACTACCTGTTGTGCCCCAGGACTGGGGACTGATAAAGATTTCTTATCTTTAAAGTCTATCTGCTGACTTCAACCAATGCTCAGCATATTCCTGGATAATTAATTCCAGGGCAGTCATCCTTTCAGCTAGTAAACCCTTTCTCCCCAAGGAGACCCACCCTTGGTTTTTAGAAACCCATAGAAATCATATCCAGTTAGGGAAGGGCCACCCATGTCCAAGAAGTAGGAGAACCCAGGGCTTGTAAAATTGATACCCGGGAATCCCCAAGCTCTGGATGGTCCTTGCCACTGACTCTAGGAAGCAGCCAGCACCTTGGCTTCTGTCTCTACTCCCAGCATTGACTCAATTCTGTGGTCATCAAGAATTGGTCATCAAACCAGGATTTGGGGGTATTTCCTGAGGAGGGAAATAGCACCCCAGGCTGAGGTTTAGTATCTCAAGGTATAGGAAAAGCTTGCCGTCATCAGTGATTTGCTCCAGACTTAGCTGCTTCTCTCCTGTATTATACGCTCACTCACCGAGGACTCACCTTGACTCCAGAGTAGGTACTGGAAAGTGGTATATGAGGTGTGACCACACACATGACCACACACCTCCTGAGGCCCAGGAGGTCCCTACCTAAAGTCCACTCTTAACAAGAATTACATTGAATTTGTTGTCATGGAGGTCAGCTAAGGAGATGTCAAGGAGCCAGGGAGGGAAAGGAGAGTTCTGGAGGCAGTTGCTGTTGTTGATGGGTCTGGAGACACTAGAGGTTAAGAAGATCACCTGGAACCGAGGAGAGATGCCCCTCTGGATCATTCCGGCACCCTGATTTCTCAATAAGCATTGCATATTTTTGGTTATTGTAGATCAGTATGAAGTCTAATCTGTAGACTAGTCTGCCTCTGAAGAGGGGTAATATATAGAGATGCCTCCTCACCTCCTTGGCACCATTGCCTCTATGAGGATTAGCCCGGCCATATCTGGATCCAATCCAACCTAGAGAGCTTTGCCGGAGATCCCAGCTGTGGAGGGGAATGTGGTGAGCTCTCAGGAATGTAGGAGAGCAATGCCAGGAAGAGTGTGTGCCCCCAGCAGTCTCAGAGACATGTGAAGGTCAGGCAAAGAGGGGAATCATTAGTACCCGCCTCAAGCCTTTGGAAGGTTCCCTTGCCCTTCTTGGCTCCTCAGTATGGCAGACTTTCAGTTGGATGCTTTCTGCTGATCATCCTAAGGTATCCTCTGCCTCCTGGGGTGGGGGGAGGTTAAGGGATGACCTAAGACAAAGCTTTAGAAGAACATTTGGGTTGCAACTGGATGGAACAGCTCCAGTAAAGCACCAAAGTGGTGATGTGGGGGTACTTGTTATGACTGTTGATCCCATATACTGAACTATCACAGGGTGCCCATGGCTGTGTACCAACGGTTCACAAAAGAAAGGAGGAAAGTGGATGCCCATCATTGACTCACAGACCTCTAGCTAGAAAGGACTAGGAACCACATGTAAGTAAGTCTAACCAATCCCTCATTTTACAGATGAGGAAACTGAGGCCCAGCCAGTGACTCACCCAAGGTCACACAGATAGGAAGTATCAGAGCCACAATTAAAATTCAGCCTCTGGGTCTCTAATTTCAGTATTTGAAGTTGTGGGTGCTGGAGCCCCCAATGAAAAGGGGAGAGTGGTTCCAAGGAGGGGAACAGGGAAGGGGCATGTTTCTTGCCCTGATAGAATTCCTAGTCTGATGCAAGAAGTTCGTTTTCATATTCCCCAAAAATAGATTAAAGGAAAAGACTTTTTAACTTTGTACTGTCAGTTCATTTATGGAAGGAGAGAAAGACTAGTGTAGTGGATGGAGATTACACCTCAAAATCAGGAAGATCTGGGTTTAAATCTTAACTCTCATCATACTGGATATGTGACCCTGGGCAAGTTTCTTGGTATATCAGTGTCCACAGAAGATTCCCTAAGACAGGTGAATTTTTTTTAAAAAAATATATTTTGATAACTATATTTCAATATAATTGCTTTTTTCTTAAAATCCTCCGCATTCTATAATGTATATTTAAATCATTGTTCAGAGAAGGGATCCTACAATTAAAAGAATCCAAGACATATAACGCATACATATACACACATGTGTTCTAACACTATAGATTTCAGAACCTTGATCCGTTGATGGATGAACATTGGTTGAGGGAGTTTCCTCTCTACAGGGATCAGATCACATGCCTGACTTTAAAAAAAATTCCAGTGTTTAGCACTTAAATATCCTTATTGAACTGAATTGAACCCTCAATCCAATGGGGGAGTCATGACCAGGGCTCCTGGAGGAATCACTGTGAGTTGGAGGGGCTCAGCATGGAAGGTATAGGCAAAGAACACTTGATAGAGCATACCAGAGCCAAGCTTCATGCAGCTACACATTTAAATATAGAAGGACCCACCAAGTGCTAATAGTCCTAGGATCATTTGAAGATTTGGTTTAGAATTGACACAAGTCCTTTTTGAAAGACAAGTTTTCGGGGGGGGGGGGAATGTGAATGCCCAGGATTTCCTCCAAAGATTTATTCCCCAAGCAAAATTCAACTATATGGTCCTGACTTTTCTGCCTCTTTTTATACCTGGGAACCTCTGAAGGATGATTTGGAGCCTCTTTTGGTCAGCCCCTCAGAATCCCTTCCCCTTTGGGCATCCATCCTACTACTTACCCCAGATGGATGAATAGACCCTCAAAGCTGAAAGGACAGCCCCAGAAGATTAGACCAACCTTCCAGACCAATATATTATATTCCTGAGAAATACTCATCCACCCCTTGTTTGAAGGTCTCTAGTGGTGGAGATGCCCCTTAATCTCATGAAGCAGTCAATTCTTGTGGGCTACAATAATTATTAAAAAAGTTTTCTTTCCCCTGAACTAAGATCTGCCACTCTATAGCTTCTACTCATTAGTCGTAGCTCTGTTCTCTAGGCAAAGCAGCTCTTCTTTTCCCCTGGCAGGCTCTCCAGGGACTTTTTGTTGTTTATTGGGTCCAGTTATGTCTGACTTTTTGTGACCCCGTTTGGGATTTTCTTGCAAAGATACTGGAGTAGTTTGCCATTTCCTTCTCTAGATCATTCTACAGATGAAGAAACTGAGACAAACAGGGTTAAGTGACTTGCCTAGAGTCACACTGCTAGTAAGTATCTGAGGCTGGATTTGAAGTCAGGTCTTCCCGACTCCAGGCCTGGTATTCTATTCACTGTGTCACCTAGTTGCCCTTCATGGACTATCACCCCTTAAACCTTTTCCCTAGGCTAAACATCTCTATTTCCTTTAGACAGCCCTTCAATGAGATTCTCCAGTTTTCTCACTCTCTCAGTTGTCTTTCTCTGGTCATGCTTCAGTTTGTTACTATCCTTCTTAAAATATGGGAATCAGAAACAAGCAAAATTTTCCAAATTTATTATGTGATTAAGTTAAAGTACAGTGACTCTTATGTCCCTCATTCTTCCTCTCTCTAAGGCAGTCCATGATAACATTAGCTTTTCATCTTAAGCCTGTAGTCCAATAAATAATGCCTCTCTGGATAAATTTTCACATGGACTGCTGCTTAGATATGCCTCCCCCCATCCCAGATTTGTGAGATTGATTTTTTGAATCCAAATATAGAACTTTACATTCATCTTTTTTTTTAGGTTTTTGCAAGGCAAATGGTATAAATGGCTTGCCCAAGGCCACACAGCTAAGTCATTATTAAGTGTCTGAGACTGGATTTGAACTCAGGTACTCCTGACTCCATGGCCAGTGCTCTATCCACTGTGCCACCCAGCCACCCCTACATTCATAATAATTAAAGTTTTTTCTCATTGGATTTGACCCACCATTCCAGCCCTTGATTTCTTTTTTGGATTTCGCCTCTGCTACCCCAAATGCAAATTATCCATCCTAAAATTACATCTTTGACAGATACCTTCGATAGGTATCCTCCTAATATCTTAACTCAAGTCATCAATAAATGTTGACTAGCATAAGACCAAGGACAGATCCTTGGACATTACCATCTTTCTCTAAGCTGACTTTGGATGGTTAGTGATTACTCTTTGAATCTAGTCATTCAACTAATTCTAATTCCATGTATTTCTACTGATGTATAGTCTACTTATGTGCCTCATATACAGTTGGTGCTTAGTAAATACTAATTTACATCTAGCCATCTTGCCTACCATAAGAAATGTTAAGATTTTTCTGAATGTTTTGCTGACATCTAAATTTGCACCACTCCCTTGATTTCTAGGCACATTTTCCCTTATTAGTTAAATAAGTTAACTTTTTAAGTCTAAAAGCACTATAGAAATGCTAAATATTATGTTTATTATTATCTGGAACACTTACAGGTTAAATAACTTATCCATCATTAAGTCATATATGTCAGTATCTATAAAGCATATATCTTAAACCTAGGTTGTCCTCAGTCCAAGGTTCACTTCTCCAACTTCTTTGCCATTTGCCTCTAGTCAAAATACCCTGCCAAGAAAGGTAATGAGCTTAGTCATTCTTGGCTCCATGACTCTTTACCCCACCAAGGCACACTTTCCATTTCATCTTAGTAGTGAAATCTGCCCCTTAGCATTGGCAGAGTATGACTTTTTGTGGAGGTTTGGGCATTACTATATATCCCAAATTGGTCAGCGGTGAGGGAGTAGAAAGGAGAAGAATGAACTTTGTGGAACTGGAAATGTTTTTAGAAAATGTTTTTTCTGTCTTTCATATTTACATCTTTTCCTTTTCCAAATATATCCATCTGTACTCAGAGAGTCATTCCTTGTAACAAAGAATGTAAAAGAAAAAGGAAAGAAAATGCTTGGCAAAACTAGTCAATCTTCCAACTAAATTTGATAGTATATGGTATATACATATACATATATATATCTATATATCTATATCTATAAATATATATTTGTAAAATGTTCCATAGAAATTCATTTGCCTCTGCAAAGATAGGAGGATCCATTTTCTCTTCAGTTGATCAACATAATTAAGCAGCATTTAATTTCATTGAAAAACTTTTTCTATTTACTTTATTGTGATTATGTATATTAATTTCCCAGTTCTGTTTCCTTCCCTTGCTTTCAGTTCATAGAAGTTTTCTCTTGCTTCTCTCTATTTTTTTCATATTTATTATTTCTCAATGCATTTCATTGCATTGATAGATTTGTTTAGTCATTCCCCAGACCCTGGACATCTAGTTTATTTTTGATTCTTTTTTACTTCAGAAAGTGTTGCTATAGATATTTTGGCAAATTTGGGAGCTTTCTTTTTATCTTTAACCTCCTCAGAGCATGCATGGTACTGGTATCTCTGGGTCAAAGAATATGGGCATTCTAATTGCTTTCTTAACATAATTTCCAAATTGCTTTCAAGAATAGTTAGACCTATTTATGATTCTACCAACTCTTTATTAATATGCCTGTCTTTCCATAGTCCCTCGAAAACTGTTCCCATTATTTTTCATCTTTGTCAATTGACTAGGAATGATTTCTGTTTTTTAAAGAGAAATTAGTGATTTGGAGTAATCTTCCATATGGTTGTCAAAAGATTGCAATTCTTTTGAGAAATGATTATTCATATTCTTATCTATTAAAGAATAACACCTGGTCTGATATAATTGTATTCATTCTCTCTGCATATTTGGCTGTCAGATCTTTATCAAAGATTTTTGCTCCTAAGGACATTTTTCCATTCTCTTGTTCTATTATCTTTTGTTAGTAAAGGCTTTTCATTTTCATACAGTCAAAATGAATTTGTCCTTTTGTGTCCATGGCTATATTTTGCCTAGTTAAACACGCTTCTTTTTAACTATGGAATAGCTACATCAGTAGGAGTACCTGACCCTTTTCTCTTCTAGCTATTATACGGTGACCACTACCATTCTAGTCACCGGACCATTTTGAATTTATTATGCTATATTCTGCAGAATATAGCATATCTTTGAATTTTTCCCATTGAGTCCTACTCTCCATTTATGCCCCAAGGCCCTGGTTTCTTGTTTCTCAGGGAAGAGCCTAGTACAGCAGATCTAAGCAGAAGACTGGAAGACTTGATCATCCCTAAGTGCAAGGCACAAAGGGGCATCTCAGTGAAGGAGTCCTCTGAGGTTTTGGAGAGCACTGAGTCCTTTCATATGGGGCTTGGTATGGACATTACATCTGGATCTCAAAACTGGAAGAATTGATGCTCAGCATTTTCCTGGAAGTGTCTTAGCTCTGGCTTTTGGGCAAGTGAAACATAGATGAGAGAAAGCTGGGTTGGTTTTTCTCCTTTTTTCTTTAGATTTTTCTTTTTGGACTAATATTGCCTGGACTGGATTCACTTGTCAGAGCACATACCACAATATCATCCTACTGTCTCCCATGATCCAGATGTGTCCTTCCCCATGCAGTGACCTCTTTTTCCCGTCCCTCCTGTGTGGTGAGGCCTTCCTTCTGAGCTGACATGTTAGGAAGGGATCTGCTAGATCTTCTGGAGCCCAGGCTTCCTTTAGTGATCCTGGAACCTGACTAGCCACTGAGCAGTACTGCCATTTTGACTAAAAAAAATCTCTTGGCAATATACAAACATGGAGAGTTAACACCACAAAAATATTTTGGAAAATTCAAGAGACTCTTTGCTATAGAGTGAATTGATTCAAAAAGCCACAGATTTTATTCTCTGGAAAAAACCAACCATGAAACACTTACAGCTGGACCACTGCCATTGTCCAATATGCCTGCTTTACCCACTTTGTGGTGGGGGCCTGATCAGGGAGGCATCCCAGCCAGTGCCTCACCCTATTGAGAGCCAAGACAAGAGGGGTGGCTGATTGTCCCTGCCTCAGGCTTGTGGTTAACGTAGCCCTGTGCCAGTTCTACCAGCTCCTCTGTCCAAAGACAGTCAAATGCTTCAGGACTCTGTTTTGTTTTCTCCTTTGAATGTGAACCTCAAGTCACTGAGCCCTAGCAGCTAGAGAGGGAACCCTTAAGGGTCAGTGGGTTTACCCATCTAGAAGGATGAGGATGTCAAAGGCCTGGAGGACAGAATGCTGGGCCTTTAAGATTGATGATTTCAGTGTCAGCCTCTCTTAAATTTCATTCATTTAGCCAAGAAGCTATTAAGTGCTCATGGACTAGGTACTTAGATGCAAAGACAAGAATGAAGCAAGTCCCTGTTCCTGTTCTCAGGGAGCTTTCATGCTACTGATATTCATGTATAGAGAGCCCTTTTTTTTAGGTTTTTGCAAGGCAAATGGGGTTAAGTGGCTTGCCCAAGGCCACACAGCTAGGTAATTATTAAGTGTCTGAGACCACATTTGAACTCAGGTACTCCTGACTCCAGGGCTGGTGCTTTATCCACTGCGCCACCTAGCCACCCCGAGCCCTTCTTTTGATATAAACCTACATGCAGCTTGGATTTGGACTCAGAAGGTCTAAATTAAAACCCTAAATCTGCCCCTTATTACCCCTAGGGCCATAGGGTTTTTCTGGGCCTCAGTTTCCTCATCTGTAAAGTGAGAGACTGTACTCTGGATCCCTCCCAGCTCAATATAAATGATCTCATGAGTTTCCTCAGAGTAGGAAAGGAGAGAAGATGTCTGATCCCCTTCATTTGTTTGTAGGCAGGGACTGTTTGTGGCTCTGGACTGAGTGAGAAAAGAGCAGAGAATTTATATTTTTGGCACCTGGGTCACAAGCCTGGTTCTGTCATTTTCTACCAATGTGACCTTGGGAAAGTTATTCCATCACCCTGAGATGCATTTTCCTCATTTGTAAAATGAGATTAGACTCAATGGTCTTTAAGATCCTGTGAGAGTATCTCTGATTTTGGTAGACACTTGTGTTCCAGAAGAACCGTCCGCCTTTTGATGGCTGTGTGACAGAAGACATTCACTCTACCAATGAGAAGCCCATTCCTTAAACCTTCTGTAGCTGGCCCATTACAGTGGAATTGGGAAATGATTCTGACACCTAGTTGACCAACAGTGGCAGAGGCATCTCTCTCCAGAGCTATGCCTTATGTAACATTGACTAATGAAGAAACTGAGACCCAGGGAGGCTCATTAACTTTCCCAAGATTACATAGTAGAGTCAGAATCTGTAGAATCCTGTGGTTCTAAATTTAATGTCTCCTTTATTGAAAAAAAGTTTGATTATTTCTATTTGGAGATTTATCCTGGCAAAGCTGATGATGCCATCTTCTATCTATATTTAATATTTATTTATTCTCATTTTGTACAAATAATGTTTTTATACATTAATAAAATATTCTTGTTTAAGAGTAAACAAAATACCCCCCTCTCCCTAAAAAACATAGACTCACTTGAGCAATAAAGGGGAGAGAAAAAAATTAAAATTAAAAATAATAGTAATAATTGTAGGTATGGTCAGGTGGCGCAATGGACAGAGCACCAGCCCTGGAGCCATGAGCACCTGAGCCCACATCCAGCCCCGTACACCCAACAATCACCCAGCCGTGTGACATGCAAGCCACCCCAACCCCACTGCCCTGCAAAAAACCAAAAAAAGAAAAAAAAAGACCCAAAATAAAATAAAATAGTAATAATAGTAAGGGTGGCTGGGTGGCAGACAGAGCCCTGGCCCCTGAGCCAGGGGCATCCGGGTCCAAATCTGGACTCAGACACCCAACAATCACACTGCTATGTGGCCCCAGGCAGGCCACCCAGCCCCATTTGTCCTGCATCCCCCCCCAATAATAATAATAAAAAATGTGCTTCAGTCTTTGTTCCAACACCACCAACTCTGCCGCGGGTGGATCACATTCTTTGTGATAAGTCCATCACAAAAGTTACCTCCATATTTTTCCACCGTTGCCATTGCTGATTACAACTCCCTCCTTTTGTATTTCTCCACTACCATGTACTATATTTTCTCTCTCCTTTCACTCTGACTCTGCCAAGAGGCCCCGAGCCCCCATACCACCCCTTAGGCCCAGGATCCACCCGGCCCCATGGTCCCGGACAGGCCCTCCAATCCCAGCCCCTTGCAAGAAGCAAAAAAGAAAATGTGTTATATCTGACCACTTCCCCCCCCCCCATGGCCCATCCTTTTCTCCATCACTCACATCACCCCCCTTCCCCCTGTCCTCCCCACTACAGATGCCTATACCCCATTGAGTATATATGCTGTTTCCTCTCCTAGCCATCTCTGATGAGAGTGAAGATTCCCTCATTCCCCCTTGCCCTCCCTCCTTCCATATCATTGCAATAGCTCATTGTAATAAGGAAAAATCCTATTATATGAAATATCTTAGCCTACTCCCCCTCTCCTTTTTCTTTCTCCTCTTACATTTCCCTTTTTTCTATTGACTCCATTTTTACACCATATTTTATCTTCAAATTCAGCTTTCTCCTGTGCTTCAACTACAAAAGCTCCTTCTACCTGCTCCATTAACTGAGAAGGTTCATATGAGTATTATCAGTGTCATTTTTCCATGCAGGAATACATGCAGTTCATGATCATTAAGTTCCTCATATTTTCCCCTTCTCCAATCTCTATGCTTCACCTGAGTCCTGTATCTGAAGATCAAACCTTCTGTTCAGCTCTGGCCATTCCAATAGGAACATTTGAAATTCCCCTGGTTCATTGAAAGTCCATCTTTTTCCCTGGAAGAGGACATTCAGTTTGGCTGGGTAGTTGATTCTCGGTTGCATTCTAAGTTCTTTTGCCTTCCAGTATATTATGTTCCAAGCCCTATGAGCTTTCAATGTAGTTGCTGCTAAGTCCTGTGTGATCTTGACTGCAGCTCCACAATATTTGAATTGTGTCCTTCTGGCTGCTTGTACTATTTTCTCTTTGACTTGGGAGTTCTGGAACTTGGCTATAATATTCCTGGGGGTTGTTTTTTTTATCTTTCTTGGGGAGATCTGTGGATTCTCTCCATTTCTATTTTGCCCTCTGCTTCTAGGACATCAGGGCAATTTTCCTGTAGTAATTCTTTGAAAATGATGTCAAGGCTCTTTTCCTGATCATGACTTTCAGGTATTTCAATAATTTTTAAATTATCTTTCCTAAATCTGTTTTCCATATCAGTTGTTTTTTCAATGAGATGTTTCACATTTTCTTCTAATTTTTCATTCTTTTGGTTTTGAAGTATCGAGTCCCAATTTCTCATAAATTCAGCAATCTCCTTGAGTTCTATTCTTTGTTTGAAGGATTTATTTTCCTCAGAGTTTCCTTATCTCTTTTGCCATCTGGCCAATTTTGCTTTTTTTAAAACATTCTTCTCCTCAATAACTTTTTGAATTGTATAACCATTTGACCTAAGCTGGTTTTTAGCATGCTATTTCTTCAGCATTTTTTTTTTGGATTTCCTTGACTAAGCTGCTGACTTCATTTTCATGTTTTTCTTGCATCTCTCTCATTTCTTTTCCAAATTTTTCCTTCTAATTCCCTCATTTGATTTTCAAAGTCTTTTTCGAGCTCTGTCATAGCCTGAACCCAATTTCTGTTTTGCTTGGAGTCTTTAGATGCAGGAGCTTGTGCTTCTTCATCTTCAGACTGAGTGTTTTGATCCTTCTTGAGCTCATTTGCAAAATATTTCTCAATGGTGTTCCTCTTTTTTCTCTGCTTGCTCATTTTCCCAGTCTAAGCCTGTTTTGGGGGTGCTTCCTGAGCTTTTGGGACACTCCCACAAGGGTCTCAGTGTGTGAGGCTCTGTCCTCCCTCCTGGTCTGTGAATGACCATATGCGCCCCCCTCTGCCACGGGGCTGAGGTGGGGGGGGTGCCCTGCTGTTCTATGGGAGAGCCTAGACTGCAATCAGGATCTGAATGTGGTCAGAGCCCCAGAGTCCTGTTCCAGGGGCAGAGTTGTGCAGTCTCTCTTCACTCCCCTCCCTAGACTCAATGGGTTCATGCCCTGGGGACTCCTGCTTACAGGATCCACCTGCTTCTCTGTTTCCTGGATCTGGACTGCCATGGCCATGCTGCTCTCTGTGTGCCCTGAGGGCTGGACTTCATGTGCTCTCTCTGGCAGAGGTCCCCCTGCTGTTCCCCCAGGTTGTGCCCGGTGCTCCCCGCCCTGGGGCTGCCTCCGGGAGGCTGAAGTTCTTTCGCTCTGGCAGCCACCCCTCTGGCAGGCTGCCCCTCCAACCCCAGGGAGCAGAGCCTTTCTGCTCTTTTCCAGGTTACCTTGAGTAGGAGCACTGCCTCACTGGGTCCCTCTGTGAGTTCTGTCTCTCAAAAATTTAGAGTCCTTAGTTTCGAAGATTTATGACAGAGCACCTAAGACATGATCCATTCTTCCTAATGATGCCATCTTGATAGTAATAAATAGTAACCAGATAACGCTCTGATGTTGATAAACATACTTTATATCTTTTATCTCATTTGAACCTTAAAATAAGTCCTGTGAGATGGGTGTTATAATTATTATTATTCCCATTTTGCAGATAAGGAAGGAGAGGCTCAAGGAGAGTCATAGATCTAGAATTTGAAGGGACTTCAGGGGTTATATAATCCAACTCTCCCATTTTTAAGATGAGGAAACTGAAGCAAGAAGAGGATTGTGTAAGACTTGAACCCAGGTCTTCCTAAATACAATCCCCATACATTCTTTGCTATGCAAAACTATCTCTTAGATGGTCCAATGAGAAATGGAAAACCAGGAAAGCAGCTTCAAACCCTCATTATACTAGCAGGAAAGCCACCTCCCCACCCAGTATTCTAGGTGGGGGTTCACCATCTGAGGGGAAAGAACTGGTGGTCTTGGCCTCTCTCCACTCAACCAAGTTGGTGCCCTCACCACAGCTCCTGGGGCACTGGAGGGGATGCCAGGGACACCACATTTCTCACCCAGAAGGCCAAAGTTCACTTCTGGCATAAGGGTTATAATTGGTCACTAGAGGCCTGAATGTAACCCTAAGCCACAGCTACTAACCAGAAATGGCCTTCAAGGAACCTAGAAACATTTCCTCAAGACCACCTTGGGGTGATGGTGCCAATTGCAAATAGAAATTGAAACCACTACCCTGTAGGCAACATGTTGACTTAGAAAACCATATATTAACATTGTTGTTCAATCATTTTTCAATTGTGTATGACCCCTTTGGGGGTTTTCTTGGCAAAAACTGGAGTGGTTAGCCATTTCCTTCTCCAGTTCATTTTACAGATGAGGAAACTGAGCTAAGTAGAATGAAGTGGGAACTAGGGTGCTGTCCCACAGACAGTAAGGGTCACCATCAGTGGCACCTATGGACAAAGGATTGCATTACATCTGAACACTAATAGATCTTGGGCAGGAAGAGAGAGGTGAGGGAGTTACCACTTAAATAGCAGGTCTGTGACATCATGGGAATTTCCTAACAGAGAGCATTTTATCCAGAGAAGGGCAGTCCTAGAATTAGAAAATTTTAACAGAAGCTCCCCTGGAACTTTTGACGTCTTAAAGACCAACTGGCTGCCACAGTATACTATTCATTATCTAAATTTCTTAATTCAAGCATTCTGTGGGAACATAAACCCAATTTTATAGTGGAAGTAATTGGGAAAAATTGGACTCACTTTACGGTCAACTTGGTTAAAATCTGTAAATTTTGTAAATTGTGGAATACCTATACATTAGCGGTGTAGTTGGGGCATGTCATTTCTATCTGGGTGGAAATTCTTTAATTTCTTGCAGCCTCATTTTCTTCTTGGCTCCATCCAGTTTCTTTTTGGCTGAGTGTTTGCCAAATGCCTTCATTTGGCAAGGCTGCATGGACATGTTGGCTATGGATGGATATTGGGAAGGAAATATTTTGTTGTGGTTAGTCCCAGTATCACAGTCATACATTTGGGGATGGAAGGGACTTTAGAAACCTCTGAATCCAACCCCTTTAATTTACAGATGAGAAAACTGAGACCCAGAGAGATCATTGGGTCATCTTCTAAAAAAAAAAGGGAAATAATCTCCAGAGAAGTCATAGAATCATAGACTTAAAACCAGAAAGGATCTGAGAGGCCATCTAGTCTAATCATCTCATATGGATTCTAGCAGTATGAATTAGCTATTCCCAAATCACCTAGATAGTAGTGCTACAATCAAGATTTGAACTCATCCTCCAACTTCAGAATAGGAACTTTTCTATATTCCCCGAACTATCCAAAGACTCAGGGTGTAAGACTGGAATTTTAGCCACTGTCCCTAGCTCAAAGGTCACATGGAACAATTGGCCTCTTTTCTAAGCCCACAAAAAACCAGTCTCGGAAAAAAAAATCTCCCTTGCTTGGCTTTCTGGGAATCCACATCACAGGGATGCACCAGCTGACAATGGACTTGGCAGCCCATGTGAGTCCTCAGCTTTGGAGCATCTGGAAACAGGATGAATGATGCCTCATTATTAAGGAGTTTAAAGAAGAAAAAAGTCCCCCAGGGTAATAATGATTGCAGGATGAGCATTGGTTTGCTCCCCTGTTTCCTTTCTCAGAGTTCTCTGGCCACCTCTCCATAAGGTAGCTTCCTAGAACCACTTTAGGAAGGTGTGGTAACCCATCTACACTCTGGAACCCCACCCCCCCAGCCCATCCAGCACTGACCCTGGCCCTGACGAGGGAACCCTCCTTCCAGCCCATCATCCATACCTCTCCTTTCCTTTGTCCACCATGGTGGCTGGTAGTAATGCAACCCAGTGGTCTAGGGCTGGGCTTCAGGACCCCTCTCTCTACGCTTTCCCCATGCCCACTGGCTGCTGCCAGAAAGGAGCTTCTGGTTCCTATTATGTGTTCTGACCTGGAATGTGCTCCGTGTTGTTAACACAAATAAACAGAGCCCCCAGGAATGTAGAGATGACACATGGAAGGGATGGACTCAGTTTGCCTCTCAGAATGTTAAGGGCTCTAGAGGGGTGCATTGTTAAAAACAGAAGAAGCTGGTAACCTTTCTCTGGATGGCAGAGTTGCTGTGATGCCAGATCTGGAGAACATGAAAGAAAAGAAGTGGGTGATCCTAGATCCAAGAACTAGGAGAGGCCTCAGGGGCCACCCAGTACAAATTCCACATTTTACAGATGAGGAAACTGAGACCCAAGGAAGGTGGGTAGGAAGCACCAAAAAAAGATTTGAACACAATCCCTCTTATCCCATATATTACCCAGCTTCCTGACTCCATCTGGGGAAGTTTAGGAGGGCAGCTCTCATTGCCATGTTTCTTGTTTGAAGTATGGATTAAAGGAAGATCTCATTTTCCAAGCAACCTGGCTTCCTTGCCCAGAGAGGCTCTGAAGAAAATTAATAAAATAAAAAACCACCTCCCCCAAACCCCAACCACCCTCTTTCCTATATGAGAGCCCCTGGAATGTGGTTGCTGCCCAATTTTTTTGAGAGCCTAAGCAATAAAGGAAGGGTTAGCCTTCTCTGGGTCCTGCCAAATGCCAAACATTCAGAATATCCCCTTTCAGAACCTCCTTTGGAAGAGAATTTTTAAAAAGTCCTCCAGATTCCACTTAGGCTCCCATGGACCACTACAGGGCCATATTGTGACCAGTGTTATGTCTTATCTTTCTGCTAACTCTCCCCACTGGACCTCGCCCAAGGGCCAATCTAATTCAGCCGGCCAGAGAGTTGAGTCGTGCTGACGGGTGGCTCTCCAAGGCCTGGGGCTGGAATCTGGGAGAAGCAAGCCATTTGTAGGACAGACCGCACATTCTTGTGGCTTTTGTCTCCAATGCCAGATTGAACATCTCTCTAACCACAGTGGCTCAGATGGATTGGAACCAGACCTCCATGAGAGGCCCTTCTCCAGCTTCTGCCTAACTAAGGATGGAGTTGAGAGACGATCCTGCCACTGAAATGCTTTGTCATTTGGTTGGGTCTGACTCTTTGTGACCCAGACTACCCATGAGATTTTCTTGGCAAAGATACTGGAGTGGTTTGCCATTTTCTTCTTCAGTAGATTAAGGCAATCAGAGGTTTAGTGAGTTGCCCAGGATCACACAACTACTAAGTCACTAAATCAATTTGAACTCAGGTCTTCCTCCAGATTCAGTCATCTAGCTGCCTCTAAATAAAATGAAGAATTCTCTTCCTTCAAGGCCACTTGGATCTTGCTTTCTTTAAGATTTCTTCCAAGATTCCCCATGATCAATGCTCTGCCCTTCCTCATTTTTCCTTATTTAAATACTGTTTGCATAATGAAAAGTCAATAATTAATAAATGGAAATAATTAAATGCATACTATATTCCAACCACTGTGCTAAATGATGGTGATGCAATAACCAAAACCAAAAACAAAATACATCCCCTGCCCCCAAGGAGCTTACATTCCAATAGTGGAGACAACATGGAAAATTGACATATAAGATTGTACCTACATCCAATATATGTACAAGATTTGCACTTTAAAGAGTAATCATAGTAACAATAAGAAAGGGTAATCCTAGATGGAAGACACTAAAAATAGGAGGACCTGGGGAAAGCCACCTATAGAAAACAAAATTTGAACTGTCTTGGAAAAGACCAGGAGGCAGAGATGAGGAGGGATAGTATCACAGATGTGTGGCACAGCCAGGACAAGAACACAGAGTCAGGGGTGGCTAGGTGGTGCAGTAGGGGCGGCTAGGTGGTGCAGTGGATAAAGCACTGGCCCTGGAGTCAGGAGTACCTGGGTTCAAATCCGGTCTCAGACACTTAATAATTACCTAGCTGTGTGGCCTTGGGCAAGCCACTTAACCCCATTTGCCTAGTAAAAAAAAACAAACAAAAAAAAAAGCACAGAGTCAGGAGATGGAGTATCCTAAAGAACAATCAGAAGGTCTGTGTTGTTGGGTCATTGAGTATACAATAAGGAGTATGGTGGAAAAGACTGGAAAAGTAGGAAGGAACCAAGTTATGAATGACTTTAAAAGACAGAGATTTTTATTTGAACCTGGAGGTAACAGGGAGCCACTAAAGTTTATTGAGGAGAGGAGGGATGGCCTGCTCATAACTGCATTTTAGGAAACTCAATTTGACATCTAAGAAGAAGAAAGATTGGAGTGAGGAGAAACTGGAGGCAGGAAGATAAACACTGAGGCTATTTCAACAATCCTTGGGTGATTGCATGAAGGCTTGCACCAGGTTGGCAGGTGACATATATGAGATGTGTGGGATGAGTACCATTGAAGAGTCAAGGTGTGACATTCAGTCATTGAACCTGAATGATTGGAAAGATGGTGGTGCTCTACATCCTAATAGGGGAGTGCAGAAGAGGGAAGGGTCTAGGAATGTAATGTACATTCTTATTTTAAGGGTGTTTTCATAAGAAGTGGTAAATGATTTTAAAAAAAGACAGAAAAAAGAGTTTGTGTAAAGGATAAGGTAAATTTCCATTCACTGTCAAGGTACAAAATATGGCCCTTGTCATATATGAATATTTTCATGCCTATTAGGAGTAGAAAAATGAATTTGTTTCTGCATACACTGCTAATATATGTATATGAAGAAACAGCTTTCAGACAGAATTTGGACATTTTAGACTGGGTGTAGATGTGAGGACTTTCATCTCTGTCAACAATTTGGAGTGATGACTCTCTTGTGGGAGAATAATCTAATGTTACAAAGAGGCAGAAAGAAACCTTTTATTTATTAAAAATGAGAGAAATTTGAGTGTGAAGAAATACAGTCTCAGAGGCACCAAAGAGATTGAAGACATCAGAGCTACAAAGCATGATGGTCATCTCATCTACTTTGCATATGATATTTTATGGCTAATATGAGAAATCATAAATGTTTGGAGATGGTTTTCATTTTAAAAGGACAGTCCATTTGATGGAAGAAATTTGGGCAATTGAAGCTTTAAAGGAAAGGTAAGACACTGAAAGTCCAAAGGCTCTCATTTAACTAAACTCTTGAAGGATGAACAACAGAGGAAACAGGTGAAGAATGGAGAGAGGGGCTAAAAATTGGGATTAAATTAGAAGTAATTAAGTGATTGGTTGGATAGCTAACTGATGTCATTAACCAAGAATGCCAGTGAGAGGTAAATTTGCTCCTAAGGACCTGTTGCTCTCTACCTTTGGTATGAAGTGGAAAAGTAGGAAGGGCTTTGCAGCTGCCTTGAGCTCTCTCACTGCATCAGGGGCCATTTCTAGTCATCCTGCTCCATATCTGGTCACTGGACTCAGATGCTCTGGAAGAAAATATGAGGTGGTGACTTTGCACAGCTCTGTCTGGCTTAAATCTATGTCATGGAATCATCTTCCTCATGGCATGGTTCTTTGCGAGAACAAAGACCCACCACCACCACCATCACTACCACCTACCATCAACAGCAACTCTTCATCATATATAAAGAGAACATTGGTGGGATAATCTAATTTGGGTTTATATCTAATTATGATATATTTTATTATTGATGCATTTAAAAAATATAATATTTATAATATTATTGCATCTTTTGCTTTATTATTACGGAAATGGCTATGTTTAAGATTTTAAAATTCTGATTTTGAATAACTGATTGTATAAATAGCACATATCTCTGAGTGAGTTACCTTGTGAGTGACTGGGGAAGGGGTCATATTATAAAATGATCTATCTCTGAGAACTAGTGTGAGAGCAGCTTGGAGTGAGTAAGTCAAACTCTTAGAGATCTGGATGGTTCCCATTTCTAGGTGAGAGAAGTGATTATTCCCAATATAGTGGACCACCCCATTGTGTATGTTGATGATGTTTCAAAAGGTTAGCCAATGAGTTCTCTTTTGGATGTGTTGTTTGAGATTTTTCAGAGTACTTTACCATGGTTTATTTTATTTTTTTATTTTTTTAGGCTTTTGCAAGGCAAATGGGGTTAAGTGGCTTGCCCAAGGCCACACAGCTAGGTAATTATTAAGTGTCTGAGACCGGATTTGAACCCAGATACTCCTGACTCCAGGGCCGGTGCTTTGTCCACTGCACCACCTAGCTGCCCTTTTACCATGGTTTATTCCATATAAAATATTGATTATATATTGTTTTCTGGGTTAGTAAAACATTGAATTATTATTTTTTTTGTAGATTTTGGCAAGGCAAATGGGGTTAAGTGGCTTGCCCAAGGCCACACAGCCAGGTAATTATTAAGTATCTGAGACTGGATTTGAACCCAGGTACTCCTGACTCCAGGGCCGGTGCTTTATCCACTGTGCCACCTAGCTGCCCAAAATATTGAATTATTTAGGGGCGGCTAGGTGGTGTAGTGTGGTAGAGCACCAGCCCTGGAGTCAGGAGTATCTGAGTTCAAATCCGGCATCAGACACTTAATAATTACCTAGCTGTGTGGCCTTAGACAAGCCACTTAACCCCTATTTGCCTTGCAAAAACTAACACACACACACACACACACACACACACACACACACACACACACACACACGAACATAATGATATACCCAAATAGCAGCTCATGCAAATGAAATATGAACTTTTTTAATGGAGTTTGAGCTCAGCCCCCTTAGACTTCATGGAGAGTGGCAAAGATCCTAGGCCTAAGGAAATGATTGATCCTCCTTTTGTCTTCTGCTGTAGACATTCCACATCCAGAGTACTGGGTTAAGTTTTGGGCATCCCAGTTTAGAAAAGACATTGATATACTGGGGTATGTCCACAGAACAAGCAGAATAATGAAGGGCCTTCTTGCTTCATGAGGATTGATGAATGGAATTGGCCATGATTAGTCTATAGGAGAGAAGGTTTGGTGGTCAGAATGATAGCTGTCTTTGGAAGATTATTAGGCATTGACTCCAGGATATATGGAAGATGCAACCAGGGGCAGATTTTGGCTGATCTGAGGAAAAATTTAGAGTCATCCCAAGATGGAGGTCTTCGTATTAGAGTAGTATAAAGCAGAGATGGGTTGATCCCTTGTTGGATGTAGCATGGAGAGGCTTCCTAGTCAGTACATGGGGGCCCCAGATGTCCTCTGAGGTTCTATGATTCTGAGACAATGCCCTTTGCCCCAATGGAATAATAGAAGAAATAAGACTCCCATGTAAAACAGCTGCAGAACTAGTTCCAACATAAATAATTCTATGCTTCTCTGGTTCTAATTTAGGGTTGAATTGGGGATCCTTCTAGGAAAGAAGTATTACCAACCAGAATGATCAGGAAAAGTTTCACTGTAGCTAGTGGACGAGTCATTGAACTCTCTAGGCCTTGACCTTCTCATTTATAAAATGGGAATAATCATGTATGCTTATTTCTATAGCTATATAAATTTTGCAAAATGCTTTTCAAATATTTGGGTTTCTTGATAACCCTGTGAAGTTGATCCTGTGTGTTATTAACACCCCTATGTTACAGGTGAGGAAATTGAGATCCAGAAAAATTAGGTGAGGGAGGACCTTGAAGCCAGTTCTCTCCATTATATCTCATTGTTTTAAAATGTAGAAGTGCTATGGATATATAATTTATGGAGTATCTGGGTGACACTACAGTGGATGACCACTGACCTTGGAATCAAGGAGACCTAAGTTCAAATCTGGCCATAGATACTTACTAGTTATGTGATTCTGGGCAAGTTACTTAACTCCAATCGCCTCAAAAAAATCTATAATTAGTTTCATCTTGGTTGGTTTGTTGGTTAGAGTTCTTGTCCATTACTGAAGAAGTACAAAATGACATCATTATGTTTGAGAAAAAGTACAATGTGTCTGACTGTGGCTGATCAGACCAATATGAACTCAAAATGCTCTACTACAACCTGGATGCAAATAGTCCATGAGAACACCTGGGATGGGTACTCTAAACTTATGTCATGTTTATGGTGCAGTGGATAGAGCACTGACCCTAGATTCAGGAGGACCTGAGTTCAAAATTGGCCTCAGATCCTTAATAATTACCTAGCTGTGTGGCCTTGGGCAAGTCACTAAACCTCATTGCCTTACAAAAAAAAAATCCAAAAAAGGCTCATCATGGTAGCCTCTCAAGAGCAAGGGTTTTTAGTATAATAGAATCCTGGGAAATGTTTTAGACCAGTAGTCAGGAGCCCTGAAAACTAGCCTCAGTTCTGCCATTGACTTTGTGTCTTGTGTGACCTTGGATGCCATTCACTGACAAGGCTCTCTCCCCTGGCTCTCCCAGCCATCCTCTCCTGTACCATCAACAATGGCAGATGCCAGCATGATTGTGTCCAGCTCACAGCCATGCAACATTGGTGCCTGTGCCAGCCCCATTACCAGCTTCAGGAGGATGGCAGAAACTATCCATGTATTTGTCTGCCTGTCTCTTCCCACCCAAAGTTTCAAGGGCTCCAAAGTTCACACTTTCCCCCCTTTCCTTTATGGTTTTTCAAATCCAAAAATAGATACAGCCAGGAAAAACATAACTGCATAGGCTTAAGCAGCAGCATGTGGGATTTTGGCTAGGTTCAGCAAAAAAAAATTTCCTAATAGTGAAAAATTTAGGATGCTGGAATGCGTGAAACAGAAAGAGGATGGAGGGGAAACCAGAAAATGAGTTAGTTTTTTCCCTGTGGAAGCTGGTTTAGGAATCATCTTACCTGAGTATAAGGGTGGGGCTGGGTGGAAAAAATTACTTACTAAATTGTGGTTTTTTGTTTTTGTTTTGTCTCTGAGTCTGGAATTACAGTGGGTGGGAAAGGAGAGAATAAATATTTATTAAGTGCCTACTTTGGATCAAGGCCAGTGCTGAGTGCTTTTTGTGAATATTTTCACATTTGATCCTCACAACATCCTTGGGAAGTAAGTGCTGTTATTAACTCCCTTTTAAAATGGAGGAAACGGGGTGGTTAGGTGGTGCAGTGGATAGAGCACCAGCCCTGGAGTCAGGAGTATCTGAGTTCAAATCTGGCCTCAGACACTTAATAACGACCTAGCTGTGTGGCCTTGGGCAAGCCACTTAACCACATTGCCTTGCAAAAACCTAAAAAAAAAATGGAGGAAACCAAGGTAAACAGAGGTTAAACAACTCCCCTTGGGTCATTCAACTAGTAGGTGCCAAGGCTGCATTTGAACTGGAGTCTTCCTGGCAGTAGGTTCAAAGCCCCCCAAACAACTATCTCTAATCTTCAGGACAGATTTCAGAACTGAAGAATTTCAGGGAGGGTAAGGTTCCTAGAGGGTACTTAGTTACTGAATCACAGCCTCTTAAGGCTTGAAGCTGGAATGATTCTCAGAAGCTGTCTAGTTCAAGCCCCTCATTTTACTGATTAGGAAACTGAGGCACAAGAAAGCTACATGACTGGGGGAAAATAAGCCCTCTCCAACATAGCAAACCAGCCTTTGTTTCAATCCCCCCCCCTTTTTTTTTTTAGGATTTGGAAGGCAAATGGAGTTAAGTGGCTTGCCCAAGGCCACGCAGCTAGGTAGTTATTACGTGTCTGAGACCAGATTTGAACTCAGATACTCCTGACTCCAGGGCCGGTGCTCTATCCACTGTGCCATCTAGCCACCACCCCTAAGATCCCCCTTTTGAGGGAAAAACTCACTAACTCCCAAGGAAAACATCATACTTTTGGGAGAGTCAGGAAATTTTCATTTACATTGAGTTTTATATACCTCATTGTAATTTCCACCCAATACTCTTTAATTCTCCATTCTAGGACCAAGACAAACCAGTGCAATCCCTTATCCACTGTGACAACCCTTTACCTGTTGGTTGTCTGGGAGTGCAAACTAGCTAGAAGTAGACTAGATTGCCTTTAAAGGTGATGAGTTCCTCATTCCGGGAGGTTTTCAGGCTGAGACTGGATGACCATTTGTCAGAGTTATGGTATAGAGGAGTCTAGAGGTTGAACTAGAACTTTTGAGGTCATTACTGCTCTTAGCAAAGTCCTTGGAACATAGTAATGTTTTTTGACTCATCTGGACTATAATTCTCGATTGCACAACAACCAACTTCAAGGACTGAGGGGGAAAGGTCTAATCATCATCCCCCCCCCATTCTTCATGCATTCAGGTGAGACTATTTAACTATCAGTTACTGGGGAGAAGTTGCATTTTGTCCCCTAACTTCTCTGTTACCCACTGACCAATACATGTACCAAGAAATTCAACTTGATGAAGCCCTTTCCAACTATGAGATTCTCTGATCTTCTTAGAGTTGGGGAGTACTCAGAAAAACCATCCAGTTTTACCCCTAAGTTCCTCATATTCCTGGAGAGGGTCACCTTTCTAGGTCTGATTTCATTAGTCAGAAACTCTAACTGGAATTATGAAGAATCAGTCAAATCCAGTTCCTACTCTTATTTCCACCATCTTGATCCTGGGACTAGGGCCAACCTCTTCCAGAATCTTCTCCCCTGAAATCCTTGGGGCTATGTCTTTGGAAAGACACAAATGTAGGTCTCAGTAAGCCAACCAAAAAGAAGTGGAGAGAAGGCTTTGGGTGATGGGATGCTTTTCCCTGGCCTTTCTTTCTCTTCCAGTTAGGATACCCCTCTAGAGGGGCAGAAGATCAAGGCCTTGGGGACAGAGGCTCCTAGTGGGGACAGGGTATCTCCAGTTTTGTTTACCTGGGAGGAGAGTGGGGGCATTTAACAACTAGGTAGGGATAATGCTTGCTGCTGGTCAGGTTGGATTCAAAAATAGGTCAAAGTAGGGGAAAAAATCAAGAACACCAAATGAAGTTGGCCTCCTCCCTCTACTCTTGACTAGTGTTTAGGGATAAGAGGTTTCAGTCAGCTCTCCATATTGCTTTTCCAATAAAAGCACATCGCGTTCATCCACTCTGAGGGATTAGTTTGGAAACAAAATTCCAGATAATATATGCTCTTCAGGGATCCTTCTGAGAATAGAAGCAACGAGGGTAGGTCTAGGTGAGAGGCAACATGAGAACCCCACCCCCCCGTCTCTGTCTATCTGTATCTGTGTCTTTGTCTCTGTCTCTTTCCTTCCTCTGTGTGTCTTTCTGTGTCTCTGTCTCTCTGTGTCTGTCTGTCTGTCTGTCTGTCTGTCTGTCTGTCTGTCTGTCTCTCTCTCTCTCTCTCTCTCTCTCTCTCTCTCTCTCTCTCCCTGGAATTTCCTTCTCTACCATATTTCTTTCCCAAAGTGAGCAGAATAAGGTCCCCATTAGAAAGTGAAGGGGTCCTACCTACTGGTGTCTCTAGGTCACATCTGTATGACTCTTGGTCATATCTGGGTGTATCTAGGTCACAGACTCACAGGATCGTAGATTTGGAAGAGATTTCTGAGGTCATCCAATCTAACAGGTTGGGTCATCTGTTTGTGCTTGAAGATCTTCATTGATGATAAGCAGAAGACCTCCTGAGGTATACCATTCAATTCTTGGATGATTCTAGGCACCAGGGAAGTTTTTCCTACATAGGCATGATTTCTGCCCATGTCTCATTTGTGCCCATCACTCTCTATTCTGTCATCTGGGACCAAACAAGGCAAGACCAGTCTCTTGTCCTTAGCCTTTCAGACACACACAGAAAAGGTCTCCTGACCTCTCCCAGTCTTCTTTTCACATAGATTTGATCTTTGTATGGTCTGGTCCCTACATCATCATGTTTGCTCATGGGGTTATTTATGAGTTTGGAGCTGGAAGAAGCCTCAGGGGCTACATTTTCTATTCTCACGTTATTGAAGAGGAAATGGAGCCTAGTAAGATTTAATAACTTGGCCAAGTCATACACATAATCATCGGAGGCGAATTTTGATTGAGGATTTTTAATTTGTTCTTTTTCTAGTGTTTTCAGTTGCATGTCCAATTCATTGATCTCTCCTTTCTCTATTTTATTTTTGTAAGCATTTAGAGATATAAAATTTCCCCTAAAGACTGCTTTGGCTGCATCCCATTAGTTTTGATGTGTTGTCTCATTATTGTCATTCTCTTGGATGAAATTATTATTTCTATGATTTGTTGTTTGACCCACTCATCCTTTAGGATTAGGTTATTTAGTTTCTAATTCAGTTTTAGTCTATCTTTCCATGGCCCTTTTATTACATTACATATAATTTTTATTGCATCATGATCTGAAAAGCATACATCTAATATTTCTATCTTTCTGAATTTGATAATGAGATTCAGAGGCAAGTTTGGATTCCAGGTCTTCAATTCCAGATCTTGGACTTCTTCCACTAATGCCTGCAGCTAGTCCTGAACTGGGAGGCCTAGAATTCAACCTACTATTCCAGAAGTGGTCTGGCTGGGGCAGAGAACAGAGGAACTCTACCCTATGATCTCTAATGCTCTGCCTCTCCTAAAACTGGCTTTTATTGGGCTTGTGGTCTACTAAAACCCCCTGATCTTTGCACCAACTTCTATCTAGCCTCCCTCATACTGGACAAAAGACTCCATCTAACTGGGTATACCCTCTCTTCTGGGCTGAATCTCCTGCTCAGCTGTTTACACATCTGTCTCCTCCCCCTCTCCTCCCCACCCAATTAAGGTGATAATGATTCTGATCTTTTCCTTCTTCCTTGACATCATCTAGTACGGAACCCATGTGCAGACAGGAATGGGGGCTGCATGCATAGATGCCAAGCCCGCCGAGGGGTGGCTCACTGTGAGTGCCATGCTGGATATCGACTGGCAGCTGACCACAAGACGTGTGAAGGTAGGACTGCCTGGAGGCTTCCTTCTCTAGTTCTGGTAGGGTTGAACTGCTCTGAACTGATCTTTTTTTTTTTCTTTTTGAATGTTATTATATTTCTTCCAATTACATGCAAAGAGAGTTTTCAACATTCATCTTTTGAGTTCCACATAAATGATCATGTTTAACATATTTTCATATTAATCATATTGTTAAAAAAAGAATCAGAATTGAAGAAAAAAACCATGAGAAAGAAAAAAATCATATGACAAGTTCTAAAGAGTGAACCTAGTATACTTTGCTCTGAATTCAGATTCCATAGTTTTTTTCCCTCTGGATATGGCCAACATTGTCCATCACAAGTCTTGTAGATTTGTCCTTGGTCACTGAATCATTGAGAGGAACTGAGTCTATCATAATGGGTCATCTTACAATATTGCTGTTAATATATGAACAGATCTTTGCATTATCTGTCACATAAGCTGAAAGAAAATCCCTTGAATTCAATTTGATGATCATTTATTAATCACCTACTGTTTGCCAAATTGTGCTAAGAACTGGGGGTGGGGTTCCAAGAAAGGCAAACTACCACCCCTACCTTCAAGGAGGAAACAACAAATAAACAGCTATGTACAGGTAAGCATAGACAGGATCAACTGGGGAAAGTCAATAGTTGACAGAAAGATTGGCAGCAAAACCAGGTAAGTAGAGGCAAATTTTTGCCTCTGTTGTTGGCATCATTATTTTGTTCTGAACTTGTGATGTCATTCGTGTGTGGGACTCCTGGTAAGGAATAGCCCTTTACCGGTGTTGATCAGTCACTATTCTGCAGCTTAGACTCTCAGGGCCAGACTTGACAGAGGCAGGAAGTGAACTTGGGCTTGCCCAGGGGATAGAACATCAGACCTGGAGTCAGGAAGCTTTATCTTCCTGAGTTCAAATCTGACCTCAGGTATTTAGTTACTATTTGACCCTGGGCAAGTCACTTAACCCTGTTGGTCTCAGTTTCCTCATCTGTAAAATGAGCTTTTCTATTCTGCTTCTCATGTAAATGAGAATTATTATTCTTATGCATAGCTACCAAACTCAACTGATCTTCCCAAAGAAAAACAAATAAAGATTTTTTAATTTCACTGTTGTTTGATTACTCACCCAACTGTTACTTTCCAGTACTAGGGAAGTAAATATGAGTTATTATTTTTAAAAACATACATAACTTGTGAAAGGCAGTGAAAGGTGGATAGAGAGTTGACCTACAAGCCAAGATACCCTTCATTTAAGGGTTACTCCCATCTATGTGATCCTGGGTAAATCATTTTTCTTTCAGGCATTATTGACCATTCTTTTTTTTTTTAGTTTTTTTTTTGCAAGGCAATGGGGTTAAGTGACTTGCTCAAGGCCACACAGCTAGGTAATTATTAAGTATCTGAGGTCATATTTGAACTCAGGTACTCTTGACTCCAGGGCTGGTGCTCTATCCACTGCGCCACCTAGCTGCCCCCGACCATTCTTTTAAGACTAGAAATTACTGAGAAATGTAAGCCCACATTGGGTAGAGGAGGTTTTCCTTCCTGGGAGTTACCTATTATGAAATCATAGGTTTGGTTTCTATAATTGACATTCAGTGACTTCATTGCAAAAGTAGGACCACGACAGGAGGAAGAAAACAATGTTGAAGAATACAATTCAATTTATTAAGATATGAAAAAAAATCTAAAGACTTGTAGATTACTCAAAGGTTGATGCTTCTACATTATGAATACAGTTCTCCTTTCTGCATCTCAGGACTTAGGGGCAAAGCATCCCCACCTCCATGATCTGGAAAAATCCATGTAAAATGCTTTGGCTCTCCAACCATACTGAAGAAGTTGGAATTTTTTCTTTTCCTTTTACAGAATATCTACCCTATTGTAAAATATTTTGGTCCTACTGTAAAACCAAATAAGTATGAATTTTTCTTTTTCTTTTATGGATTGTCTACCTTCTTATAAAATTTGGGTTAAGGATTTGTCCATAGGTTCAGTGTCATCTGTGGCTTCCATATAACTTCCTCCAAAATTTCCATTTAACTTCTTTCACCAACCCTAATATATTGAAACTGCAGTGGAGAAAGTCACAATGTGAAAGGGATAACTACTCTCTTCAGAAAGAGTCAGAAGGCACCAAATGTGATGACTTTATATTATTCAATTAATCATTGAGCATTGATGAAGTATCTGCTGTCATCAAGACTTGGAAAGGGAACTTTTTATTGACTTTTCAATGAAAGCCTGGGTGATTTGGGTTTAGTCAAATAACTCCATCTGAAACACAAAAGGCTTTGAGAAAATCAGTTTTTTCCTGAGCTATATTTCAAGAACATGAATGAAAACTTTGCAAGATCAAAAGCAAATTGTCCCAGTTTTTTGAAAAAAAAATTAATTTTAAAAATTTCAAATAAGTAAATAAGACATCACCCTCATTATGTTATTGGTGCCCTTTGAGAAAGGAGGACAAACAACAATCTGCTAATAACTAAGCAGTGGGCTAGACAGTGAGGATACAGAGGTAAAAATGAAGCATTCCCTGCCCTCAAAGAGCTTACATTTTTTAGGGGAGTTATAAATAACATAAATATAGACATAGCTGTTTATATAAAATAAATACAATATAATTTTTGAAGGGGTGCTATTGGCTAAGAAGTGAATAAAGGTTTCATGTTGTTAATGATAATATATTAAATAATTTAATATATGTTTGTTTCCTTCCTTCTTCTTCTGGGTGGAATTGACCTCTTCCTTTTTTACTTTTTTCCTAGAAGCTGCCTGGTCTTCTCCATTGTACTCATAGTGTCTTGCTTGATAGATATATTTTTCCTCTTTGGTAAATGTTGAGCTGTGTTGATTTGCTTAGAAACTGGTTTGGTTAGGAGCACTGGTCATTGTTGCATTTGTCCATCTGACCTCTGTTTTATGTCTGTTTTCCAGATGTGAATGAGTGTACCCTGGGACTGGCCATGTGCTCCCACAGCTGCCTCAACACGCGAGGCTCCTTCAAATGCATCTGCAACCCAGGCTATGAATTGGGATCAGACAGCAAGCAGTGCTACCGTAAGTTTGGACCTTGCCCAGGTCTGCCCCTTGGCACATGGATTGTGGATCTCCCTGGAAACCCTAGTCCCAAACTAAACCCCAGTCCTACTAAGCTGTGTCTTGTGTGGAGGGCCTTTACAATGGTGAATGGTCAGCCAACTTTGGAATCAGATCATTTATAGACCAACTTTGTCTCATTCTTCCTGTGTGGCCTTGAACAAGTCATCTAACGTCTCTTGACCTCAATTTCCTCATCTGTAAAACAGAAGAGTTGGATCAAATGTCCTTTGAACTCTTTTCCTTTCTCCCAGTGAAGGGACACTCCATGGAGGAATGCTTAAAAATAAGCCTAGAATTTGGGCAAAGATATTTAAAAGGAGTTCTATTAAGTATTTCCAGTTCCCTTAGCTTAGTTGGCCAATACTTCCTAGGACATGAAGGTCCCCCTGGGGGTTCTGGGGTCATGTTCTCCAGTGATTGTCCCCTCAGACACCTTAGACAAGGGTGTCTGGTGCTATAGGATCATAGACTAAGAGTCCATCCAATCCATCTCTCATTTTACAGATAAAGAAGTTGAGGCAGAGAATAAATGACTTGCCAGAGGTCGCACAGCTACTTAATATTTGATACAGAATTTCAACTCAGTTGGTACTGATTCTAACAGTTCATTCCTTATGCCAGGCCACCTTGGGCAAGAGGACCTTACCCTCTTCCACCCTCCCTTCCTATTCAATAAACATCTTAGTCAGACACTGCTGAGGTTGGAGCACACAAATGCAGAATGAAAAATGGTCCCTGTCCTCCTCCAATTGCTTCCATTCCTTCCTCTCTCTTGTGGCTTTCCTCTCTAGGGATTGAGATGGAGATTGTGAATAGCTGTGAGGCCAACAATGGAGGCTGCTCCCACGGCTGCAGCCACACCAGCTCGGGCCCCCTCTGCACCTGCCATCAGGGCTACGAGCTGGACACGGACCAGAAAACATGCATTGGTGAGTGGTCCTCCTAGCTGGGTGGGGGCAGTGTTTGGCCTCCTGGAAGCACCCCTTACCAAGAGGCATTTCTGTTATCTGGACAGCAAAACCTGAACCCTAGAGCTATTGATTTTGCATGCATCTTTATAAATATAAATTATAATAAATATTTGCATAGATGGTTTACAATATGGAAGTTTTTCTTCTGTCCTTACTTTGCTAAAGAGATCAGTTGGAGTCACCTCAAGGGACTTTCTCTTTTTTTAAAATTTTATTTTAAAGCAATAAAGTTAAGTGACTTGCCCAAGGTCACACAGCTAGGTAATTATTAAGTGTTTGAATCTGGATTTGAACTCAGGTCCTCATGACTCCAGGACTGGTGCTCTATCCATTGTGCCACCTAGGTGTCCCATGCACCACCTAGCTACACCAGCCTTTCTCTTTTCTGGGGCAGCTATGTGGTACATGGGCTGGAGCTAGGGATAAAGAGCATTACTTACTCCTAGTATGCTGGCAACTCTGTCTGTCTCCCTATCTATAGACCCTTCTAATTATTCTCGTACTGAATTACCTTTGTTAGAATGATAGTGGGAGGAAAGGGAATGCTATGTGAACATAATGCTATAGGGAATGCTATGAAAACATAAAAAAAATACCCTTATGAAGACTGGTAGGCCTACCCTATGGATATCTTGGTGGCAAAGGGATCTGTCTCTGTTAGGGATACTGGTACCCCCTCCATACCACCCATGTCATTGAGTGGCATGGGATGCCCTACTAGGAAGAACATGGCTGATGGGCAGTCAAGGAAAGGAGGATGGGGCAGAGGCAGGGCGAAGGTTTGGTGAGGGGTGTCCTGTTCATGACCATTCCTGCAGATATCGATGACTGTGTGAGCAGCCCCTGCTGTGCTCAGGCCTGTACCAACAACCCAGGAGGGTATGAGTGTGGCTGCTATGCTGGCTACCGACTAAGCACAGATGGCTGTGGGTGTGATGGTGAGTGCTACTGGGGTGGGGGGGCAGAGTCCTGGAGAAATGGGAAAGTAAGCTCAGCAGGACCCCTGTTCTTGTTCATCCTGGCCCTCTCCCCACCTCCCCCTGGGGTACCCTCATCCCTCTTGGTTTCAACCAATTCTTGAGGCTGAAATATGATCTCATTTGAACCTCACACTGGGAGATGGTATGTTATCTTATCCTCATTTTACAGTTGAGGAAAGGGTCTTATATAGATGAAATGGCTTGTCTAGGATTTCACAATCTATATCTGAGGTGCATTTGGACCCAGTTCTCCCTGTCTTGCTGAGTAGCTTGAGGGTAAGGAGAGATTGGTTGTAATGGTATTTTTTAAGATAGCGATTCAACCAATGTAGCATAGGTAGCAAGTAGATTTGACTCCACTAGTCTAAGATGTTCTCTGAGTGAGGCCGGTGGGGTCAATAGCATCAAGACTGGCCTGAGCTTTCCACAGCTTCCCAGAACCAACTGGGGATTGGATTGTTCCCTAGGTGTTCAGTTCAGGGTGATGGAAATTTGTATTAAAAGAAGTGACCCTCAATTCCCTGTGACTCTCCAAGGCCTTGGGGGCTTTGGGGTACTAGCATTCCATTTTTTGACTTTCTGTAGATGTGGATGAGTGTTCCTCCAGCAATGGTGGGTGTGAACATATATGTGAGAACCTGGTGGGCTCCTTCCAATGCACCTGTGAAATTGGTTACAAGCTGGAGGGAGATCGGCGGACGTGTACTCGTGAGTATCCTGGTAGTTCGTGACCAGGTTCTAGTGGTTCCTTGGTTCCTTCTCCCTTTCCTTCCCATCCCCCCTGCCATTCGTGATCCAGGGGAAGCCTTGGCACCCAAACCCCAATGGCCTCCCATTGGGTGTGACCATCCAGGTTGGTGCTGGGCATGCCAAGACCTAGGATCTCAGAGTTAGAAGAGACCTCACATGCTATCTCATCTGACTGCCCTTTAAGTGAGAGTCCTGAATGCCCAATAAATGATCTACCAATTTTGACTCAAACTCCCCTTTCAGTAAAGAGTAAGCTACTGCCTTGAAAGGCATTCCATTCTATACTAGAAAAAACTCAAGGTTTTCCTTACATCAACTCCCAACCTGCTTCCCTACTGCTTCTATCCATCGTCCCCTTCAGGGACCAAGAAGAATACATTTCCTACAACATCCCAATGACTCCCCTTTGGGTCCTGGATAAATGGCTCTCATCTCCTTAAGTATCCTCCAGGCTTCCCAGGTCCTTCAGTTCATTCTTATAAGGCATGATTTTGAAGTCCTTTCTCGCCTTAATCATTCTTTTCTGGACAATTCCCAATTTGTCAATATCCTGCCTTAAAAACAACTCCAAGATCGTATCTGGTCTAACCAGGGCAGAGGATAATGGGACTATATCATCTTGCGGACCCTGGACTCTGCCTTTCTTACGTCAATCTAATATTGCATTAACTGTCCTTCCTGCAATATCTTTCCCCTCTTACTTAGGAATTCATTTGTTTGATGTCATTGGAGGGGGCATGATTCCCCATCAATATCTTCATCCCAGCATCTCTAACTTTCTCTGCAAGTCCACTATGGCACTGCCATCCACATATGCTTATAAAATCATACTGGAAAAGTCTTTTCAAATCATCTGGTCCAAACTCCTTATTTTTTCAAAAAGTAGAGGGGAAGTTGACGTCCCTGAATCCAAATGGTTTCATTTATCTAAACCTTTCCAGGAAAAATTGGTATAAGCCCTTGAATTTGTTTATATTTTCTGGTCTGCACAATCTCTTAGGCTAACAGATTCCATCTGGACTGGATGCCCTCCAGAGTCTCTTGCCTCCAGATTCAAATCCCTGCAGTAGAGAGGGGTTCCATAAAAACCATGCCCTGCCTCTTCTTAATTCCCTAAACCTAATATATTAGGTGAAACAACATTATAAAGGCCATGGGAACAATGCTATTGATGGGTACTAGATTGGCACTAGACTCATCAAGGGTATTTTTGAATTTACAGGTTTGGTTATAAAGTATTAGCAGTGTTGTCTTCTTTCTAAAGGCAGGGCTTGGGTTCAGAGGTGACCAGGACAGGAGAAAAGAGCAGACATACTCTAAGAAGCTTCTTTTCTGGATATCTTTGAAATGGCTTAGTGAGTTGAGGAGGACTTCTAGACCAAAGATGGTGGGATCATAGATTTAGAATTGGGAGAGATCTTGGAAGCTATTAAGGCCAACCCCCTTATTCTACAGGTGAGGAAACTGAGGCCTGGATTACCAAAATGTGGGATAGTTGATCTCAACCAGGAAGACTTGAATTCAGATTCTATCTTTGATATCTACAACGATTAAATGTCTGAGTCTGAGTTTAACCCTGGTCTTCCTGGTCAAGTCCAACACTCCATCCATTCAGTCGGGTAATGTGGGGTACCCCAGATGCCTTCCTTGTGCCCCCTGGGTCTTAGGGAGGAGGAAAAGCTTTAAGGATTTTTTTATCCCCTTTCCCTAGCCCTGGATGACTCGATTGACACCTTGGACGGGCGGCAGCCCTTCGTGCGGCCCATTCCCCACATTGCTGTGCTGCGTGACGAGCTGACGCAGCTCTTTGAAGAGGAGTATGAGGCGGGGGATGAGGAGGAGATGGAGGCCAGAGGAGAGCACACTCTGTCGGAGAAGTTTGGTGAGAACCAATGTGCGCCAAATGATATCAGATCCCTTTCTCAAAGAAGGCACCATTTCTGCCAGATCTTAGAATGAGAGGTCCAGACTTCAGAGCCCTGCCAGGTCTTGTAAAATGTCTTTCATTAGACCCAGAGAAATTAAACAGCTTATCCAGAGGCATAGGATCATAAATCTAGAGCTGGAAGGGGACCTTGGAAACCATCTAATCTAGCTCCCTCATTTTACAAAAGAAGGAAACTGAGGCCTAGAATTGGTAGGAATCTTGGAGGCTGTCAAACCCACTCCCTTATTCTACAGGTGAGGAAACTGAGACTTGGATTACCAAGTCTCTTGCCCAGGTTCACCCAGATACTAAGTTTCTGAGGTTGGATTTGAATCCATGTCATTTGCACTGTTTGCATTCCTTTCCCCATGAGATCAAGCCTATTCTGTCACCATTTGCCCTTGTGAGTCAACATTAGACATTATTATTGTTCCATCATTTTATAGTTACGTCTATTCTTTGTGATCCCATTTGGGATCTTGTCAGAGATCCTAGAGGAGTTGCCACTTCCTTTTCTAGTTCGTTTTATAGATGAGGAAACTGGGACAAACAGGGTGAAGTGACTTTCCCAGGGTCACACAGCAAGTAAATGTCTGAGACTGAATTTGGATCCAGGGAGATGTCTTCCTCACTTCAGGCCAGGCACTTTATGCAGTGTGGAACCTACTAGCAACCCACACTACACGTTACAGGGGGTTGTATTAGACACACTAGGGGGAATGATGTTACAGAAGGGGGTAAGAAACAGAAATAAATGAGCATGAAAGAAGTACCAGAATTTCAGAATCTGAGAGTTAGAAGGGCCTCAGTTGGACAAGCCTCCCACCTTGCCAACTCTTCCTACTTCACTCTCCCCCATGTCCAGGTATTTCTGGACAGAGCTGGCATAGACATCAGGTGTCCTGACTCAGTTCCTCAGAAAAAGTCCTTGGCCAATTCACCAAACATTTATTAAATATCTACAACATACCAAACAGCTACTTCTCTTCTTTCTCCCTCTTTTTTTCTCGCTTTCTCCCTCCTTCTTCCCATATATATATATACATATATATATATATATATGTATATATATATATCCATATTATGCATGTTTATCTGTATATACCTATCTTAGAAAAGGAAATGGCAAATCACTCCAGTATCTTTGCCAAGAAAATCCAAAATGGGGGTCACAAAGAGTTGGACATGACTGAAATGACTGCACAGCAATATAGCAGGCTGGGTGCCAGGATACAAAGATAAAAAGGAAATAGTTCCTATTCTCAAGAAGCTTACATTCTATTGGGAGGAATCCATGTTGACTTTAACACATGAAAGTAGAATCTCTACAAAATCTTTTTGGGAGGTGGAGGGTAATTAATAAATAATTCATTGATGGGGATCAGGAACGCTCTCTTGTGGGAGATGCCCAATTGAACTGAGAGCCCCAAAGGGAGCCTAAGAACTCTAAGAAACATCTTCAGGACCCTAAAATCTCCAAGAAACATCTGTGACAAGGGAAGATAAATATTCTAGGCATGAGAGAAGTTCAGAGGTGGCAGATGGGATGCTGGGGAACAGAAAAGAGGCCAGTTTGTCTCGGACACAGAGCAGGGAGAGGATTATATGAAAGAAGTCCCAAATGGGAACTCAGAGCCGAATACAAGGATCCTGGACACCCCCTCAGAGGCCTGCTCTCTCTTTTCCTGTCCTGGTCATTGCAGTCTGTTTGGATGACACCTTTGGCCATGACTGCAGCCTGACGTGTGATGACTGTAGGAATGGGGGCACCTGTCGCCTTGAGCTAGATGGCTGTGACTGCCCCGAGGGTTGGACCGGTATCATCTGCAACCAAAGTAAGTCATTGATGCAGTGAATGGACAAAAGAATGAATTAATGGATAAATAAGTGAATGAATGGATGGATGAATGAATGAGTGAATGAATGGATAGATGAGTGAGTAAATGAATGAATGAATGAAAGAAAAAGTCTTAAGTACTTACTGTGCCAAGATCTGAGAATATAGATAGAAAATTAGGACAGGCAGTCCCTACCTCAAGGAATTCTTATTCTGATTGGGGAAGATAACAGACATAAAGTCCAACCAGCAGGGATCTGGAAAGGACCAGTGTGTTAAAAGTGAAGGGAGCAAAACCAAGAGAACATTGTGCACAGTAACAACAATGTTGTAACAATGATCATCTATGAAAGATTTGGCTGCTCTGATCATGACAATGATCCAAGACAATTCCAAAGGACCCGTGATGAAAGATACTCTCCCCTTCCAGAGAGAGAATTGATGAATTCTTGAGTGAAAACTGAAGTTTAATTTTTCACTTTCTTTATTTTTCTTGCTTTTTTGTGTGTTTTCTTTAGCAACATGGCTATTATGGCAATATGTTTTGCATGACTTCACATGTATAATTGATATCCCATAGCTTGCTTTCTCAGGGGGTGAAGAGGAGGGAGAGAATTTGGAACTCAAAACTTCTTTTAATTTTTTTTGATGTAATTAAGGAATATTTAATGGAATAAATAAAAATACTTTTTAAAAAAACAAAAAACGTTTAGCATCAGGATGGATAGCAAAGTTAAGGGTTTTAGGAGCTTTGGCAGTCATATGGTAAGGTCTGGTGTACCTTAGGAAGAAAATAGCTAAGACATGGTGGTAGTTGGTGATTTCCTGCTCAGCTTAAAGTTGTGGGTGGCCATGTCTGTCCAGCAAGGTCAGGAGTGAGGGTGGCTGGAAGGGCCTGGGCCAAGATCTTTGGGAAACTAGGAACATATCCAAGAGGTGGGATAGAACAGGGGCTCTGGATTCCCCCAATCAGGGATATCAGTGTTTAGGAAGAAGCGGGGAAAGAAATGGGGTGGTAGTTGGACTATTGAGGTAAAAGAGTTCCCAGAATGCCTGCTCTTGCTAGGTTATCTGGAAAGGGTCAGGGGCACACATCCCTACTCTTGCTGGCTTATTCTGGATGTGATGTAATGGAGTGATGGATATAGGGGGAAGAGAACAGAGGATTCATCCATAAGGTCTGGGAACTAACTCTCTTATCTCCATATTAGAAAAGGGGAAGAGATTGAATCTAATGGAAAATTCTATTGTCCTGGCACTTCTATCTAACTTGATGATAGTAATAAGAATAACGTCCCATTTGCATAGCACTTTAAGCTTTAAAATGACTTACAATTCTGTGTGGTTTTGGTGGCATAAGTATTGTCATTCCTATTTTAAAGATTAATAATCTGAGGTTCTGGATAGTGAAAAGATTTTTGGGGGCATGGAATTGATGTAGGATGTGAGCTGAGTTCTCCTGCCTCCAAGTTCAGTGGTCTTTCCACTATTTCATGTTATTAAATAATTAAAAAGCATAAAGCCAGAGAGGACCTTAGAGACCATCTTTTAGAACACCCCTCATTTTACAAATGGGGAAACTGATACCCAGGGAGGTATAGAAACTTGCTCAAAGTCACACAAAGAAGAGATTTTGAACTCAGGGCCTCTTACTCCCAGTCCAGTGCTTTTTATATTTATTGAATTAAATTTTATCCTCATATAACTTTAATGAGATAGACTTGGTAGAGATGATCATGAACTCTTGGTAGGTTGGTAGATCGATGATAACAAGCTAGCTAGCTAACTAGCTAGATGGCTGGACAGATAGCTGTTTAGATAAATAGCTCTATGATAGATGAATGAATGAATTAATTAATGAATAAGCAAACAATAAATAAATAAATAAATAAATGACTGGTCAAATAAATAAATGGATAGATAGTTAAATAGCTATATGCCATGGTAGCTAAATTGATAGGCAGATGAATAAATGGATGGATGGACAGATAGGTAACTAGAGAGATAGATAATAGATTAAGAGATAGATGAATAAATGGATGGATAGATAAATGGATAGGTATATAGATGTGTGGATAGAAAGATAGATGGATGATAGAAAAATAAATGAATGAATGAATGAATGAATAGATGACTGACTGGAGAATTAGATGGATTGATAAATAACTATATGACTAGATAGCTAAATAAATAGGAAGATGGATGTATGGACATATAAGAAGTTGGATAGACAGATGAATGGACAGATTAATAGAGGAATAAATGGTTGGATAAATGGATAAGGTAAGTAGCTGTGTGGACAGGTGGATAGATGGATGATGAATAAATGAATGGGTAGATAGACAAATGCCAAGAGAAATGATAGCTAAAGATGGGGATAGAAATGGATTCATAGATAGATGGATAAATAGATAATGGACAGATGGATTGATAGATGGATGGAGAGATAGAGAGCTAGAAAGATAGAACATTTGTTTTATTACATGCTAGGCTCTGTGCTAAGTCCTGGTGATAAAAATACAAGGACCCCAGGCTTTCCCTGCCATCATTTTAATGAGAAGATAATACTTTGGGATTGGAGAAGGGGAGGGTGTGGGGATGAAAGTCCAAATGAGGACAAGGTTGCTGAAGAGAAGGTTGGGAATGAGTTGAGCTGGGAGAAAAGTGAACATGGGTTGGGGCCCCTCACGACATGGGTCAAGGCTAGTGCCTCACCATCATGAACACAAAAACATGAGCCAGAAGGTCAATGACTTACTGCTTCTCCTTCCAGTGAGATGGGCTCTGAACTCCTTTGGGTGGCCTCCTTTCAGGTCAGTGAGCTTGTGTCTCTCACATCTCCTCTTCAGCTTGCCCTCAGGGTACCTTTGGGAAGAACTGCAGCTCCATTTGCACCTGTCACAATGGTGGCACCTGTGATGCCGTGACTGGGACCTGCCGCTGTCCACCTGGTGTTGGAGGAGCCCACTGTGAGGATGGTATGCTGGTCCTGTCTGCTCTCCTGTTACACCCTTTCTCTAGCATCTCCCACTTCATGCTGAGGATGAACAGCATCATCCCTACTTCTCTCTCTCTCTCTCTCCCCCCTGTCGTCTCCCTGTGGCCTCCTTGGCTCACACTTTCCCTGAGGGCAAGGATGGGCAATGTCTTGAAATGCTTCGGGAAGAGAGAAGGGAGAGAAGGAAATTAGAGGTGTGGGAAATCCTTGGAGCCTCCTTAGAATTCCCCCATTCTACAAACTAAACCTTGGCCTCAACTAGGTTTGTCTATGATCTATGAAATGATCATCATTCCAGCCTACACCCGTCCTTGATTAAACACTCATTAAACATTAGAAGCTGACATTATCTGCCCTTAAGGAGTTTACATTCTAAGGATAGGTTCTAACAAATGACATTTTTAATGCATATTATAAAGACCTTATGTCCATTGTCTCAATTGGGCCTCAGAACTATGAAGGAGGTACTATGATTATTCTCATTTTACAGTTGAGGAAACAGGTTTAAAAAAGTTAAGTGGTTTTCTAATAGTCTCATAACTGATGTCAGCGCAGGATTTGAACCCAAGATTTGGATCCCTTTTATGATCAAGTCTTCTAGTGCATGGCTCTTGATACTCCAAATATAACATGAATCCCAGTCAAACTGCCCCACATCTGGCCAGACCAAATGGAAAACCAGTTAGGACAGGTGGTCCTGAGTACTTTCTCTTGGAGGAAACAATGATATCATGGCTCTCTCTCTCTCTCTCTCTCTCTCTCTCTCTCTCTCTCTCTCTGTCTGTCTCTCTCTCTCTTTCTGTCTCTCTGTCTGTCTCTTTCTGCCTCTTTCTCTCTGTCTCTCTGTCTCTGTCTCTCTGTCTCTCTGTCTCTCTGTCTCTCTCTCGCTCTCTCTCTCTCTCTCTCTCTCTCTCTCTCTCTCTCTCCCTCTCAATCTTTCTCTCTCTCTCTCAAGACTATAGCTCTTAAGGACCTCATTTGACTATCCCTGAGCCTAGGAGTCTTGGGGTGGGGCTTCTTTGTTCAGATTCAGGATTTTCACTTGTCCAGCATTATTTTGACCCTGGGGGGATTCATCCCCTCCCAGGCCTTTTTCTCCCTCCTTCCTTTTTCATTTCTCTCCACCCTCCCTTCTCTCTAGGTTGCCCCAAAGGCTTCTATGGGAAACACTGTAGGAAGAAGTGCCAATGTGCCAACCGAGGTCGATGTCATCGCATCTATGGGGCCTGTCTGTGTGATTCTGGGCTGTATGGACGCTACTGCCACTTGGGTGAGTCAGTATCCATGGGCAGGATAGGCAGACTCCTACTAACTGGATCCAATCTTTATAATAAAAAATAATAGTAATATTAATGACGATAGCGGATTACGCTTCTATGTCATTTTAAGGTTTATGGAACACTTTTCTCATAGTACCATGAGCTAAGTAGTATGGGTATTATCTTCTCTTTTTTCAAGTAGGGGAAAATGAGACTCTCAGTGGTTGTGACTGGTCTAGGGTCAATAAGAGACAAAGTGAGACAAAGATCTCCTAAGTATCTTTCCATCAAATCCAGAGGGCTCTTTCTTTCAGAATAATAGCTGGCATCTCTTTTCAAAGTGCCCTGGTAATCTCTAAGATTGTAAGACACAGAACAAGTGCTGCTCTACATTGGAAGGGAGAGTTTTATCACCTGGGAGCTCCTTACTCTAATACAATCACAAGATCTTTTTAAAAAAATGGTGATGGGGCGGCTAGGTGGCATAGTGGATAAAGCACCAGCCTTGGAGTCAGGAGTACCTGGGTTCAAATCTGGTTTCAGACACTTAATAATTACCTAGCTGTGTGGCCTTGGGCAAGCCACTTAACCCCATTTGCCTTGCAAAAAAAAAACCTAAAAAAAATTTTTAAAAATAGTGATGGGAGCACCTAGGTGGCACAGTGGATAGAGCACTGACCCTGGAATCAGGAGGACCTGAGTTCAAATCCAGCCTCAGACACTAAATAATTGTCTAGCTGTATGGCCTTGGACAACCCCATTGCCTTAAATTAAAAAAAAAAAGAAAATTTAAAAAAAAATTTTTAAAATGGTGATGGGGGATAAAATAGGGCTCTTGGAAGAATGAAATAAAAGAAATATGAAAGTCCATTTAAGAATTTCTGAGCTGATAGAACTTGTGGATGGTCTTATTAGCTCATCTCCACCAATATCTTCCTTTGGCATATGCCATAGATGACACCAAATGAATTTACCAGGAAAGGACTCTTGAAGGACAAAAATAGCCTTACTATACTTGACCTCGGAGAAAGAACCAGGAGCAATGGGTGGAAGTTTGCAGAGAGGCAGATTTTGGCCTCATATTCAGGAAATTTTCCTAATGATTAGACTGCCCTAAAATAGAATGTTGTCCTTTAATAGGTAAGAAGTTTCCCATCACAGAAAATATTCAGCAGGAAGTTGGATGGACAAATATTGAGTATTTCTTGTTGAACTACAAGTTTGTAACATTGGCAGTTGAAGTCCCATCCAAACACTGAGGTTCTGAGAGTCTGTGAAATACAAATTGAATCAGTATTTGTTACCATGATTGATTTTTTATCATCAATCAACAGCATTTATTAAGCACCTACTATGGACTGGGTCCTAGGTATTTTAGAAATAGTCCCTGTTCTCAAGGATATTGCATTCTAATGGAAGAGTCAACAAAGATATTCAGAATCAACTCCAGTAGGACTTATCTGCCACGAGGTTTGGGATGTAGGTCCAGTAATGGATGGCATATCCAAGGACCAGCCTAACTGAGCAGAGAGAGGCTCATCCCCAGCCTCTTGAAAACCATGTGCTAAGTCATAAGGGGTCACCCCCTGTCCCAGTAGGTAGAGCACCCACACTGAAGAAATTATAGACCTCACTCCATTGGGAGAACTGGCATTGGGAGAGGAGACAGACAAAATGGCAGATAGATAGGGATAGGAGCCTGGAACTGTGACTGAGGGAACTCTCAGGAGGAAAACCTCTCCAAGGAGGGTTGGCACCTCCTCTGAAACTTGTAGCTGGCTTGACCACTGAAAGCTAAAGTAACTTCCACAGGATCACACGGCCAGTATATATCACTAGCAAGACTCAAACTCGGGTCTTGTGGCTTCAAGGCCCCCTATCCACTAGATGATGCCTCTCTTGGCTATGGTTTAAAATGACTGATGTGAGTTGAAGACCAAGAGCGGTTTGGGTGAGGGTGGTCTCTGAGACTCTGGGTCCGAATGAAGACAGGGGACAAAAGAAGAGCTCTCAGTCTGCCTCCTGATTTTTCTCTGTGTTCAGCTTGCCCCAAGTGGGCTTATGGGCCAGGCTGCTCCGAGGAATGTCGCTGTGTCCAACAGAACACCCGCCAGTGTGACAAGAAGGATGGCAGCTGTTCATGCAAGGCAGGCTATCGGGGCGAGAGGTGTCAACACGGTGAGCGGCCTGGGCCTGGGGGGGTAGCTGGAGGATGGGGAGCAAGGGCTTGGCATCTCCCTCTTCTTCCACCTCATCTGGCTTCTCTCTGTTTTCCCATCGACGGTGATCAAAAGAATGTGAGCCCGGCTCCTTTGGCCCTGGCTGTCAGCAGATGTGCGCCTGCCCCCCGGGTGTGGCCTGCAGTCCCACGAGTGGGGAGTGCCAGCACCAGTGTCCAGAAGGCTTCCAGGGACAGAACTGTGACCAAGGTGAGGGGGCTCTGGTGGTGGGGAGGCCCAAGCTTCCTGCTAGAAATGGGGGCAGGATGCTCACACCAGCTGGTCCTGCGATTCAATTCAGTTCACCAAACACTGATTACACACTTGTTGTATGTTGGCTTGGTTCTGGGCACTGTGAATAAAGCACAAATGAGAAGCAGGTTCTGGTCCCAAAGTGCTTACATTCTACTCTGGGCAAACAGCAAGCATGGGGAGGAAAAATAGAATGAGGAAGAAGGCTGGGTTCTAGACACGGTACTGAGGGCCAAGGGTGCATCTGTACACAGGGAGGTCAACCCCAGATGTATACAGTCATTTCAATACAGTTGTGAGGGTGGGGGATGGAGAAGGGAAGGCCTCTTGGAGGCTGTGCTTGGAAGGGATTTCCCAAGGTGGGGGTGAGGAGAAGGCACAGGGCACAGCCTCCGCCGATGGACAAAGGTGGACAATGGAATGTCCCATGTGTGGAACAGAAGAGAAGCTGGGTTGCAATGTCCCTGGCAGGGAAATCCTCTGGCACTGTAGTGACCTCATTGCAATGAGGCTGGAGAAAGGGACCAGACAAGCCTTCCTGAGGAGCTGGAGGGCAGGGCTGGGCTTTCTCCTCTTGTAACTGGAAAGGCATGACTGAGGAGCTGGAGAAAACAGACCATTCCTCATAATAGGGAACAGGGATTGAACCTATATAGCCTAGGTAACTCCCAGGGAAGGAAACTCCCTCCACCGATTCAGATCATCACCATATCTGACACCATTAGTCCTAAGGAGCTGCCAAAAAACAATGAAAATTAAGGGACTTACCTAGGGTCACCCCAAGACAGGAAGAAGCAGACTGGGGGAGCTCTCCAGACTCTCCACTCAGAGGCATTTCACACACATCACAAACCCCACCCTTCCCCATGATAGAACCAGAAGGAGATGAAAATGTGATTCAGAATTTTCAACAAAATAAAAATATTATAATATAATAAAAGTTCATTAAAAGGTACTAGAATGTAGGTAATGCTAATATATGGTATTCTTACATGCCGTGTGATTTGCAGGGACCTTAATGTATGGTTTAGTGGTCCTGTTTCTATTTGAATTTGACACTCCTGCCCCACATCATATTCTCTGAGATCTTGTCTTTCTTTTCTCAGATATATAATCTATACACATGTACATATTCTACATACATACATACATACATATTTCTACATCATATAAATATATTTAAGTACATTAATTTTTATAATTAATTATATTATATAAACATATTTATATAATATTAATATAATATATGATATAAATATATTATAAATATAATTAATTAAATCAATTCATTTAAACATATTAAATATATAAATATATATTATATATATATACACACAACTATTTATCTATAGACATATTATATACATAAACCTAACTGTGTGTATGTGTGTGTTGTACATGAGCATGCAGCTAGGGAGCAGAAGATAGAGTTCTGGACATGGAGTCAGAACTTGTCCTCCTGAATTACAATTCAGACACTTCCTAGTGGTGTTCCCAGGGCACATCACTTCACCCTGCTTGCCTCAGTTTCCTTATCTGTAAAAAGAACTGTAGAAGCAACTAGCAAACCACCCCCAGATGAGGTCACATAGAGTTGGACACAGTTAAAAACAACTGGACAAAATACTCTCTATATATTTAATATATACCTATATATGATTTATAGACATAGACACATCTTGATGTTTGTCCACATTCCCAAAGAAGATCACGACATCAGGGAGTTGATGCCATGACAAGCCCATGAATTGGATTGGAGTGAGGGGGGCTGTGCTAAGTCCCCAGCCTCACTTTCTCCTCCAGAGCCATCTGGGTCCAGTAAGCAGATAAGGATTAGGATGGCTTGACTGGAGAAGACTCAGGAAAAATCTTTTATATGATTTCTAAACACATTATTTATATATTATATATAAAATATCTATGACATATATTTATATATTATATCTGTGTTGTTTATATTATTGTTTATATATTCTCTTTATGTCATTTATATATATGTATCTTTTACAGTTCTCTATAGTGTATATTGCACATATACTATTTACAAATATATATCATCTGCATCCTATATTCTTGCAGACATGTAACCTGCACATATACATACACACACACAAATTAAATACAAAATTTCAGGGTAGAAGGATTGCTACTGTCTGAGGACATTGGGAAAGATCTAAGATAGGTGGTTTTATTTGAGCTAAGTTTTGCTTTGAAGGAAATTAGGGATCTAGAGGGCAAAGACAAGACAGAAAGGCATTCGAGAAGTGAGGGCCAAATGCTGGAGGTGGCAGATGGCATCCATCCATCAACAAAGGTTGGAAGCTGGTCATTGTTGCAGGTATTGTGGGTCTACAAGTATAAAACCTGAAACAATCCCTGCTCTTAAAGGGCTTCTAGTTTGGGTCCCCCCATTCCCACCTACCCCTTTGTTCAGACTGCTCAGGGGAAGCCACACAGGCAGCCAAGGGCAGAGCCCACAGCACAAGTCCCTACGTCAACAAGCACTCATCGGTTGACAACAGAAGTGGTTTTCCCGACTCCCAGACACCCCACTTCCACCAGGCAGCCTCCTAGCCCCTTGACTAATTTCCAACCTGATTCACCAGACTCAAAAAGTGTGAATTGAGTGACTTGCCGCAGAGGTTTGGTTTTTGGTTTGGGGTTGGCTCTGCCTTCCTATGACTGAGACCCCGGACTTATATAGACTCTTGGAAATCTAGTCCAACTCCCCTCATCCTCTTGAAGAGGGAACCCAAAGATTGGGAAGTCAATTTTCCCAAGGCCACCTAGTGAGCCAGGGGCAGAACTGGGGGATTTGAACTCGTGACTGCCCCATTGAAGTGCTTGGGCCAACCCCTCAAAGCTGGCTCTCTGATAAGCAGATACGTAGAACATCCTTTTCCACATACCTGTTTGCCTACATGAGGTTTTCGTGGTTTTGAATTATCAGAGAGTTGGATAAATAATCCATTTCCCCTCTGGGCATTGAGCAACAAGGAAATATTGGCCTTTAGATTTATTTTTTTATGAAGACTTCATCTTCCCATCTCATGACTGATGGGAAATATCTAAGCACTGTCATTGTCAGATAGGGTTGGAACAAAGAAAAAAAAAGAAAACCCACAACACGAATAACTTAGGGGCCCCTGACTGGGCTCCAGCTGCTGATGGTAACCACAGACAGGTCTGAGCTTTCTCTTGGCTTCTCTGTCCTTCATCTACACCCACTCAGCCCGGAGACAAATGAGATTCTAATTAGGTTCGTGGTTGCAGCAGGGGATTGGGAACAAGGCAGGAAACAGAGAAACATTAATATCTTTTGGAGGGCTCGGTAGAGAAGCTTTCACAGCTGGGGCCCGAGGCCAAGAGGATGATGGAGAGACTTGGCCACCTCTGCTCAGAGCCAAAAACCAGGACTTGGGGATGCGAATCTTGATACTGGAACCATCCCTGGGTGCCCCCAACTCCCATTCCCAATGAGAAACAGGATGGACAGGAGGTGTCAGCCAGGCCAGATTTAAGGGAGGTGGCAGTGTATCCCAGTGAAGAGAGGGCTGAAGATGGAGCCTTCAAACCTGGCCCTCATCCTCTTAATAGGGTGATAGGATCAGAGATCAAGAGAATAAAGGAATTTTAGGGTCCATCTTTATTTTTCTGTGTCCTGGACCTCTTGGATAGCCATACTGGTGAAGCCTTCTGAGAATCAGGTTTATAAGTGCACAAAATGAAAGACAGAATTACAAAGAAAACCAATTATATTGAAGTTATCAAAATAACTTATACACCCCACTAACTTCTGGGATCCAAGATTAAGGAAACTAAATCTAGTCCAATCTCTTCCTTCATTTTTATAGAAGAGAAAAACCAAGTGAGACCTTGGTCAGCATCCTCCTCCGGAATGACAGGGCATTGGGTAGATGGACTCTAAGGTCAGGGCCAGCTAGAGCTCAGGGAAGGCACTTAGAGAAATGAGGCTCTTTCTCTCTTGTCCAAGACTAACTTGCATCCATCTTTCTTTCTTTTGTTTTCCCTTCCTTCCCTCATTTCTTCTTTCTTTCCATTTCTTTTTTTCTTTTTCTTTCTTCCCTTCCTCCTTTCTTTCTTTTGTTCTTTCATTCTCTTTTGTTTTCCCTTCCTTTTATCATTTCTTTTTTCTCTTTCTCTCTTTCTTCCCTTCTTCCTTTCTTTCTTTGTTTTTTCATTCTTTTGTTTCCCATTCCTTCTTTCCTCCTTCCCTTCTTTCTTTTGTTCTTTTATTCCTTCTTGTTTTCCCTTTCTTCCCTCATTCCTTCATATTTTGTTTTCCTTTCCTTCCCTCTTTTTCCTCCTTCCTTCCTTCCTTTCCCCTTCTCTCTCTCTCTCTCCCTTGCTCCCTCTCTCTTTCTCATTCATTCATTCATTTATTCATCTATTTATTTAAAGTGTTTGAGTTCTAAATTTTCTCCCTTCCTCCAACCCCTCTCTAATCCATTGAGAAGAGAAGGGATATGGTAGCCCAAAGAGGTAGCCTAGAAATAATTGTTTCAGAGAAGCCTCCTTATGGGATTTCCAGGCTGCTTCCTGGAAGTCAGTCTTGTAGCCCTCATCAGACCCCGAAGGACGTAGTTTGTCAGCACCTTGGAGGCAGCATGAAAGGTGGGAAGGCTGCTGAGTTTAGAGTCAGACGACTTGGGTTCAAATTCAAGCTCTGTCAATCTATGCCCATGTGACCTGGTCAGCTCCATGGTACAGTGAGAACATTAGACCTGAAGTCAGAAGCCCTGAGTTTAAAATTGACCTCACATATTTACCAGTTGTGGGAACCAGAGAAAGAAACTAGGATTCGGACCCCTGCCCTTTCAATCTTTCTTTCACCTCAGCGAGCCATACTGCATCTGGTGGGTGAATGGCTTTAAACGTCGATCCCCCCCTTCCTGACCCATATTTTTCTGACCCATATTCATATTTTTTCTAGTGTACAGAGTGCCATTCATGGAGTCAGGAAGGTTTGAGTTCAATTTCTTTCTTAGACACTAAATAGCTTTGGAACCTTGGGAAAGTCTCTTAACTCCTGATTGTCTGACTGTGAAATGGGAATGATAATAATAATAATAATAATAGAACCTACCTCCTAAGTTTGTGGTGATGATAAAAATGAGATAATATTTGCAAATGGATTGGTACTTAATAAATGCTTATTCCAATTAGTATTATTTTGGGGGATAGTTGAGTTAAGTGACTTGCCCAGGGTCACATAGCTGGTAAACATCTGAGACTAGACTTGAACTCAGCTCCTCCTGACTGCAGGACTAAGTGTTCTGCACCATCTAGCTATTCCCTTTGTATTGTATAATATTATTTCCTCCTATACTGGTCCCCCCAGGCCTCTGGCAGTTCACCCAGGCCAGATTGCTGTCTGCAGCAATGCCTCATACACTGGCTTTTTCCCTTGGCTCTCTCTGACCAAGGCTAAATGGTCATCTTCCTTTTCTTGCAAGATTCTGCTTTCTTGCCTCCTTGCAAAGGGAGCACATGAGCAGATCCTTGAACCAACAACCCTGTTAGAGCTGGGAGAAACCTTGGATCTTCTCTAATTGAACACATCATATTACACCTGGGTTAACTGAGGGTGAGTGTGTAGCTTCAAGGACATACAGCTAACCAGGGGCAGGGCTCCAACCAAAATTCTAGATCCCCTGATGCTGAGCTGAGGATTCTTTCTATTCCTCCATGCTGTCCAATTAATTGATTAATTTATAATGTCTGCCAGGGAGTTTTTTTTTTTACCTAAAGAGAGGCAATGCCTTAACCTCCCTAAATGTATCTCTAATGGTGGGAGTTTCCAGTTATTCCAAAAAGGCATCAGAACCTTGAAGATCTCTCGTCGACATCTGGTGACCTGGGGAAGATGGACTTTCTCTTCTCTTGTATAAAGGAAAGTCAAAGTTGAGAGGAAACCGGAGGCAAGGTAGGCAAGACACTATTATGAGATTTACAATTCATGAATGACCAGGATTAGGACAGAGATCGACCAGGCTATGGTAAAAAATACTGATTAGTCTATTGCTCTGTGGAGATGATGAGACAGTTTTCTTCTTTATTCTCCTTAGCCACAGAACACAAAACCAACAGTAATGGAGGGATGTTCCAGAGGCAAATTTAAATTTAGGCTTGATGTTAAGAAAAACTCCTTAATGGGGAGGACTATCCAGTGGAATGGGAAGCCTGGGGAAGTGATGGATTCATTGTGGGTCTTCAAACATAGATGGATGACCATTTGTCAGGGATGTGGTAGAAGGAATTCTCGTTCTAGTGCAGGTTAGACTAGGCAACTTCTGAAGTCTCCTGCAATTTCAGCATTCCAGAATCCTGGGATCCTCTTCTTTGCTACATCTGGGCCATATGTGGTGCCTTTCCCATTGGAGTGAGGGGTGAGTCAGTTGACAACCACAGAGCAAGGCTCTACCCAGGGGTTCACTTTCATTGCCAGTTCCCCACACGCTTTCTCGCCTCTCTGAAGTCAACAGTATCACTGCTGGGGACCAGAAGGGGAAAGAAAAATTTCAATCCCAACTCTTCCTTCTATCATTTTTTTTTCTTTCAGGGCCCAAAATCTCTCAGAAAAGAGTCACAGGAAATAACACAGATATTTTTATAGAAATGGGGGCTGTTGACATTTGTTTGGGTCTGGAAACTATTAGAGATTATGATATGCATCTGCCCCCAATTAGTAGAGACAAAGAATAAAAGGAAAATTCTCTTAGTTTATTATAAAGGTCAAAGCAGGAACCTTTCTCTTCTCCCCTCAATCCCTCTTTCCTAGGGGGTTCTCTGTGTGCATACAGTGACTGCCCAGTAGGAGGTCAGTAGGACTAAATCACAAGCCTTGTGGCCTAGAGTGGCAACAGGAGGGACAGTACTATTCTTTGACCAGATTTGGCCTTTTAAAATGGTGGACGTGAAGGAATCAAAGGGTCAGACTTGGAGATAGAAAGACCTGGGTTCAAATTCCACTATATATTTATTAGTGTATGACTATGAATAAATCACTTGGCTGATCCTTAATTTCCTAATCTTCAAATGAGGACACTAACAGCTCGAGCTTTCTGCATCTAATAAAGATTGCATGAGGCAAATCTCAGTCCTAGAGGAATGCCAGTTTCGATGATTATTACTGACAATAAAAACCACATTATCATGTCCCCAATTCTCTTGGGATAAAGTAGCATGCAAAGTATCAAAGTCGTTCATTGATTCGTTCATTCGTCCATCCAGCTTTCTTAGGATCCGGGCTTAGAAGAATGTCTTCTAGTCTCCTAATATCTACACAGCAGATACTTAATAAGGACTACTTGACTGACTCACAGATCTAGGACTGGAAGGAACCTTAAAGAGAATCTAGTTTAATTCTCATTTTTACAGCTAGGTGGCGCAGTGGATACAGCACCGGCCTTAGAGTCAGGAGGAGTTCAAATCCAGCCTCAGACACTTAATGATGACCTAGCTGTATGGCCTTGGGCAAACCACTTAACCCCCATTGCCTTGCAAAAATTAAAAAAATAATAATAATAACAAATGGGAAAACTCAGGCCCACAGAAGTTACCTGACTTGCCTAAGATCACACAAATTCTTTGGTTTTAAATCAAGGGCTCTTCCTCTAATGATTGCCTTGCATTTGCTTATTTGTAAACAGAAGATCATATAGGATCCATTTTACCAATTTAAAATGTTGAGAGAACCAGGGTTGCACAGGGTCTGGTGTTACTACCCCTTAAATTAAAATGTTGCCTTAGACCCTTTCCAGCTATGTGATCCTAGGCAGGTAATTTATCTTCTGCCTCAGTTTTTTCATCTATCAAGTGAAGATAGTAAAAACATATGGTGAGAATAAATCAAGGTGGTATTTGTAAGCCCTTTAGGAATGTTGGCCATTATTATCCCCATTCAATTGGATACCCCTTGATGGCAGAGATGTGTTGCTTCTGTTCTTAATACTATGTGCTAGTCCCATAGTAGGAGGCACTTAATATGTTGATTTATTGATTGATTGAAGCCCATAGAGGTTGACTATCTTGCCCATACTCATGGAGCAGAAAATGGAATTTGGAATCACGGAATTTGCAGATCAAAAGTGACCTAAAGGTCATTTCATTAATATCTTGTCTCTGGGAAGGACATGATGTTAGGGATTGTCAAGCAGTTAAGATGCTGTTTTTAAGCACCTGCTGTATTCATGAACTGTGCTCAGCACTAAAGATATAAAGTAAAGCCAAAAACCAAACAATTCCTGCTCTTGAAAAGATGGTTTTTGAAGATATTTTAAGTCACTAGGTCCATACAAGATACATGGAAAGCAGATGGATTTGAAGAGAGAGACCATCCCATATATACAACTGACCTGGAAGAAAGATTGAGCCATCCCTACTATGGTGCAGAAGTTTTTGAGTCACCAGACTGTAGCCTGATCCATCTTCCTCATGTCGGGAAGAATGTGTGGGCCTCACTTGGCCTAATGGTCAAGTTGTATGTGTCTATTTGTCTGTATGAACTGATTTTTGCAAACCTCTCTGGACCCTTGGTTCAGTGCAAGGACAGAGGCCTGGCTTTGGCTCAGTGAGACCCTGCTCATGATGTTCCAAATTAAGAAGTGTTGGGAATCCCATGAGTTTTCTAGACCCATTTCTAAGACAGAACTGTTTGCATAAGCCTCAGATAAACATTCTAGGCCACATGATTTCCCAGGCTCTGCCAAACACTCTGAAGTTTGCCCTTCACTCATTATGAGTCAGTTGGCCTGGCGGGATCCAGTTTCCTCTCTTAGCCTGGCTGTTTAGACTTTAAAATCAGTAGTGGTTTTATGTTTCTCTTCAGTTGCTGGAATGCAGGGGGCTGGGGAGGCTTTGCCATCTTTAGGCCTCTCTCTAGACAAACAGCCCCAGGCCTGGGGTGAGTTTTATTCTCATCTCATAATAGATCCTGGATCATTTTTCTTCCAGTAGGAGCCAGAGGGGACTTGCTTGCCAGGGCCTGTGGGCACATGGAAGAGGCAGACCTCTTTTCCATTGGCTTCTGACCCTTGAAGGCATTCTGAGTTATCTGACCTTTGAAGTCAGTGATGTCCAGTGGGATGAAAGCACTGAAGCTGTATAGTTGTGAGTGAGGCAGGCTGGAGGCATGAGGCATGGAAAACGGGGAATTCCCCTGCAGTTCATGAACCTGAGGCTTTCTTTTCTTAGTTTAGCTGAAGAAAGGCCTATGGGTATCAGATGTCTTGAAAGACTCGAGAATAATGGAGAAACAAAATGATATTTTCACTAAATCTAGAGGACTGGGTCATTCATTCATTCAATTATTCCTTCATTCTATAAACATTTAGTAAATATGTAAAAAAAATTCTAGATAAAAGGACAGAATTAAAAAAATCCCTACCTTTGTTCTTTTTTGGGGGGGAACCATTCCATATACAGATAAGTAAATCCAATAGGCAGGATAATGAGTGGGGGAGAGAGGCAATAGCAGATTGGGGAGGGGGCATTTGGAAAGACCCTATGTAAGAGACAGTATATGAACTGAGCCTTGAAGGGATTTGGGCATTCTGAGAGGCAGAGGTGAGAAAGACAGGCATAATAGACACTGGTGACCACAAGTCATAAAGCTATTTAGGTAACTGGAATTGGACTGTCTAGATGTGAGGAATAGCTAGGGGGTCAATAAATGAAAAGGAGTACTGAATTATGTAAATCAGTAAAGGTTAGTTAAATAGAAGCCAGATTGCAAAGGGCTTTCTCAGACCTCTAAGAGGAGTTTGCAATTTGTCCAAGAGGCCATGGGGAACCATTGGAGTTTCTTGAGTAGTTGAGTAATGCATTCATATCTGGGTCTTAGGCCTAGGGCTTTGGCAGCTGGGTAGAGGACAGATTGGTGAGGAGAGAGGCAGGAACACTAATTGGATGGCTCTTGCAGCAGCCCAAATGAGAGGTGACAATTGTCTTAACTAGGGTCGTATTTGTGACAGTGAAGAGAAAGGGATGATTATAAGAAATGTTTTGAAAGTAGAGACAAGACTTTAGAAACTGGTTGGACATGGTGGAGATGATAAAGGAGAAGGGGGAGTTGAGACTAAGATTAAGGTTTTGAATTTGGGTGGGTGCCTGAAAGGATGGACGTGTCTTAATCCCAGTTTCATGGTTCAGGGAGTTCCAGCTGGGTCTAGTCATCCTTTGCACTTGACTGTGTAGAAGCACACTCCCCTCAACAAGTCAAGTCAACAAGGCTTTCCCAGACACCATCTTGGTTCCCAGTGCAGAGTAGAAAGAGCACTGGAGCATGCGTCTAGGTTTCATTTCTGTCTCTGATACCAACCCAGGGAGCACGAATATGCTATTTAGGCTTGAACCTTAGCTTCCTCAACTTCAACATAAGAGGATTGGATTCAATAACCTCAAAGGTTTCTTCTAGCTCCAACATTCTATGGTCACCTTCCTCCAAAAGACCCTAGTTCTTGTCTGTCTGGACATTGGATTAAGTGACTGAGTGGATGCTGACTTCCTGGAACTGGTATTCATCTCTGCTTCCATTCCTCCTAATTGGAAGATGGGGCCAATTGAAGGTATCTCATGGTCTTGGGACTTCCACAAAAAGGGTAAGGGAAAGGTATTGTTTTTGGAATAGGAAACTTTCATAGGCACGTGTTGGAAAGTCTGGCTAAAGGGCAGTATATTTGTTTACAAATATGTGTTGCTTTTACCTCCTTTGTCTCTCCTTCCAACCTCCCACCACCAAACACACACCAGAACTCAAAAGCTTGGCAGAGAGGATTAAAACCCCTTTGCCTCCCAGGGCCATCCTGCCATATTTAAAATCAACTCTTTGGTATGAAGGAAGAAAATGTTTCTCCATCCAATCAGTTCTTTTATTGGGTTGCTTATATTTAATCTAGCAGGAATACTCTCCTCAAGGTTGCTGGGGAGTCCATGGATTGGAGCATGTGGTCCCCAAAAGATAGAACTTTAGAAAGTGAATTGTTTAGTGATGATTCCTTTTCTCCTCACCTTGACTTGCTTTCCTAAGTCCCAGGGAATATGGGCATTCTTGTGGAGCCTCAAATCTCACCTAAAACCATGGCCTTCCTTCTGACATGTAGACAAAAATCTCTTTGGGAAATAAATCCCTTGTACCGTAGAGATATGTGGATGAGTTCTTTTTAACAAAGGGATGGAGTCAACCAAGTGGAGCTGGATCTTTGCCTTAGACTTCTTTTCTATGCATTTTCCTTCCTCAGGAGCTCTCCAGGGTACTGGACAGTCTTCCATATCTGCACCTAGCCTGTGACATTCATGGAACAACTTTGGACTCTTCGCTTTTATCTCTTCAGACTTTAGACACTGCTTGCCTATCCTTGTTGCCTTTTTATTCTTCAACCTATAAAGATCATATCTCAGGCCCAGTTCCTTCCAGAACTTGCAGAATTAGAACATTTTCTCTGTATTGGGAATGCAGAAAGGGAGACCTTTGTTGGAATAGCCAAATTTGGAAGAGGAGTATAAGTATCACAACGCTGTCATCTTTTTACCTGTGTATTCCTACTAATTCCACTTAATCTCTCTCTCTGGGCCTTATCTACTACAAAGATCTAGTTGACTTTTCAACTCATTTCAATTTCTAATTCTAGAATGTAGAATCCTAAAATATGTCTGGGAGAGGTTGGAAGACAGTTTTCATACCCACAAGACTGACTTCCTGAACAAATCTGACTAATCCTTTTTTTTTTTGCTTCCTTCCCACAGAATGTCCCCCAGGAAAATTTGGCAGTAATTGTTTTGGATCCTGTTCCTGTGGAGGGGCCCCTTGTGATCGGTTCACAGGGCAGTGCTTGTGTCCTGCAGGGAGGACTGGGGATGAGTGCAGCAAAGGTGAGAGGCCGGGCAGGAGCTAGAGCCAATATTTGAAGACTGGGCTTTTGTCTGCTCTCTTAATCATCCCCAGAGGGGCAGTCTTGGACTTGCAGCCTGGAAGACCTAGGTTCAAATCCTGCATCTGACTCATACTGGTTGTCTGTCTCTGGAAAGTCACTTAACTTCTAAGTGGACCAGGAAACTCTCTAAGACCATAAATTGCAGGGGAGGTACTTAACCTGTATAAATGAAGTGAGTTTTCTCATTCAAGAATTTTCTGTATCAATGAAATCACAGGTCTTGGCTCTCCCTAGACTTATTATCACTAATATTAAAATTATCATCATTGTATTGCTATTATTATCTCTTTACTATAAGCAACTCTAATGAGGGGTTATTATATTAATATATTAGTATAATTATGTATTATTAGACATGTGCAATATATTGACATATTAACTTTTTTCAGCAGGCCACTTTTCTGAGTGGGTTTCCTTTCCCTTTGAATGATATGTTATTCACACACATATGAACATAAGCATGCACACACACACACACATACACACACACACACACACAGGAACACATCACAGACTCCCCCTTCACACTCCCTGACTTCTGCCCAAATACAGAAATCCACAACAGATCCTGTGGAATCCAGATTCTCTTCCCAGGTTTAGTATCAAATTAGCTGCCCCAAGAGGTAGGCCTTCCAAAACTATCATCTTCTTTGTAAATTTTTTGAGGACAAAAGAAAGTCTGGTTTGAACATATCCAGACCCTTCTTTGTGGGGCTGGGCTGGGGTTTAGATTGTCCTGATGGACGCTGGGGCCCTGGATGCCAAGAGATCTGCCCTGCCTGTGACAATAGCATTGGCTGTGACCCTGTGACTGGAGCCTGCCTCTGCCTTCCTGGATATATTGGCAGCCACTGCCAGGACTGTGAGTACCCCATCCTCATTCCCACTGTGTATCCATAGGAGGCTTCCCCTTCTATCACCTTCTTTGTTACTGCGGGGGGACTCTGCTCCTTGAAGATGTCTTAAGATTGGTTCCTTGGTATGATTTCTTTGTCATCACATTCAACTGAGATCAATGTATAACATGGAACCAATGTAAAGACTAACAGAATGCCTTCTGTGGGGGGTGGGGGGAGGGAAGCAAGAATGGGGGGGAATTGTAAAACTCAAAATAAATAAAATCTTTCAAAATAGATTTTAAAAAAAAGATTGGTTCCTTGGAGTTGGGATAAAGGGGAGTGCCCCATTGGCCAGAGATATGTGACACAGACTCCCCCATGACCCCCCTCCTGTGGCTGTGGCTCATTACTTTTCTCTCTCTTCCTTGCTACAGTGTGCCCAGCAGGCTCATTTGGACAGGGTTGCCAGCTCAGATGCTCCTGTGGGAATGATGGGCATTGCCATCCTGTGACTGGACGTTGTAGCTGTGCCCCTGGTTGGACTGGCATCAACTGTAGAAGAGGTAGGTGGCAGGTAGTGATCGGGTCAGACTAAAACATACCTTGAAAAGGAGAGTCTGGCCAGTCACTTCCTCCCCATCTTGCTAACCTCCATTCTCCTACTGTCTGGGTTCCCTTCCTTACCATCTGAATAACTTTGGACAAATCATTTAACCTCTATGGGATTCAATTTTTTTCATCTAAGAAATAAGACTTTTGGACTAGACAATCTCTAAGTCTTCCTAGTTCTAACATTCTCTATTCTAAGTCCCTCACACAGTTCTTACATCCTATTTTCTAGGTACCCTCTCCCCACTCCAACCTTGCCCCCCTGCCCAGCATCAATAATTTCCATTTTGTATTCTCGGGTCCTTTTTGCCTTTAATATTTTTGATTCTGAGTATCTTAGACATTTGATGTTTTTGATAACCTATATGATAAAGACCTCCAGCAATGTTCTAAAGTCCCTCTCCTCGAAGATCCATGGCCTAATGTACTTCCTGGCTCTAATATCTCTGACTCTAAAGACCCTCCAAGCTCTGATAGTCTATATTTTAATATTCCTCCTAGCTCTAACATTCTGTATCCTAAGGGCCCTCCTAGCTCTGACATTCTCTGTCCCTAAGATCCTCCTCAACTCTGACATCCCATGTTCAAAGCTGTTCCAGTTCAGACATTCCTTGTTGTACGGTCCCTCCCAGCCCTGACCTTCTGTGTTTAAGACCACTCTGCCCCCCAGCTCTGATATTCTGTGTCCTGTGGTCCCTATCAGCTCGAGGTAGCTACAGGACACTTTCTCTTCCATTACCTTCTTTGTGTCTGCCGGGGACTGTGCTCCTTGAGGATGTCTTTGGGATAAAGGGGAGTGCCCCATGCACCATCATCCTAGCTTGATCTCTGGATATTTTCTCCCATTGTTTCCTCCCTGAGCCCCCCTCATCCTGACCCCTACATGACTTGACTCCACTACCCTTCCTTCTGTCACCTAGATGGCCCCCTTTGTCACCAGCTGATCTCCACTTGAGAGGCTCCTGGGAAAAATTGTCCTGAGTGGGCCCCTCAGTGGGACAGAGTAGCGACTTGAGGCTCTGTTTCAGCTTGTGATGTGGGACGCTGGGGCCCGGATTGCAGACACTTCTGCAACTGTAGTTATAACCACGGGAGCTGCGATCCAGTGAGTGGACAGTGCGTCTGTGAGGCTGGCTACACTGGGCTGCGCTGTGACCAGAGTGAGTGTCACGTATGGGTGGGTGGGTTGGGTCCTTCCTTTGGAGAAGCAACCTTCTATGGGGGGGGGTGTCTTATAGATCACAGTGACCCACCAGACACCTCCCTGGTGGGCTCCCTTCTTTGGTCCCTGACTCCCCAGGTCCACTTCCTTCATTCCCTGATGGGGGAGGGAGGGCTCAGAATTCAGGCCAGATTTACCTACTTCTAGTAGGCTAAACCTTCTACTTAGTTCCCAATGTTGGGAGTCAGAGAAGGAACCACATGACCTCTCTGTCCATTCCCATCACCAAAACAGTTTGACAAAGTATTGACTTACTAAAAAGGGAGTTTTGTTTTTTTATAAGAGTAATAGAGTTAGAACTAAGTGGGACATCTGCAACCATCCAATATAAATCCATCATTTTACACTGGAGGAAACTGCGACTGATAGAGGTTTAAGTGGTTCAAAGCCACAACAGTAGTAAGCATCAGGGCCAGATCCACAGCTTCTAAAGTCAGCCCACTTTGTCCTGGGCCGGACTCTTTTTTTTACATTGTTTTTAGTATTTTTTGCAAGGCAATGGGGTTAAGTGGCTTGCCCAAGGCCACACAGCTAGGTCATTATTAAGTGTCTGAGGTCGCATTTGAACTCAGGTCCTCCTGACTCCAGGGCTGGTGCTCTATCCACTGCACCCCCAGCCTCCCCTACTAGACTCTTTTTTTGTCACAAAATGAAATATATATAAATACACACACACACACAGCAGAAAGGTCTGAGCTGCTTCAAATTCCAATTCTGCCCATTTTTCTGTGAGAATCCTATTCTGTAAAATGAGAGCATAGATGATCTGTAAAGTCCATTGGGTTCTAAGTGGATGATGTGGACCCATTTGGATTTTTGCTTAGTAACTGGAACAAGGTAACCTTGGTTAAAAGTGAATGTAGGCAAAAAAAAAAAAATCATGCTCTCTGCCACTGTTCATGATTCTAACCCCAGGCTCTGAGAGACCATTACCCTCTCTCCCTTTGTCTTTGAAAGACTGGAGGCCAGAACTCACACGATTCCTCAGATGGTAGTCAATGCTCAGCCCTTTGGAAATAAGCCAATCTCTCCTGATGTCTGAGTCCCCATCAGTGAAGGGAAGGAGGATAGAAGAAGGGAGTCTCCTTTAGGCCTTACCCCAGATGTCCATGTGTTTCAGAGTGTCCACAGGGCTGGTTTGGGCTGAGCTGCAGCCGGCGGTGCCAGTGTGACAACGGAGCAGCCTGTGACCATGTCAGCGGGGCCTGTACCTGTGGGGCCGGCTGGAGGGGAACTTTCTGCGAGAGGGGTAAGCCTGGCAGTGCCCGCTCCACCACCATCCCCAAGTAGCTGAGAGGCTGGGATCAAGAAAAAGAGCATGGAGGCCTAGCCCAGCTTTGGGAGAGACTGCCTCTTTCAGGGATAATCCTGAAAAGTCCTGAGGGAGATATTTGGCTTGTCTGTGTCCCTGTGACACAAGGGTCCTGATGTCCTGGGGAGAGTCCAGAGACAAGCAGGAGAGGGGAAAACTGGAAGATTTTTCATGAGCCTCTGTCCGGGTAGGGAGCTCCTAATGAAGAAACTCACTCCCAATCCAGTTGAACACCTTCTATGTAATTTAGAGTCTTCAATAATGGCCTAGAGAGCTGAGGGAGACTTGCCTAAGATCCCTAATGATGATTATAATGATTACAATAATAATGATAGCAATGTTAATAAAGGCAGTAGTGACTAGTTGGCCAGGCTTGGAGTTACAGATACTTCAAGCTGTGTGATTAACTTCTCTGTGCTTTGAATTTTTCATTGTAAAACAAGGGAGTTAACCTTGAATGGCCCCTTTCAGCTGTAGATCATTGGCCCAAAGAGACTATGATTTGGGCTCAGTCTTCTCACTCTTCTAGCAGAGGGACCTTTGGTCTCCTTGACCCACTGGGGTGAGCAGAGGGCTCTCACTTCCAACCTTCTCTGTGGCAAAGCATGGGTTTGGTCCTGGCTTTCCTCTGCCTTCCCCTCTCTGCTCCCCAACCTCCCCCAGTATCCATGCCCAACATTTCCCCTCCCTTATTAGTTTAAACTGCTCGATCCTGACTCACTGTTTGGGTGGCACCAAAGGTCACTGGGATTGTTCTTTTCTTTCTGAAAGCTAAAGGAGTTCTCCATCCTAGAGAGAGAGAGAGAGAGAGAGAGAGAGAGAGAGAGAGAGAGAGAGAGAGAGAGAGAGAGAGAGAGAGAGAGAGAGAGAGAGGTAAGGGCTGGAAAAAAGCCAGCAAGCTCTTAGAACAAAGGATCTCAAACATTATTTCATGCAGAATGAAATAATCCCAGTCTTGGCTCAACTTACCACATGTGGGATACCCCCCTGCATAGGGAGGAAGAGAAGGGTGGTCACAAGTGGGCCACATGTGGCTTAAGTGGGTTAGGAATCTTGGAGAAAAAATATACATGCTTGCAGCAACTAGTTTGCCAAAAACAATGTATTCTTGGGCAATGGAACATCCTAGTGCCTTTCCTGGCCTGGCCCAGGGCAGGGGAATGGGCCCCCAGTCTCAGCCCACCAAAACTCTGCCAGGGGGAGGCAGCCATCCAGACTGCAGTTCACAAGTTGGTGCTTTGCTCCCTTAGAGGTTTGGCTGTCGATAACTTATCCTCCTGCCAATCCTGCTGGAATCTGTCAAATATCTTGAGCCTCCAGGGTAGCCTACCATAAGTAGATACCTTGAGAAGAGGCAGAGAAAAAGATATGGCTATTACCCAAGGGGCTCTGTTACCCCCCCCAGAAGAGGTGCCCAGAGCCCCCACACTCCTAATCCTTTCAGCCTCAGGAAACCCAGCCTAGGAAGGACCAGAATACTGAGGACTCAAGCTATAATAGACTCTGATTCAAAGCCTACAGATTCAAAGCCTATCTTTCTTCTTTCCCCTATTGTTCACACACCTCTGTCTTATGTCATTGAGAAATCATTTCACAACCCTTCTGAGGGTCTGGATGTCACAAGAGGGTGCTGTGTCTCCCTAAGCAAACCTACACCCCTATCTTGTGAGTGGGTGACAATGCTTTCCCAGGGCTTGGGTCAGCTATCACATCTATAGGCACAGAAATCAGACTCCTAGGTTTTCCTAAGGAAAAAACGTAGCCTGTGGCTTAGTGGGAGAAGGTGAGAAGCCTGGAGAAATGGCCAATGTGCAGTCAGGAGGAAATCTGTCTGTCTGTCTATCTGTTTGGGGAGGCAGGGAGGAAGGGAAGAGGTCAAGGCTTGGCTATTCGCGTCTCTTCTGAGCTGGGTCGAAGCTAATTTTCAAAAATGATAAAAAAATCCAATTTAAAACTGAAGGGACCATCTAGTCCAACCCTTGGATTTTATGGGGGGCAAACTGATCACAAGAATGGCAACCTAACATGCCCAAGATGAGGGTGGATCATACATCTAGAGATGGGAGGAGCTTTGGAAGTTATCTTGTCCAGGCCCTTGATTTTTTTCTTTAGGTTTTTTTTTTTTTTTTTTGCAAGGAAAATGGGGTTAAGTGGCTTGCCCAAGGCCACACAGCTAAGTAATTAGTAAGTATCTGAGACCGGATTTGAACCCAGGTACTCCTGACTCCAGGGCCGGTGCTTTATCCACTACACCATCTAGCTGCCCCCAGGCCCTTGATTTTTAAAGATGAGGAAGCTGACTGGCCTGAGGTTTCACAGGTGATGGATCAGCAGCCAGATATGAATTTCAATCCCTGTTCCCTCTCGCCTGTACCCCCCAGACGCTATAGAGGAAAGCATGAGAGCAAGGTCTCCTTCCTCACTGCCTGGTGACTGTGTCTCATACAGAATGCCCTGCTGGCTTTTTTGGCTTGGAGTGTCGGGGTGCTTGCCAGTGTGCCAACGGGGCCCCCTGCGATCACGTGAGTGGGCGCTGCCTCTGCCCTGCTGGCTGGATTGGCCCCAGCTGCAACAAGAGTGAGTCATGGCCCGAGCTGCCCCCTTGGGTGTAGCTTATGGGATGGGGAAGCCCTTGTATCCTTTATACATCTGGGAAGATGAGGGGAGGAGAGAGTGGTGGGCAGCATGGCAGGAGAAGCCAGCCCTGGGCTTAGGGATCACCTAGCAGCTGGAGAATGGAGAGCAGCCTGCAATGACTGGCTGATCAGCTCTTCGAGTTTTCCTTGTGCTTTGCTATTTGGGGTACGCAGTCTTTAAGAAATGCTTGTGGATTTGTTTTGAGTTGGATCTGGAAAGATGGAGGGGATGTCAAACAGATGGAGATGGGCTGGAGCCGGAGTTATTTATCCCAGGCCTCGGAGAATGGCCTAAGCAAATTGTAGGTTCTCACAGCTACTTCCCTCCCAGGGTCCTGTTCCTCTCTCCTTCTACCCTCCCTTCTTCCCTGAACCCCACAATTTTTGTGTGGTCACAAGTCTTGTCTGGTCTAAATCTGCTTCTCCCCTTGCAGCCTGCCCGGCTCACACCTATGGGGACAATTGTAGCCTGTCTTGCAACTGCTTCCACGGGGCCTCCTGCAACCCAGTCAGTGGGCAGTGCCTGTGTGCCCCTGGCTGGATGGGGCCCACATGCCAACAAGGTAAGATCTGGGTCCCAAGTTTGCCCTTCTCCTACCCTCTGGAGGGGATAGTGCCAACTCCTACCCAAGGTTCTCTCGCTTCCTTCCAGCTTGTCCGGCGGGCCTGTATGGATCAAACTGTCACCAACATTGCCTTTGTCGGAATGGTGGGACCTGTGACCCGGTCTCAGGTCATTGCTTGTGTCCGGAGGGGTGGATTGGTTTGGCCTGTGAGCAAGGTGAGTCTGAAGGAAAAGAACCAGAAGGGATAGGAGGAGGGTGGTGTGTATTTGAGAGGGAGCCTGGAGATGGGTCTGAGTGTCATAGGTGTCTGGTGGATCTCCCTAAAGCCTCATGGGCATGCTGTGTGTGTGTGTGTGTGTGTGTGTGTGTGTGTATGTGTGTGTGTGTGCGTGTGCGTGTGCACACAGGTGGTAGCCTTGCCTCAGGGTAAGGAGACCCCACTCTTCAAATTCCAGCTCTGACTTTTGCTAGCTTGTGTGGCCATGGACCGGTCTCAGTTTTCTTCATTTATAAAGCCAGGATAATATTAGAACTTCTTCCCCACCTGGATTCAGTATAGGGAAAATATTTTATGTCCCTTAAAGCACCATAAAAATGTGAACAATAATTATGGGATTATAATGGGAATTAGGTTGGCCAGGGGCTGGTCTGAGATCCTGGCATCTGGCCAGGAGGGGTATCAGAGCCCCCTCTTCCTACTCCATTCCCTATTCTACATGTGGAGAGATTGAGGCCCAGAGAGATGGAGGACACACAGATGCTCCCTCTTCCACATGGATCATGGCAAATTGCAGGAAAGTGAATTCTAGAGAGGAGAAGGAGGGCTGAGAAGGGGCATGGCAGGGGCCTGTCAAGGCTCCAAGGCCTTCCTGGAGGTCTGAGACATGTAGAATTCAGAGCTAGAGGCCATCCCATTCAGTCTTTTCGTGTATAAAAGTAGATGTTGAGACCTAGCTAGTATATAAAATGACCAAAATCACATAGGGGGCAAATAAAAGAACTGTGGTTTAAACTCAGGTGCCCTGACCCCTATCTTTTCCATCCAGAAGACCCTCTGACTTTAGAAGCTTCATTTATACGATCAGGAGTTTGCTAATTAAACTTGCCACTCCCGAAGGTGCTCTGGTCCTTAGGACATATAGAGCTTTGCAGTTTGCAGAGGGATGGAGGTTCCCGTGAGGCTAGCTCCCATGCTAACCTTATTTCACTGGGTGACCCTGCATCACCCCGCTTTTCTCTGTGTTGGCTTTCAAATAAATGGGAATGGAAATTCATGGCCCCTGTCATCCCCTTGACTAGCGTGGAAGGGCGACCAGGCCCACTAAGGGTTTCTGTCTGGCCAGTCACCCCACTGAGGACACTGAAGATTCGCTTCTTCTCGGCTTCCCTAGAATGTCTTCCTGGCAAGTTTGGGGCTGACTGTCAGCAGAGTTGCGACTGCTTGAACGGGGGCCACTGTGACCGGCGGACGGGGGAGTGCACCTGCTGGGCGGGTTGGACTGGAGACAAGTGTCAGAGTCGTAAGTATTCCTCACCCAGACACCCAAGCCTTGGAGCCAGACATGCCATCCTAGAAAAGCATCTGCACACACACACAGACACACAGACACACACAGACACACACAGACACACAGACACACACAGACACACAGACACACACAGACACACAGACACACACACACACACACAGACACACACACGACCATAAACAACCACCAGACATTTTCAATTCAATTCAATAAACATTTATTAAGTGCCTATTATGTATCAAGGACTAGAGGTACAAAAAAAGGGGGGAAAAAAAACCTAATCCTTCCCCCTCCAGGAGCTTCGGCTCTAACAGATACAGATGCAGGTAAGAAGGAATTCTTAAGCACCCACTGTGCACCTGCACTGGGTTTGAGGAATAGAAATACAATCAATGAAACAGTCCCTGCTCAAAGGAGCTTGTATTCTAAGAGGAAAGACAACAGAATAAATAAAAAGAGACTAAAAATACCAGTAATGGGGGTGGGGCACCGACACTCAAGGGAAGAGAAGGATTCTCTGAAGCCCGGGGTAAGGAGGCAATGTCTTTCAGATTTGGGGGATGGTCAGGACAAAGGGGTGGAGGTGGGAGATGGAGGGTTATGTGTGAGGAACAGAGAGACGACCAGTTAGATCAGACAGGTTGAAGGTGGGCTGTGTAGTACACTTCAAAAACTAAACAGAGGAATTACTTTTATAAATTGTTTTTATTGTTATATTTATAATTAATTATATTTATAAGAATTTATTAACTTGAGTCTAGAGGCATAGGAAGTCATGAATATCGAGTTAGAAGAATGCTAGTAAGATGCTGCCTAGTGAAACCCCCTTCTTTTTCAGAGGAGGAAACTGAGGCCCAGGGAGGTGGGTGACTTTGCCCAGGTTATAGGCAACATTAAAGGTAGAGTATCAGCTTAGGTCAGTATTCTTTCCCTTTTGCCATACTAGTCCTCCATAAATAGAATGAACATGTTTGTACACAGACCCATAAGTTAAGATCAGAGGAAGGAAGGCGAGAGAAGGAGGGAAAGAAGAAGAGAGACAGGGAAGGAAGAAGAAAGGAAGGAAGGAATGAGGGAAGGAGGAAAGGAGGAAGAGAAGGAAGGAAGAAGGAAAGGAGGAAGGAGAAAAGAAGGAAAGGAGAGAGGGAAAGGAGGAAGAGGAAGAAAGGAGAAAGGAGGGAAGGAAAGAAAAAAGGAAGAAAGGAAGGGAGGGAGGGAGGAGTATGTATTACTTCCTATTAGTCAAGACCTGTTTTAGGGTCATTATCTCATTTGATCCTCACAACAAGCCTTGGAGGGAGGGGCTCTTATTTTACAGCTGTGTAAACTGAGGCAGACAGCGGCCAGGTCCCACAGTTAATAAGTGCCTGAGGCTGAATTTGAGCTCCGATCTTCTTGCCTCCAGGCCCGATGCTCTGTTCACAGAGTCACATGTGAGATGTGCCTCAGGCAACCCTGAAAGCCCAGACTGAGCCACAGCGGGGAGCCCCACAGAGGCTTATGCCTCAAACCATACAGAGTCTCAGAAACCCGGCCATGGGCACACACCATCATGCCTAACATACATACATAGAAGGAGATTTCCCCTTGTGTGTGAGTCTCTCTGCCTTCTATATCTTCACCTTAGATAGTGTGAGCACGTCCACCCTTAAGGCCGGAGTATCTGCCCCACATCACATGTAGAGGCACCCTCAGTCACCGACCTCCCTGCTTGCTAGCTTAGCCTGACTGGCGTTTTGGAGGAAACCTCTCCTGGGACCATGGCCCACCACAGTCTCTCTGCTGGCATGCTTGCTCTGGTTCCCTGGTGCCTTGGTCTCCCACCCAGGTCATTGTGCTGGCCCTGCCAGCTTCCTGGAGGCCCAGGGCCTTGGCCCTCAGCCATTTGGCCAGCGTCGGGTTTCCCTTGGGTATGGAAAACCAGTTTCCAGCCACGTCCTCCATCTCAGCTGGAAGGGCATTGTTTAGACCGGCTGCGCAGCCTGCCAGGCCAGCATCAGGGGAGTGGTCCTGAGGCTAGAATGTTCTAAAGGGCCAAGCATCCCTCTCCTCTGCCCTGTGGGAGTCTCCCTTTCTGTTGCCTTGGTGCTTCTTCTGATGCTGGTCATGTATGGGAATGTCCAGCCTAGATGGATTGAGCTGTGCAGAGGGTTAGGAAAGATCAGAATCCAAAGAAGGCAGGCCCAGCCCCCAGTCTAGACTCTGCCTCATGATGGGGGGAAAGAAGACAAAGTTGCCTGGGGGGGCTGGTTGGAACCCCTGCCCTCCCCACACCCTGACACAGTCTGCGCTCCTCAGGGCTTCCCTGCCTCCTCGTTCTGTCCCAGTGGCCATGCCCCAGACAGAAAACGGACCCACTGCCTGGGGGTTTAAGTAAACAAAAGCCAGGGAGCTTGTTCCTTCTGTCTGTCTAGAGAAGGAGGTTTGGATTGGCCCAAGAAGCCCTGAGCAGACAGAGCCCACCCTCTCCATCATCCCCTCTTTTCCCCTTGCTTTACCCCCCTCACCCCCTTGTTCATCTGTTTTGCTCCAGCCTGTCCAGAGGGCACATTTGGCCTACGGTGTGCTCAGCAGTGTGACTGTCGGCCTGGGGTGCCAGCCTGCCATGCTGTCACGGGCACCTGCCTCTGTCCCCCGGGCTGGCGGGGCCAGCGATGTGAGAAAGGTGAGAAACCAGGGGAAGGGCTCAGGCCAAATGGGATGCCCCCCTTCCCTTTATTCCCTGGACCCTCTGGTTTCTCTTCCTTCTCCTCCCTCTTTCTCTCCCCTTTGCTACTCCTGCTTCCTCCCCCTTCTCTTCTTTCTCTCTTTTCTTCTCCCTCTTTCTCTTCTTCCCCCCTTTCTTTTCTCTCTCCTCTCTCCTCCCCCTTCTTTTATTTTGCTCCATTTTCCTTTCTTTTGCTCCTTTTCCTTCTCCCTCCTTCCCTTCCCTTCCCCTCCCTTCTCTTTCTCCCCTTTCTTCTTTCTCTTCTCTCTCCTCTCCCCCTCTTTTCTTTTTTCCCCCTTTCTCTTCTCCTTCCTTCACTCTTCTCCCCTTTTTTCTTCCACTCCCTTTCTCTTCTCTCTCCTTCCCTCCCCTTCTCTTCTTTTGCACTTTTTCCTTCTCTACTTTCTCCCCTTTCTTCTTTCTCTTCCCCCTCATTCTCTCCCCTCCCTTTCTCTTCTCTCGCCCCTTTCTCTTCTCCTTCCTTTCCTTCCTCTCCCCTTTTCTTTCTCACTTTCTCTTCTCCTTCCTTCCCCCTCTCCATCCCTTCTCTCCTCTAAGTCTCTCCCCTGTCTCTTGCTCTCCTCCTCTCTCCCCTTCACTTCCCATCTTGTGCTTCCCCTTCTCCTCTCCTTCCAGATCATGAGCCCTGGAGTTTCAGACCCTGGTTTTGGGCTCCCACCTCCTTTACTTGTTATGTATTGATGATCTTGACTGGGTCTAGTTTTCTCATCTATAAAAGAAGGGGGGGTTGGTCTAGATGGCCTCCCAGGAGGACCATGATCCCTTCCTTCCTTTCCATTGTCTCCCAACATCTCCCAACCATCCCCATTGTTTTTCTCTCCCATTGCCTCTCCCTCTTCTCCCCCAAAGAGGAGGGAAGAGAGAAGATAGTCTTGGGGAGGGCAGTTAGTTCAATTGTTTTTCTCACAGTTGCTATTACTAACTGTATTTTTCTCCATTCTGTTCCTCCACCCCATTTATTGTTATCTCTCTCACCCTAATACCTCCTCAAAAATATCTTATATCTGACTACCCTCTCCCACAATCTTCCTTCTCTTCTATCACTCCACCCCCCTCCCTTTTTTCTCACCTATTTTCCTCCAGGGTAAGATAGATTTCCATACCCAATAAAGTGTGTTTGTTATTTCTCTGAGCCTCTTCTGATGAGAGTGAAGGCTCACTCACTCCCCCTCCCCTTTCCTTTCTTCCACTACATTGCAAAAGCTTTTCCTGACCTCTTTTATGTGAAATATCTTAGTCCATTCTACCTTCCCTTTCCCTATCTTCCAGTGCATCCCTTTCTCACCCATTAACTCCATCTTTATGATATGCTATGCCTTCATATTCAGCCCCCTCCTGTGCCTTGTCTATATATGCTCCTTCTGACAGCCCCAATGAATGAGAAGGTTCTTATGAATTATTAGTATCATCTTCCCATGCAGGAATACAAGCAATTCAACATCATTAAATCCTTCATTGTTTGTCCTTCTCTTGGGGGGAATTGGGCAGTTTAGACCACTGGACCTTTGCAAATCAAGGTCTTTGAACCATTGGCTGGGAATTCAATACCCAACCAGAGACAATGTCTGAGGGCTCCTCCTAGCCCCAGCCCATCTCCTTGTCTCTGTCCCCTGCCCTGCATGGCCCCCACCCCCAAGGGGCTCTCATAGGCTCCTGCTTTGGTCTCTGCAGCTTGTCTGCCAGGCTGGTTTGGAGAAGCCTGTGCCCACCGCTGTACCTGTGCTCCAGGCATTGCCTGCAACCACATCACTGGAGAATGTGGCTGTCCTCTCGGCTTCACCGGCCTTGGCTGTGAGCAAGGTAAGCACCAGGACAGGGGCGGTGGGGAGAGGCTGGAGACTTCCACACTGTTCCCCTCATCACTTTCTCAGTAAATGTCTTCAGCTCATTGCCTTTTCTGCTCTATCTTGATACAGAAGACAATAAATAAGAAATTTTAAGCTACCTACAAACACCCATTTTTTTTTATTTGTAAGCTTCTGTATTTGGTTCTAAGGGAATTCACAGACAGATAAAAAAGGATAGTCCCTGCTTTCAAGGAGTTTAGAGATTCCTTTTCATTTCCTATATTTTATCTCACATTATTGATGTTGTTCAGTTTCTTTGTCATATCTGACTCTGTAACCCCATGAACCCTAGAACCCCAGAGCTTTCTATTCTCCACTACCTCCCCAAGTCTGTCCAAGCTCATGCTCAGTGCTTCCATGATACTTTCTGTCCATCTAGATAGAGCAAAGGATAGAACACTGACCCTGGAGTCAGGAGGACCTGAGTTCAAATGCATCTTCAGAAACTTAATAATTACCTAGCTGTGTGACCTTGGGCAAGTCACTTCACCCTGATTGCCTCACATCCAGGGTCATATCCATTTGTCTTGATTCATATCTGGCTGCTGGGCCCAGATGGCTCCATAGGAGAAAGTGAGACTGGTGACTCCACATAGTTCCCCCTCATTCAAATACAATATATGTGCTTGTCATGGGGTCATCTTTTTTTTGTTTTAGATTTTTTGCAAGGCAATGGGGTTAAGTGGCTTGCCCAAGGCCACACAGCTAGGTAATTATTAAGTATGTGAGGTTGGATTTGAACCTAGGAACTCCTGACTCCAAGGCCAGTGCTCTATCCACTGTGCCACCTAGCCACCCCATGGGGTCACCTTCTTGATGTAGTGGTCTTCTTAAAAAATGAAGGACATCAGGGATGGTTAGGTGGCGCAGTGGATAGAGCACTGGCCCTGGAGTCAGGAGGACCTGAGTTCAAATCCATCCTCAGACACTTGATAATTACCTAGCTGTGTGGCCTTGGGTAAGCCACTTAATCCCATTTGCCTTGCAAAAGCCTAAAAAAAAAAATGAAGGACATTATCTGCCCATTTCATCCTCTGTTATCCCTTTTTCCTGCTTTCAATCATTCCTAACATCAGTCTCACTTAGAATATTACAATAGCCGCAATGTTGTTCCCCTTCCTCTGGTTGGTCCCTTCCCCAATCCAGTCTTCATAGAATAACTCAGTTTTCTCCTCTGCTTAACAAACTTCTGTTAGTTTTCCTACCAATTAAATGCTAAACTCCTCATCCCAAAGAATACATTGAAGGCCTTCTACAATCAAACCTGGCCCCTTCTCTCTTGGCCAACCTTCACATATTTAATAGAGATAGGAAATGGACCTATGGTTTGATTGATAGAGGAAATTCTCTCTGTCAATACAGACCTAAACCTATGAAGATTATGGTCTTGGGAAGTTGTCTCAACCACTGAGAAGTTTAAGTGACTTGCACAACAAAGACAGGATGGGTCAGAGTCAGGACTTGAACTCAGGTCTTCCTGTTTTCTTGGCTGCCTCCCTATTCAATATTCAAAGCAAATTAGACTCTGTCCCCATTCTCATGGACCCTTTTTTCTCTGTCTTTGTTCATATTATCTTCAGTATAATAATAAAATAAATATAAATCCTAAAAATAAATAATAAAAATAAATATAATAAAAGTATAAAATTAATAATATCAGAAAGATACCAATGACAAAGACAATGAGAGGATGATAGCTACCATTTCTATAGTGCCTAACTAAGCCAGGCTCTATACTAAGGACTTGATAAATGTTATCTCATTTCATCCTCATGACAACCTTTAATGGTAGATGCTATCTCCATCCCTATTTTACATTTGAGAAAACTGGGACAATAGAGATGGAGGCACTTCTGCAGGGTCACCCAGCTAGTAAGTGTCCTATCTGGAACTAGTCCCTCCTTATCTGACTCTGTGGACCTCCCGCCTTCCCTCCCTTCAAGGACTCAGGAGCTACCTCCTCCAGGAAGCCTTTCTTCTCCCTCCCAGTTGCCCAAGTCTTCAACACATTTCCCCAAGAACCTTTCTCTGGATCTTTCCTTAACCCTCATCATGTCCTACAGTGTAACCTACTTATTTCCAGACTTGTAGCTCTACCCGCAACCCTCCCCGGTGGATGATAAGTTCCTGGAGGGCAGGGGTTGTGAAATTTGTCATTTTTTTGTATTCTAGGTCCTTAACTCAGTGTTCAATAGCCAGCAAGGGCAAATATTTGTTGATCTGAAGTGAAACTATGGATGAAAAGGAACTAAAAAATTTTGTATTAAGGGCTTGCTCTTTGCCAAACCATTGAATTACATTTGATGACTAGGATTAGGGAGATTTGACGCATCCCATGGTGCTTTCTCTCACCAGCCTGTCGACCTGGGACCTTTGGTGTGAACTGTGCCCAGGTGTGCAAATGCTCTGGTGAAAACCAGGCCTGCCACCCGGTGACTGGGGAGTGCGTGTGTACTGCTGGCTTCTATGGGAATGGCTGCCGACTCCGTGAGTATCACCTGCCGGGACCTGGGCACACCTGTGGCAGTGGCACTTCTGCCCTGCTCTCACCTGTCTCCTCACTACACACAGATGCGGTGGAACCCACGGGCTCCTTCCACCTTCTTTCCTCCTCACCTCTACCTCCCTACAAAGAGAATTAAAAAAATAGGTTTTAGGTTTTTTTTCTTATCTCTATTAAATATGTGATGGTTGAACAAGAAGGGGGGAAGCTTGGGACTGGCTAAGTCTGGTCCCCAGAAGAGGCTGAGGCTAGGCAGGTTCCCCACTGATCGCCCTGCCCTCTCTTCTCTACAGGCTGCCCTCCAGGACGCTATGGTCCTAACTGTGAGCGCCCATGTGCCTGTCAAAACGGGGGCTCCTGCGATTCTACCACCGGCGCCTGCCGCTGTCCTCCTGGCTATGTGGGTGCTGACTGTAGCCTGGGTAAGTTGGGGGGCCTAGACTGAGCCCTCAGAGCTGGGGGTAAAAAAAGACAAGTCTGTCTCTGCCTTCTGCTGGGCTTGGGGAGGAGAGTGAGCCAGCTTGGAGGAAGGGATGAGCAGAGAGCAGGCCTCAGGACCAGCCTCACAGGGGGAACGCTAGCTCCTGAGATATCATCAGGGGAAGAACGGAATCATAGATTCTCAATTCTTATAAGATCCCATGACTTAGAACCTGTGGAGACCATGGTTTAGACCTGGAAGGAAGAAACTTATTTCACTGCCCAGATGTTGGAAGGGACCTCAGTGCCCATCTAGTCCAGTCCATTCCCTGAAACAAATAATAATAATAAATTAGAATTAGAATTAGAAGGGCTTTTACAACTATTTCATTTGATACTCTCAACACCCTTAGGAGGTAGAAGCTACTATTATCCTCAGTTTATAGATGGGGAAGTTGAGGCAGACAACAGTACAGTGACTAGCTCAAAGTCACAACAACCCTGAGAGGGAGGTGCTGCTATTATCTTCACTTTATAGATGAGGAAACTGAGGCAGAGGTGAAACAACTTGTCCAAGATCACAAGAGTCCCAGGAGGCAGGTGTTGCTGTTATCCCCAGTTTACAGATGGCAAGGCTGAGGCAGAGCCTTACGTAAAGTCATATCAACCCTGGGAGGAAGGAGGACGTTGACCCTACTCTCCCAGGTTCAAAACAATTCTAGAAGGTAGCTGCTGTTACCACACCCAATTTATAGGTGGCAAGGCAGAGGCAGACAGAGGTACAGACTTGCTCAGGGTCACAGCCACCCTGGGAGGCAGGTGCTGCTACCCCCACCACCACCAATTTACAGATAGGGAAACTGGAAGAAGCAGAAGTACAGTGACTTGCCAGGGTCACCTAACTGGGAAGTACATGAGGCTGGATTTGAGCTCAGGTCTTGGGCATCCACTGTGGCCACTTAAGGCAGTGTGGTCCCACAGAGTAGTACCCTAGTCTCGGAGTCTGAGGATGTGGGTTGAATCCCAGCCTTGCCCCGTGCTTCTTCTGTGACCTTGCTGCCTTCTGAGCTTTTGAGGCTTACGCTGTAAAATCAGGGAGTCAGACTCCATGACTTCCAGGGTTTCTTCCAGCCCTAAATCTCAGCTGCTGTGACCTAATTAGCAAAGCAGCCAAGACTTTCCAGAAAAAAAACAAAATGTATTGACAGCGTCAAAAATACTGATGCTTCAAGCATCACTGCAGAGGCCAGGGAACACTCGGCATGAGATGAACTTCTATTTGTAATTGTTTTCTTTTCTTTTAAAAAGAGAAAAAGAAATCTTTATTTTTCCATGGTTAGCCTCTAAAAAGAGAAAGAAAGAGTTGGGTACGGTTTCAACACTGGCCCCAAAATGAGTCGAAAGGGACCCATTTCTGTCACCCTGGGCTCCTCGATTCAGAGCAGGAAGGGGTGGGCCTCACAGGCCCTCATTTTCCAGATTAGGACTAGTGAGTGAAGAAGGAAGTTGGGGACTCCAGTCACTTATCCCTTGCTCTGTTAAGAAAAAGACTACTTAGAATCATTAAAAAGAAACCTGGACCTTTGAGATCAACCCCTTCATCTCAACAGATATGGAAACTGAGACCCAGAGGTTTCAGTGACTCTGAGGATCACACAGCTAATAAGTATTACAGATAGGATTTGAACCCAGGTTCTGGGGCTCCCAACCAGGCCTCTGTCCAGTCTCTCACCTTTATAATAAATAGGAATTTTACCCTTTGGGGGCAGACCGACGTGAAGACAGAGTAATCTTTGGAACTGGTAATGGCAGGGTGACTGTCTATAAACCTCCTCCGATAGCCTTGTTGTAAATGTTTTGAAGATGTCTCCAACCCCCAGATAAAGAGTTTTAGGACCAAGAATGGGAGGGTGAGGGGTAGAAAGGTTGAGTGCTGGTGGTTTTGGAGGACTCAGAGATGGAGTCCTGGCCCTAGATAATATCTGGTCAAGCATCATTCCCTAGGATGTCTTTCCAGCAATGTGATCCATCATCGATCATATATTAAGTCCCTACTGCATGCTAAATATAAGGAAAAAAAGAAAGTTTTGTCTTCTAGAAACTTCCAGTCTATTGGGGGAAATAAAATGAATGCAGATGAGTGGACAAATAAGATAGCTCCTTCCCCTTAGGAGGGCATCAAACAGAAGCCAAATGATCACTTTTCAGATATGTTCATATAGGGATTCTTTTTTTTTTTGTATGAGTTATTCTAGATAGCCTTTGAGCTTTTTTCCTATTCTGAAAAATCATTGATTTTAGAAAAAATAGAAAATATAGGGAGGGAAGAAGAGAGAGTAAAATGTGGAACCTTACCCAAAAAATGGTTGTTGAAAACTATCTTGGCATGAAGTTGGAAAAATAAATAAATAAACTTTAAAGGTAGAAAATATATCCAAAATACTTCCCAGGGAGGGAGGGAGGAATTTTAAGAGCTTGGAGAAATGAGATAAAGGTTCCTCTAAAAAGGTGAGGGGTAGAGAAGTCTTCCTGGGGAAGGTGGTCCCTGGGCTGGGCCTTGAAGGAGAGAGGCATTTCATTGGGTAGAAAGCAGTAGGAAGTATGCTTCAGGTCCAAGGGAGAAAAGGGAGAGCAGGACCCGTTGGAGCTTCTCTTTGTCCACTGTCCCCTGGGTGTCCCTCTCCTTTAGGGGAAAGCCACCTGGGTCATTAATGGAGCTCTGACCAGTCTGGCTGGTTGCTCTTGTGTAGTTCCCCTTCCTCTGGGACAGAGGCCTGGAAGAAGCAGGAACATTCCATCACAGCAGCCCAAGACCCTTCCTAGCCCCCGCCCCAGGAGACAGGAACCTTTGAAGGGTCCAACCAGGAGGCCCTTGGCTGCCCCCAGCAGAATGTTTTCTGTCCAACTCCAAGGGCTGGAGAGAAGCAGGGTGGAGGTTGGGGTAGGGATGGGGTGGATCACCCCCGCCAAAAATGTCTATGAAAGAGGTTTTTCATCTGAGTCATGTGGGGACTATTCCCTTCTCAGGACGGTGAGCAAGCCTGCCTGGGTTGAGCAGTTTAGGAGAATTTGAATCATTTTTCAAAGAAGACCGAGGCTAGTGGGGGTAAAGGCCTGGGGAGGTCTGGAATGGGGAGCTGTTGCCCCCAGGGGAGGTTTCCTGGAGGTAGAGAGAGCTCTGTGTGCAACAAGGACAAAACAACTCCATTTTCCTGTGGACATTATTTCCTGATTACTCAGTAGTCTGGCCTGAGGTTTAAAACAGATTTAAGGCTGGAATGGAGCTCAGAATCCATAGAGGAGAAGGAGAAATGAGACCCAAGGAGATTACATGTCCTGAACAAGGTCAAAGGATCATAGTTTGAGCATCTAAAGGAACCTTGAGTACCATCCTGGTGCCATTTTACAAAGGAGGATCCAGATGCTCAGATTTTCCTCAGCATCCCAAAGGATACCCAAAGAGGATGGACACCAAAGTGGGGGCTGTTCCTAAAGGCTAGGTTCAGCTTCCAGATGCCACAAATGAGACAGCCCCCCGAGGAAGGGATTGGGCAATGAAGCTGCCCCATGCCCAACCCCAACTGAAGTCACCTCAATTTGGTTTGTAGAATAGAAGAGAGACATAGGATGTAGCAGGGGCCCTGGCTCAATGGCCTCCAAGGAGTTGGTCTTGGTGATTTAAGGGGTCCAGGTATCAGGTGTGGTCTTTACTTTGCTTCCTGTTCTGCAGTCTGCCCAGATGGGAGATATGGCATAAACTGTGCCCACGTATGTGCCTGTGGGGAGGGAGCCACCTGTGACCCCGTGAGAGGCACCTGCATTTGCCCAGCTGGGAGAACTGGCCGCCACTGTGAACAAGGTAGGTAGGAGCTCCAAGGGGATATACCCTTTAACATCCAGGCTTTGGCAGACAGACATCTTTTGACATAGGAAATCACAGACTTTACTCAACATTTTTAAGAAAATATGTATATAATGATGCCTTCCTTACTCATGGACTCCCAGGAAACTACGGGCCTCAGGTAAGTGATGCTTCCCAACAAGGCCATAGCTTGTGAGCCCCCATTAATGTTTCCCTTTATTTGGACAATCAGAAAGAAACACATTGATTCAATGCAAATGACCATTTAGTAATCACCTTCTAGAAGCCAGGCAGGGATCTGGGGATACAAAGACTTCAGAAGGAGCCACAGCCCTGAGGGAACTTCCCCAACCTTTGCCTTCTCCATTGGATTAAAGCAAACGGGGTGAAGCGACTTGCCAGCATCACACAGCTGGTATGTGTCTAAGGCCACATTTGAAGTCAGGAATTCCTTACTCCAGGCCCAGTACTCTATCCACTAAGGCATCTAGTTGCCTTGGTTCATTTGATAATCCTCTAATCAATGGGCATCTATTTTGTTTCCAGTTTTTTCCTACTATCAGACCTTCTGCTATGAATATATTCTAGTTAGTCTCACAAGGCTTTTCTCTATTTTATCTCTTGGAGTAACTACCTTGTAGCTGAGTCTCTGAATTCAAGGATATGGGCATTGAAGTCTTTTCTCTTAGCATCATTTCCAAATTGTTTTCCAGAATGTTTGGATCAATTGATACTTCTTCCAACAGAATATTTGGGTTCTTCCCATTCTATAGCCCTTCCATCATCGATGATTCCCATCTTTTGTCATCATGGCCAAATTTCTGGGTGTGGGTTTGTTGTTTTGATTTGTATCTCTTTTATTATTAGTGATTTGGAACAAATTTTCCTAATATGCTTAATGGTTTGTAATGAGTTGCTTTCTTAGCAATTTTATCTTGAAGTTCACTTCTAGAATAAAAGATGGGAAATCCTTCTTTTAAAAAGGTACCCAATTCCTAGGTAAGAAAGGGAGTTTAGACATTTTTTCCATTGAATAGACAAAGAAAATGAGTCCAAGACTGGCATGATTTGACCAAGGTCAAACAGTGGCAGGACTGGGCTGGGTCTTCTCTCCAGACGTTCTCCATGATAATGAGACTTGTATCACATCAATCTTATTTTGTAATTAAATCCCTCCTAGGATACTGAAAGACCTTCTTAGCAGAGCTAATAAACACATGTGGACAACTATTATAATAGCATGTTTCTGGCACTACCCTTCCTTGAACATTCCCATGCCCCAAATAGGCATTAGAATTCTTTTCCAATGGCTCCAGTGCACACCCGGTTGATGTGGAAGGGTGATGATAACTGTCCTTCACATGTGTGTCCCATGCTAGAGACTTCATGTGCTTTCCCACCCATTAGCTCATTCAATCCTCCCATTGCACAGGATTTACCATCCCCAGACACTGATACCCCCCACCACTCTCACCCCAGCTGAGTTCTAACTTTGGCTAAAGTAGAAGTAAGCATCAAAGGTTTTATAAATTTTATTTATGAATTTTGGAAGAGCATGAAGGAAGAGGGTCATATTCAGCTCTGGGGAGGGATGTGCTGGCTTAGAGTCAGATGAGCTACTTCCAACTTTAATGGTTGGTGAAGTCACTGAAGCTCTCAGCCTCAATTTCCTCATCTGTGCTTTGAGGATCAGATGGGATAAAAAGGTGTAAATCTCCTTGTAAGCCATAAGCATTACAAAAATTGTTATTTTGTCAAAAACATTTGATTTTTCTTGGTGGGGGAATTCCCACCAGTACTTAATAAATGTTGATTGAATTGAATCTGAATCCATGTTGTCTAAATCCAGAGTCACTGCTTTTTCTATTTCTAGTCTTAGAGATTTGTCTGGGGACACATAACTAGTATGTAGCAGCATATAACTATCTATGTCTAGTGTATGTATACTAGACTTCCTGCCTCCAAAAACATTCCTCCGTCCCCTAGACTGGGCTGTAACCTACTGTCACCAATGACCTTACTGAAGTAGTTGAAGACTACACAAACACATCTCTGTGGAACCCTCTCCTCTAACATAGAATGAAACCCTTTCTTCTTTGCTTCGTTTCTTGAGTTCCCAAGGTCAGCCTTCTTGGAATGAGATTATCCACATCTGTCCTGACTGTTCCTTAGATGATAGATACTTGGTCCATTACCAAGCCCACACCTGACCTGGAACTTTCCAGAATCACCAGCCTTCAATGGCCATAAATTTTGTTGAGGACCTCCTTCCCTCTTCCCATCCCCCTCACACTTCCATGCATTGACACACATAAAAAGACAGGCAATGTATCCTTTTTTTATTTTTGTAAGACTTAAGTAAAGGTTAAGTGACTTACCCAAGGTCACACAGCTAAGTAAGTTTTAAGGGTATGTCTGAGGCAAATTTGAACTCAAATCCTTCTGATTCCAGGACCAGTGAGTGCTCTATCCACTTGTCACCTAGCTGCCCCTTAATAGAGACCCTGGCCTTCATCCTGAGGTTGTGAATATTTTTGCTAGACTCACTGATGGACTTGTGATTCCCCCCTCAGGCTGCCCCAGGGATCACTTTGGCTTGGGCTGTGAGCTGGTGTGTCCTTGTAGGAATGGAGGTTTCTGTCATCCCACCAATGGCTCTTGTTTCTGCAGCCTGGGCTGGATGGGAAAGCACTGTGAGCTAGGTGAGTGCCCTTCCTTCCCTCCAACTACCTCAGTCTCCTCATCTGTAAAATGGGCTAACAATGACTTCTCACTCACATAGTTGTGAGGATCAAATGAGGTTTATGTTTGTGCATGCATGTATAGATGAACCTGCATGTAAATATTACACACATGCATACAACCCACACATGCATACACACATGTATATACATGTATTTTGTATGCACACAGGCATGGGTGCCTATATGTAGGCTTGTGTGTATACATACTGAATATTGTCATATAAATATTGTTATTGGTAGATAGAGTGTCAGCCTCACAGCCATGTAGAGCTGTGTTTGAGTCTTTGACTCATTCTGCATGTGTAATTCTGAACACACAATTCCCTAAGACACCAGTTCTCAAAGTGAGGTTGAAGGGCCCTAGAGGGTCTTTGAGATAAAAAAAATTTTTTTGGAAAGATTTTATTTATTTTGAGTTTTACAATTTCCCCCCCATTCTTGCTTCCCTCCCCCCGACTCCCCACAGAAGGCATTCTGTTAGTCTTTACATTGTTTCCATAGTATGCATTGGTCTCATTCTATATTTTGACCAAAACAACAAACTATAACAGATTGGATGCAGAAGCAGAGAGGAGACTCCAACTATCTTATATTTATACAGACATTAAAGAAATTTGCAAACACACACCATTAGCAGTAATTTTTTTGTTTTTGAAAAATCATCATTTTTCATAAAAATGCTATTTATTTCAACATGTAATTATTAGTATTTTAAACTCTATTAGCAAATTTTTTAGAAATTTATCAGCTTTAATTTAACTTAATCAATAGATATAATCCACAAAACTGAAAGCTCTTTAGAGTCCTGAATAATTTTTAAGAGTGTTAAAAAGTTGTGAGACTACAAAGTTTGGGAACCACTGTTCTAGTATCATGAATGGCAGAGAAGGTGCCAACCATCACTGAAGAATGAGTTTCCTTCTCTAAGAGTCCCCTATACCAATAAAACCAATGGCCCAGTCCTTGTTTCTGTTCCTAACTTCATCTTCATCATCATCATCATCATCATCATCATCATCATCATCATCCCTATCCCTCTATGGCAGAGCTCAGACAGCCAAGGGCTTAGACCTTTGCTGCTTTCATTCCGACACGCCTTCAAGGTCAGAGGGCTTTTGGGTCGTTTCCCAGGGAGAGGATCCCATTTTGTATCAAAACCACTTGAGATCTCTATCATCCCAAAGGGAAACAGCATATATTGGCCATACTGTTTGCTCTGAGCCTCCACGTTCCCTAAACAATGTCCTCCCTTTGAGGGAGGACTTGTCTTTTTATCCCTTCATCTGGAAGGAAAGAAGGAAAAAAGGAAGGAAGGGAAGGAAGAAGGGAGGGAGGGGAGGAAGGAAATATTTATTAGGCTCCTACTAAATGCCAGGCGAAGAGATTTAAAAATATTATCTCACTCCATCTTCACTACAACTCTGGGAGGTAGGTTTGTTAATTTTCCCTACTTAACAATTGAAGAAACGGAGACAGACAAAGGTTAAGTGAGTTGCCCAGGGTCTCACAGCTAGTGAGTGTCTGAGGCTAGATGTCAATTCATATCTTTCTGATTCTAGGCCCAGAGCTCTGTCCATTGTGCCAATTGGCGCCTCATGTATGTGGGGACTCATACTCCAGAGCTGTCTTGCTCCAGCCACAATGTCTGGGGTCACCCCATGAGACTGTCTTCTCTGACGTACTTATCCTCACTGGAGATTCAGTCTTTTCCTGTCCATCCTGACTGCTGAGGAGCATTCTGTCATTCTCTCTTCAGCTTGCCCGCCTGGGAAGTATGGTGCCAACTGCCGCCTGGAATGTGCCTGTCTCAACAATGGGACGTGTGATCGAGTGACTGGTGCCTGCCAGTGTCCCGCTGGCCATTTTGGCCAGGCCTGTGAACATAGTGAGTTCTGTAGGGCATCTATTGTGACTCTTCTCGGGACTGGGGACACCCTATTTTGGTAGGAATTTTGACCAATTAGATTGTTTTCCAAGGAGACCAGCTAAGGTGATGCGAAGACCGGAGACTGTGCCATGCAGGGATCGGTTCATGGAACTGGGGAGATTCAGATGGGGGACTAAGAGAATCTATGATCGGGCCCTCCAGATGGAGGTGGGAAAGAGGGAGGGAGATTGAGTTCAGATCCATAATGATAATTGGTAATGGTAAAGGGTAATTCTTGTCCCCTCTACTCCCAGGTAGGACAAGCCCTAACAAGCTGTTGTTTTTGACATGGTTGGGGCTGTGTTCTTCCCAGCCTACCTCTGGATGGTGAGCACATGATAGGGTAGTGACTGGACATTGTATAACAGGGGCAGACATTTGGTCCATAGGGATCCAAGCACCCCTTCTCTCTTCTGGAGTCACTTGAAAGCCAAGACTACATGTTCACTTGCTGGAGATGTTGTGGAGGGAATTTTTGTTTAGGTGTAGATGAGACCACATGGCTACTAAGGTCCTACATTCTGAGAATTTGTCTTTTGGGTCTTGGCCTCATTCTTACCACACATTGTCAATTATAGGCTAGGAAGGTTAGTTGGAGAATCTCTTCAAGGATTCCCAGAGTGAGTAGGTCCACAATTGGGGGATTGCTTTTTTGTTTTAGGCAAAGATAAAATCAAGAAACTAGCAATATCAGAAACCCTCATGACTCCATTGAGACACACCATGAGTTTAATGGGGACCATTTTAGCCACGTCAGCCCATATTACTGCTTTTCATCTGACAGGCTGGTCTTGGCAAGCTTTGCTACAGCAGAGGTCTGGTGGGGAGTTCTCCTGACACCATCAGGGTGGGGGAGGATTCAGTACACGTGGCCCATTTTAACCATTGGTGGCCCTTCTGGGGTGACCTCTTTCCTCAGCATGTCCCCCTGGCTTCCACGGAGCTGGCTGCCAGGAAATTTGTGACTGTCACCAGGGAGCCCTGTGCCACCCACTCACTGGCCAATGTCTCTGCCCTGCGGGCTTCCAGGGTCAGTTCTGTGAGAAAGGTAAGTATTCCTACTGATGTTCAACCTCCTGCATTGCAGACCTCAGATGCCATAAGGGGGGACTCTGGCAGCCCTGTTCTATTGGTTCTCTGCTAGGCCCATTGAATGTAGGCTCTTGAAATCAATCAACTCACAAGCATTTATTGAGTTCTTACTGTTTGCCAGGCACTCTGCTGGGTACCAGGCATACCAAGATAAAAAAGTTGCTATTTAGGCAACAAAGGGACACCAGAGTACAGGCCTTATCAGGAAAACCTGATTTCAAATGCAGCTTCAAGATACTAGTTGTTTGACCCTGGGTGAGTCACCTAATCTGTTTGCCTCAGTTTTTGCATCTGTAAAATGGAGATGATAATAATAACCTCTACCTCCTAGAGCTGTTATAAGAATTAGCTATGATAATTATCTGAAAAGTATTATTATTAATTATTATTTTTATTATCATTATCATTATCATTATTATTACTCCTGAAACTGAGAAGACAAGTGGTTTGCCTAGGGTCACATAGTCTATATTTGTCAGAGGCCGGTTGTGAACCTAAGTCTTCCTCATGGCTAGGCCAACTCTCTATCCACTATGGCACCATGCTGCCTCTCCCCAGAGTACATAATAAATTAATAAATTATTATAATGAATAAATACTCATTAGATTGAAGCAAAACCATCTCCCTAGAATTTCTAAAACACTTTACAACTGATATTGCTATGGTAGAAAGTAAGCTCCTTGACAAAGGCAGGAACTGTGTCATTTGTGTATCTGCCAAACCTAGTACAGGCCTGGCCTCTGGTAAGTGCTTCATAAATTCTCCTTGGATTGAATTGAATGGGATTCTTTGGCAGTCACTGCATGCTTGACCTTGCTTTTCCCTCTAAAACAATAGAAAAGTCTGTGAAAATGTGCCCAGTCCCCCAAAGACCACCTACTCACCTAGCACCAGATGTGCTGTGGTGGCAGTTTGGCTTCCATTAGGGGAAGTGATTGACCATCATCCTTCGCTGATGGGGGAGGGCACCCAAACTGATGCTTTGATAGGCAGGGCAAACCCTCACCTCTCTGCTTTTTCTCCCCCTGGCAGGATGCGAGTCAGGGATGTTTGGACCTGGCTGCCGCCAGGCTTGTGACTGTGAGGGGGATGTGCCGTGTGACCCGGCCACTGGCCAGTGCCTTTGCCCACCAGGGAGAATGGGAACCAAGTGTGACCTGGGTAAGTGCAGGGTTAGGGGAAATTCACAGGGAGAGCCATCCTCCAGTGATGGGGTGCTGAGGGGGGGAAAATCTGGAGCACATTGTTACATTCACCACAGACCCTTAGATTTTGGTTCATTGACCTAGGCAGATGTTTTTATTATTACTCAAATTTCCATTTATTAATCACTTTTCACACCCATCTCCCCCTGTCCTCTCCTTACTTCTCTTACTGTCCTCCTGAGATAGGTCAGGTGGGTTGGAATAGCCTCATTTTGCAGGAATCAGTCCAAAGTCTCAAGGTCAGTCTGAGAACCAAGGCTAGAACTTGTCTCTTGACTTTCCCATTTTTTCCCAATAGAATCAGAAATAGACTTTTATGCCAGAGTCCCTTAAGGCCTTTAGGCCCAAAGAGTTCTCTGTTGAACCCCTATTTTTGGACTCACAAAACCCTTCAGAATTCCCAGGCGTTTGGGCTTCTACCAGCAAGGCTGTAACTAGGGGCAGGGTCACCAAGTCTTTGTCCCAGAGGGCCAAATTTAGAAGGTACAGAATTAGGGCTGGCATTCCTTTAGCAATGGTAAAATGATAGAGCTTAGTACTCAGAGGGGTAAGAAGACAAGAATACTTGGCTGAATCTGTGATCGTCCCTTGAAGCATTACAAATCACATATCTACCCATCATATGCCATTCCTGTCAAGGTCCTCCCATAATTTTGCCACAAGGAAGTCCACCCAATGTCTTCCTTGTTTTGATTTCCCTCGACAGTGAAAAGATAGCAGTGACCATGAAGATTACCCAATGGTTACCCTTCACTTTCACCACATGACTGACTCATTTTTTAAAAAAAATCTCATAGAAAATTTTGGTATCCAAACCCACATCTAGAAAACAATCCCTTAAATTAACAAATTTTTTAACAGAAAAAAATTGAGTGAAATGTATCTCCCTAGTGACAGAGCCTGACATATTCAGGGTCCTACCCCTATGACCCTCACCTTTTCCAGAAAACTGGAGAGGGGTCTTCTGCCAGCATTTCTTCTGTGTCATGCTTTATCCTTTTAATTTCATAATATTCAATTTCATAGTTTCATGGTTTTCCCATTTCTGTTGTCTTTTCCCCCCCTGGTTTTGCTTACTTCCCTTTGCTTCAGTTCATACAAGTCTTCCTAGGCTTCTTTGTATCCAAATTGGACATTCCATCCTGTTCTTGCAGCTTTTTCCCTTCCTCTGTTTCCAGTCCTTTGCTTCCACACAAAGTGATTGATCTATCCTCTTTTTCAATCGCCCATTTCCTCAACATCATCTTTTGCCTTCCTTCTCTTCTGTGGTCCCTTCTTTGTAACTTGTGTGTGCCCACCACGTACCTCTCCATTCACCTCTGCCCTGGTTCAAATTTCCCCTGGTACAAAAATTCCTAGATATGGTTTCTTCTTAGAGTAGACTATTGACAGAGGCAGAAAATGAGCTTCAAAGCCCCAGGGATCTGAGTACCTTCTGTACTTGCCTTCCCAGAATGCAGGGGAAATCATTTTGGTCCTGGCTGCACCCTGAGCTGTGGCTGTGAGGGCAGTTCTCAGTGCAATGCTCTCAACGGCCAGTGTGTCTGCATGGGAGGTTACATTGGGCCCACGTGTCGAGAAGGTGAGTATATCTCATTGTTTTGGTCATAAACAGGGGTCCTCCTCACTTTGTTTCAGGTGCTCTGGCCTTCCAGGGATTAGAGAGGTAAAGATCTGAAGATGGAAGGGACATCAGAAGTCACCTAGTCTGATTGCCTCATTTTATAGATAAGGAAACTGAGGCCTAGAGAGGTGAAGGACTTCCCCGGGGGGAAGTAAAAGAAGGCTTTAAGGCAGGTTCCTACTTAAAATTCTTCATTTTTCCACCAGACCAACACGAAGTGAGAGATTGATTGTTATGGTAGAATGGTCCCGTCTTTAAGTATCATTTTATTCATGAAGAAGCCGAGGCGCAGAGGAGAAGGGACTTCACCAATATCACAGAGCTGGCTGGTGGCAGAGTCTAGTATCCAAGTGTTCCAATTTCCAGCCCGGGGCATGGGGGCTGTTTAAACAGACCTGGGTTCGAATCCCATCTCTGCCAACTTGTGTGCTCTGGTGAAAGTCACTGAGCCTCTAAGGACTATTCCTACTTTGTCGATCCTAATACTAACATAACTAGCACGGATTCAAACCCTGGGCTCCAGACTCTGGGTCATAGGATTGTTCCGAACATAACACAACAGGACCTTAGGGATTCCTGGATTTGAATTCTGTATGACTCTGGGTGAATCATTTTAATCTCTCTATGCCTCAGCTTCCCCATCTCTAAAATAAGTGGGTTGGACTTGAAGACCCCTAATCTGAATCTATGATTGCTTGCTAGGATCAGTTCTCCCTGCTCAGAATTCATTGTTTCATAAACATGTAGAACCCAGATCACGTGGCTCCTAAACAGCAAATTAAGGGTCTAAAATTCATAGCTTTAGAGCTGGAAGAGATTGGAGAGGTGGAGTCCAACTATGGCATTTTAGAGATGAGGAAACTGAGGCTTAAGGAGTAGAATCTGCCCAGTGTCAGGAAAGTTGTAAATAGCAGATTCTCTGTCTCCTAAATTCAGTTTTGCCTTTCATACTATGACTTTCTATCCTTTCAATGATACCTAACAGTCCTGTTCCATTTTCTTGGGCTTGCCCTTCTTTGCCCCAGCTGGAGATGCCCTTGGGTGGAAGCTGGAACCCCAGTCACTCCTTTCCCCAGCCCCAAGTCCAGACTGTAAACAGCTGGATTGGGTTCTATGTCCCCTATGGAGGCTATAAATCATCCCACCAATACCCACAAGAGCAGATGGGCTTTGATTTGGACAAGATGTGAATTTTATGGCCATGTGGATGGATTTGCTAGTGTTCTATCCCATTTCCCTCCTCAGGTCAGGTCCCAGGGGTTCACTTCCTCAAACGCAGGAGACCTTCCTTACTCAAGAACCTAGGAAAGGCGAGGCTGGGCTGCGCACTGAGGGAGCCCTATTTGATACACATGTGGTTAATAAAAATAATAACAAAAATAACGGCAACAATGGCATTATATACCATTTTAAGGTTTGCAAATTATTTTACATATTTCTCCTGATCTTAAGAAGTCTTTGGTGAAATAGGTGCTATTATTAGTCCCATTTAACAGGCAAGGAAACTGAATCTGGGAAAATTCAGTCAATCATTTACTGTGTTTTAGGCAGTAGGCTAAGACTAAGGATAGGAGAGGTAAAAACAATCTCTGTCCTCAAGAAGCTTCCCTTTTTTTGGAAAAAATATTTTTTCCCAATTAACAAGCATATTTTTCTCCACCCTCCCCCAACTAAGTAGCTGACATTCCAATAGGGAGACATATACCTTAATAGGTACCCAAGATACAAAGAAGAGATGGAAGGGAGTCTCGAAGGAGAGGTAAAAAGCCTGGTCTATGATCACACAGTTAGTACATAGTCCTAGCTGGGTGATATTTGCACTCTGGACTTCCAAACTCCAAAGTCTAGAGCTCTCCCCACTGAAATAGAGGGCAGCATATTGATCAGGCATTTCTATTTAACATATTATCAACCCACCAATGAGCTCCTGGCCTTATGAGGATGCATCATGGTGCAGCTACCTGACTTCAAAGTCAAACCCTTACTTACCTGTGTTTCCTCAGGCCAATCACCTCATCTCCAGGTATCTTTCAGACCTTTTTATTGGACTGTCTTCCCCCATTAGGGTGAAAGCTCTTTGAGGGTAGGGACTGGTCTTTTTGCTTGTATTTGTATAACTTGGTGCTGTTAACCTGGTGTTTAACAAACGTTTGTTGTGGTGCCTCAGTTTCCTCCAACGGCAGGTGAGGGGGGTTGAACTGAGAGGTCTCTGAGGTTCCTTCCAGCCTCTATGTCTAGGAGCCTATAGCCAAGGTTCTTCAACTCCCAGTGGGTTCTATGGATGGACTTCAGGAGGTCTGTGAACTGGGACAGGAAAGAATGACAGCTTTATTTGAATATCATTGGATTCCTTTGTTAACCCTATTTTATTTTATGCCTTTAAATCCATGCTTCTGTGCAATGGCCCCATAGGCTTCAGCATCCACCTAAAGGTCTCAGACACCAAAAAGATTAAGGAAAACCCTGGCTCTAGCCCAACCCTAGAAGGCAAGAGGAAACTGGAATGGTTGGCTGGTTTTGGGTACTGATGCGAACAGTATGTTAAGGCAGCGGCATCTACTGGTTCTCTTTGGCATTGCATCCATAATCTATTGGCCACCCAGCAAAGAAATGCAGAAATAGGGTCACTTTCATTTCTGAAGGTTTACCAAATGCCAGTTTGCTATTGGTCATGCGGTGAGTTAGATATTTTGTATATGATATCATGTGAAGTGGCATATATATGCATCCTAATAATACACATCTACCCCTCTGAGTAGGGATGTCATCTCAATAATGATGATGATGATGATGATGATGATGATGATGATGATGATGATGATGATGATGATGATGATGATGATGATGATAATAGACTTCTATATTAATACCACACTGGGTGCTGAGTGCTTTGCAATTATTTTCTCATGTGACCCTCACAACCACCCTGGGAGAAAGGTTCTGTATTATTTTACAGTTGAGAAAACTGAGTCAGAAATGAAGTGACTTGTTCAGGGTCACACAGCTAAGAAGGATCTGAGGTCAGATTTGAATTCAGGTCTTTCTGACTCCAAGCCCAGTGGTTATCCATCATGCCCCCAGCTGATAGATTTAATGGGACACAGGGTTTGGAGAAAAGGGAACGAAGGGGTTAAAGAGTGAGGTAAGCACAAAGTATAGGTGTGTGTGTGTGTAAATTTACGGGAAACACACAGACATATACAGAGACCGTATAGTACAGTAAATGAAGTGATGGAGACGAGGAGGACTGGGGTTCAAATCTCACCTCTGTCTGGGGTTTTGTAGCTATGTGGCCCTGGACAAATCATCCTCTTAAGTTGCTTCAGTCATAGGGGCTGTTATCTGCATAAATGAAGGTATTAATGGCTTAGTGGACAGAGTACTTGGCCTGGAATCGAAAAGGCCTGAGTTTAAATTCAGCCTCAGGCACTGGTCAAGTCAAATCTCCCTGCCTCAGTTTCCTCAACTGTCAAGTGGGAATAATAACAAAACCTACATCCTAGGGTTATTATAAAGCTCAAATCAGAGTATTTGTAAATGTAGCAGCAATGTGCTGGTATATAGTAGGTGCATAACGAATGCTTATTCCCTTCTCTTCTTTCTTCCCTAATTCCTGTACCTGGATAGAATTCTAAGTATCATAAAATCTAGGACTGTAGGGAATTCAGAACCCATCTTGTCCAACCTAGTCAATATGGTTTTTTGCAAGGCAATGGGGTTAAGTGGCTTGCCCAAGGCCACACAGCTAGGTCATTATTAAGTGTCTGAGGCTGGATTTGAACTCAGAGACTCCTGATTCCAGGGCCGGTGCTCCAGCCACTGTGCCACCTAGCTGCCCCAAACCTACTCAATTTTTGACAAGGAAATAGTGGTGAAATTGCCAAAAATCAATTAAGCACCTACCATATGATAGACACCATGCAGTGTTGAGGATCCCCCCCAAAAAAGTTTTAAATAATTATCCATGCTCACAGTTTACCAGGGGAGGCAGCTTGTAAACAACCAGGGGCAAATGAGATACAGCCAGGATAGAGAGACAATTAATGACAGAGGGCAGTCACTGAGATTTGGGAGGCCTGGGAAAGGCTTCCTGTACATGGGCTTTTAGAAGATTTGAAAGAAGCCAGGAGGAGAGAAGAGGAGGGAGAGGATTCTAGGCAGGGGAGACAACTTGAGGCTAGACTTAGGGTTCATTAAAAGAAGAATAAGTGATTATTGGCCATGGATCTAAATCTAGAAAGAATCTGAGGTCGCTCAGTTCAAGCTCTCATGTTACAAATGAGGAAAACAAGGAAGGAGAAGGATCATAGGATTATAAAATCATAGAGAACCAGAAGGAACCCCCAGGGGACATTATATCCAACCTCCTCATTTAGTGAAGAAACAAGCCTTTGAAGAATGTGACCCACAAAGATCACATAAGCATTACATGGCAGACTCAGAATTTGAATCTGAGTCCTGTGATTCCAGATTCATCATTCTTTCCATTCTCTCACACTGTGAATAGATTTTGATGTTAAAAAAGAGAGGAAGGGGCAGCTAGGTGGTGCAGTGGATAGAGCACCAGCTCTGGAGTCAGGAGGACCTGAGTTCAAATCCAGTATCAGACACTCAATAATGACCTAGCTGTGTGGCCTTGGGCAAACTGCTTATCCCCATTGCCTTGCAAAAACCTGAGAGAGAGAGAGAGAGAGAGAGAGAGAGAGAGAGAGAGAGAGAGAGAGAGAGAGAGAGAGAGAGAGAGAATATGAATTGTTTTTTCAATGAAGGTAAAACTCCATGATCCAGATAGAGTTGGTAGTATTGTGATCTTTGCCAGTTTAGGGGTTGATTCTTGCCTTCCTCATCCCTTTAAAAAAAATTTTAAACTTAAGGGCAGTGGGGTGAAGTGGCTTGCCCAAGGTCACACAGCTAGGCAATTATTAAGTGTCTGAAGCCATATTTGAACTCAGGTCCTCCTGATTCCAGGGCTGATACTCTATCCATCTAGCTACCATCCTCACCCCTTTTTAAACCAGTCTTCCCAGAGTGGGGATGAGCACAGTGGCCCTTCCTCCTGTGAAGAGGCTAGGGATTCAGGTATCAAGAGCTTACCATCCCTCTCTTTGTGTTGTGGTCATCTTCCAGGTGGTCCTCCGCAGCTCCCAGCCAGCAAGTCCCAAGTGTTCGACCCAGGTAAGAGGATTGACTTTGGACCTCTGTGATTCTCAAAATGAACTCGAGATGCTCCAGTCACTGGGTCCATCTGCTTAGGGTTGGGGGGAGGCTGAGGGGAAACTTAGATCTGAGAGTGAACCAGGCCCCAAGTTTCTGCTGTCCCAAAACCAAAGTGGCTGATGTCATAAAGCAAACAAAATGTGTCTTTGGAGCTTGAGCCCATTTTGGAGATGGGGTTTCTCTCCTCCCTTAATCAATCCTGCACGTCCCTCAGCCAGATAATATCTTCAATAACCTTATATCTACTGAGCAGCAGTTAGGTGATGCAAAGCTTGGAGTTGGGGAGACCCAAGTTTCAGTCCAGACTCAGATACTTGGAACTGGCCCTATCAGTTCACCATCTTCTTCAGCCTCTCTTTCCTCATCTATAAAATGTAGGGGAAGACCATGGCTTCTGAGGTCCCTTCTGGCTCTAAATCTGATCTTTGAGTCTGATGGATTCTTCATAGCACCCCTATTTGATCAAATACTTGTACCCCCGTGTCTGACGAGGCTACTGTGAATAAAATAAGGGGAAGTGGCATCAGGTGTGGTTCGTTGAGACATCGTTCTAGCCACAAGACCCTCACCGTATCCTCTTAGCTAGTAGTGCTTGCACAATTCACAAATTACAAGTATCTATACCTACCATTTTCATGTTCTAGCCACCCGCAGCCCAAAGTCCCATACAGTGGAAGCTCTTTAGTTCCACTGTTGACACACATTTTCTGCAGAGAAAATCACTAACGTTGACTGGACACCATCTTACTGGGGTCATTCCCTTAGCTTTAACTGTGATTAAGTAGCTGTGGGTAGGAAATGAACTTTCATCTACCTCTGTTTCTTCCCCACAGCACTAAGCATCTAGAAGCTTCTCAGTCACTACACAGACTCATTTTGTCTTTCCTTTCTCCTTCTGATAGTGGCGTCACATCCTTCATCCTACAGATCACCTCCCAGGTTCAGCCCACAGCCAGCAAAACATTAGCCCCCAACCTCTGTCTTCTATTCCTACCCACCCTTCCTTCCCTAGCCCTGCCCATCTTTCCAGTGTTACGGTATGCAAGTGAGTAAAAGTCCTCGGGATACCACCGGTCGATTGGTTCCATCTTAGCCAGCGTCACATTTGAACCAGGGTTCTCTCTGATGCAGCTGGTGAGGTCCGAGGCAGCTATATAACTCGCCACATCTGGGGTCTCAAGTCCCCACCAAAAGGTCTGAGGATGGACTGACAGCCTCTCAGGCTCAGGCCAAGGAGAGATGGCCACGGAAAGGTCCATCATAAGCAACCTGTGTCGGGCTGATGGACTGGAGAATCCCAAAGACACTGACTCAACTGGGAACAATTGTGTTCTGAGGAACACCCATCACTTCCCACTGGCCACAGCCCATAAAGGGTATTCCAGGATGCTCGGAGAACAAGGAGACGGCCTCTGGGCTTGGTGCATTTGTTCCTCCTCTTCCTTGCAATCTCCCAACAGGCTTCACCTGGTGCTAACCCATGGGACTGATGGCTACTGGACTCGCCCAGTCCCACCTTATCTTTTTTTTCTGGGGGTGGTTCCTTGTTTACCTGGAAATATAGTCCAATATGTATTTATGTAAAGATATTTATGGGCAGCTGTACCAAGTCAGGTTCCAGGGGTGGGGGGGACGCAGCCCTGGTGCTCCCGGGAGGCACTGGAAGGGACATATACAGCTCCAGACAGTAGCCTCTTTGCTTCTTTTTATTCCAAAAGCGTCCCCCTGTTTCATCCTAAGGAAGGGGGTTGAGTGTTCTGTTTTCAGTTGAGTGGACACCCCTGACGTGTCCTCCCTTTATATATCCACCAGCCAACCAACGTGTACTGTAAAGAGTTTCGTGGCCCCCATTCCATGGCAAAGGGGGCCCAGCACTGTTTAAACTCATTAAGTTAAAGAAATGAAACTTTCTGCTTTGTTGTGTGTGATTCTCATGTGAGAATTTTTTGTCGGTGGAAAAGTCAAATCCTTCTGAGTCTAGAACCTTGAAATTAGAGGTTAAGGGGAGGGAGTAGGGGTCTTGGGAGTCAGAAGACCTGGCTTCTGATCCCAAATTTGCCATTTACCATCTGTATGACCTCAGGGAATTTATTTTGCCTGTTTAGGCCTCCATTCCTTCATCAATAAAATGAAGGTGGTCATTGGTAACCTCTGAGGCTCCACCTCAAAGATTCTCTGGTTCGAACAATCATAGATCCAGAACACAAAGGGTCTCCAGAGGCCATCTGGGCCAAACCCTTCAATTTACAGATGAGAAAACAGTCATCTTAGCATCTAGGACCTCTGGGGGATTCAGGAACTTAGAAGCATAACTCTGGACCCAAACTGGGATCCCAAAGATTCTAGACTCCAGGAACCAAAGATGGCAGTAGCTCATTGTTCTAGCTCTCCAGATTCTGGGGTGACAGGATGGTTTTAGGTCATGGAAAGATTAACTGTATCATCAAAAGGTCGATAGCTGCCTGGATTTAGAAGTCTAGAGTTGACTCCCAGAATCAGAAAACGCTGGTCATTCTAAGCTTTGAGATGTAGGTCAGGGGTTCCAGAGCCCAGAACCTTGGAATCCAGACACTTGGGGATGGATTCAGGTTTTCAGGAACCTTAGGATTTGGGGTTATAGGCAGGAAAGAAACTGGTTTTAATGAAATAATTTTAATGAGTTTTATGTTTTTCAGAAAAACACAATATACAACAATGTACATAGAGTCCAGTGCTTGTTCCCTGGTCCCTCAGCCTCAGGGCTAGCGCTGGGGTTTTTAAGTCCTTTTGTGCCCCAAAGCAAACTAATAGGACTCAGAGGTGAAGGGAAGGAGGGACAAAAGGCAGATCATTGCCAGGGCAGGTGGCATCTGAATGGAAGGCTGGGTTGGAGCCTCAATAAGGGCAGAGATGGTCTACGATCTTCCAGCCACATTCTCTTCCTAGCATTTTCTTGGATTCAGCATTACCCACTCCCTGCTTATCTCAATCTCAAATGGAAGGGATGAAGCACTTCCTTTGTAATGCCATCACTTGAATGTGTGACAGGTGGGATTGGATAAGAAGGCAGGTGCATTGCTATGGGATGTACCTATTGGGGCACCTTTTGGCTCACCTCATCTCAAATTTGGGGCACCCTGGAGTTCGGGGTGGGGGAATCAACAGAAGAGGGGCAAATTTGGGACCAAACACACCCAGGTTTTCCAAAATTTGAAGCAAAGATTGGTCCAGGGAAAAGAATAATGGGAAGGGGCTCTCTCCTATTCCTGAGGAAAAGAGGCTGGACTGGCAAGGCTTTGTAGGCTTCACAGGTATCATTTGCAAACCCTCAAGAAGAGGACTCTGATGGGGAATGCACGGTCTGTCGAAATCCTTGCTCCCAGATGAGAAATTTGAAAAGTTTGAGAAGGCTCTGATGAGTCGCCTACACATCTGTCTCCACCCTAAGTCGTTCCAACCGGCGCACATTTCTCTCCACTGCTTCTCGGCTAGTGATGACGCGAGCATAGTCCTCGGGGAACCAGCCAACTTCCCCATCACGAAGTCGCTCTCCATAAAACCACCCTGTTATTTAAAAAGTGATACAAGAGTTCATTACTGCTCGTTTGGACAGAGCAGAGGCGACTAATGGGGAGGCCACTGGCTCTATGTGTCTACTCTTGGTATCATTCCCAAATGTTCCTTATATGGATGAGAGGATTTAGAGTTCTTCCTTATTAAGGAGGATTAGAGAATAATTGAGTGTGACTTCAAAAATAACCTTAGGCAAGTCAATTTGCTGTTGAGGCTCGGTTTCCCCATCTGTAAAACAGGGACAATAACACTCTACTATCTCACAAGTTTATGGTAAGAAAAGTAGTTTATAAACTGCAAAGCCCTACAGAAATGTGCGCAATAACTTTCTCTAGGGAGTTAATGTGGATCCAATTGACAGTGTTGGTCCCACGATGTGCGCTGTGTAAAGGGGGGCACACTTTATTTGACTGGGGAATATTCTGTGCAGTTTTTTCTAAGCTAGCCCATTAGAAACTCACCGTCCTCTTGCTGTTGGATCAGGACCACATCTGCCTGCTGGAGGGTGAGCTCATCAGCCTGTTTGGCTAAATAGGCCTTGGTGATCTCCACCTGCTGCAGCTCTGAAGGCAAGAATGAAGACGTTTCACTCTGGTAGTTTCGACAGAGAAAAGAAGGAGGCTGGGGCTTTCTTGAGCCTCTGGAAGGGAGCTCTGCTACCAGAAAACTGGAGTTGGAAACAGCGAGAGAGGGAGGAGAGGATAAGGAGGCAGGGGGAAGAGATGACCAAGTGGAGAGTGGAGAGGACAAAGATGGCAAAGACAGAGAGAGAGGAAGGAGAGAAGCAAAGAGGGTAAGTATGTGGAGAGGGAGCTAAAGATAAAGGAGAAGAAGAAGATGATGAAATGAGGAAGGAAGGAAGATGATGAGGATGGGGGAGGGAAGAGTTTGAGGAGGATGGAGGTGGAGGGAGAGGAAAAAGGAGTGAAGGGAAAAAACCTCACTTTGCAGAAGAAAGGATTTTTGACAACCAATAGCTATTGTTGTCCCCTGTACTGCCTAGGTCTATGGGAGAGAAGAGAGGTGGCATCCCCCCCTCCCTTCACCCCTGCCCTGGAACAAAAGATGCAACTAAAGTCTAGTCCTTGGGGGCTCTAGTCCCAATGGGGGGGGTCCTTATGCACCCACTTGTAAGTGATGTTGATGGGGCCGGTCTCGCTCAGATCGGACCTATCTCCTTGCCTCTACTCCTACTGGGCAACCCTGAGCCTCCTGACTGCTTGGAGGAGTAGGGACCGAGTTCTGGGACGTGCCTCACACTAGGAGGCCAGCAGAGGGCGCCCTGGGAGCGTCTCCTGGCTTAGGGATGGGCAGGAACGAGCTGGGATCCCCACAAACCTAGGGGTCCTTTCCTTGCTTTGTCCCGTGTCTCACTTCACAGAAGCCTCCTGTCTAACCTTACACAGAGCGGAGACTATGAAAGCCCTCCGATTTAAAAGAGGGATATAGGCATGCATATGTATATATATATATATATATATACACATATATATATTCATACTATCAATCATTCAATCAATAAACCCTTATTAATAATTACCTGGGTACTGAGTGGATGGATGGGGGAAAAACCAAAAAGGAAACAGTCCCTGCCCCTTATTTATTCACGGAGGCAGATATATACACATATATAAATATACACAAAAATGGGGATGAGACTATCTTGGGGGCTTAGACAAGGCCTCCCGGAGGGGAAGATGGTGTTTGAGCTGAAACTTCAAGGAAGCTAAGGAGTCTGATAAATGAAGGTGAGGAGGGAGAGCCTTCCAGGCTTGGAGGAGGTACATTAAGAAGCCCAGTTTGGCATGACCATAGTGGACGTAGAGGGCAGCTGTATAATTAGGCTGGATACGGCCGTTGGGGCCAGATTCCTAAGAACATTGAGAAGGAAACAAGAGTCTTGCTTTGATCCCCGAGGTCATAGGGCATCGTTGGAATTTACTGAGCCGGGGTGAATGGTCAGAATTGCTTTGTCTTAGATCTGGGTTGAGGATAAATGGCATGGCTCCCAATTAGCATGGAAGATAATCGTTCAGGTGGGAAATGAGGGCCTGAACTAGGGTGGGAATGATGTGAGTGGATAGGAGGGTAAACGTACAAGAGATTGGACAACTGAAGGGGTACTTGGGGTGAGGAAGAGTGAGAAATTAAGGATGACCCTGAGGTCATGTATATGTAGGTAACTAGAAAATGGCAGTCTTTGCAGGAAGTAGGGGTGGGTGAAAGAGAGGTAGCTGTGGAGGAAAGAGTCCTGCTTTGGTCCCCTGGAGACCAATTGGAAAGGTCTGGTCAGCAGCTGATGATGGACTGGGACTCAAGACTAGAAGTGACTGGCCTGGGGCGTTCTCTTGGGGAAGATGGTAACTAACCTCATGGGAGTAGGCAAGATCACCAATTTGGTTGGCTCTTTCCCATCATTATCAAAGAAGACCTAAGTGACATCACTATGTTTGAGACAAATGACAGTGTGTCCAACTGGCGGATCAGATCAATATGAGCTGGGAATGCTCTACCACGGGTTGGGCACAAACGGTCCATGTGGTGAGAACTGGGGCTGAGAACTCTTAAACTTACAGATGTCATGTTTCCTTAGAGCTGCTTCCATTCTGCCTTCCTCACCTAGTGAGAGAGATTAGACAGAAAAGCAAAGTGGGTCCAAGGGTAGATCCCCTAGAGGTGATCCTTGATCCCATAGGTAGTGGGTGTGACATGGAGATTCAGCAGAAGAGCCAGAGAAAGGAGAGGTGAGACAGGTAGGGAGCAAACTCAGAATAATGTGGAGAAGAGAGTGGTTAATGTTAAATGCCAGCTCACAGTTCTGTACTGCACCCCCCCATTCACAAAGACCCAAACAGGTGTGTTTACAGACACACTGACACCCCAAGATCTGAGCAGTTAGGCTGGGGCTCTCTCCAGGGAGCCGGGGCCAGATGTTCTCAAATCCAACCGAGGTGTGGCAAGGTGGGGAAGGGAAATCTTTCTCTTCCAGCTCCAGGCAGAGCCAGGCCCTCAGCCCCGAGGTGGTCAGCCCCAGACTCTTGCTCCAACACAAGCATCCTGTCCTCTGTTTCATCTCAGAAGAATCTGAGCTCCTCCACTCCCTAACTCCCACCTGCTGAAAGCTCCCATCAGCAAGAGGCCTAGAGTTATGTATTCCAGCTGCGAGGAGGAGGAGGGTGAGCCCCCCCCCAGCCCCCTGGCTTCCTCCTCCCTTCCCTCCCTTTCTTTCTCCCCAAGCCTGAGCCTTCCTTCCTTTACTGAGTCTTACTTTCTTTATTGGCTAGGCCTTGCGCCTGGTTCTCCTTACGCTCCAGGGCAGTGATCCACCGGGCCCGGTCACTCCTGTGGACATGAGAGAAAACAAGATGAGAGTCTGGAGCAGCTAGGGCATTGGGACCAACATTTTTCATCTTACAGATTATGAAAGAGAAAGAGAAAGAGAAAGAGAAAGGGAGAGAGAGAGAGAGAGAGAGAGAGAGAGAGAGATCAAAGAACTAGAGAAAAAGGGAGAAGGAGAGGGACAGGCAGGGAGAAGAGAGAGCGAAGGGTAGAGGAAGAGGGAGAAAAGAAAGAGGAGGAAGCGGGGAGAGAGGGAGAGAGACAAATGCAAAGAGAGAAAAGAGAAGAGACAGTCATACAGACACTCGACCCACACAATAAACAGCAGGACTGGGATTCTAGCCCATTAAAAAAGATTTGGCTTCGGAGTCACAGAATTTGTGCTCAGATCTGGAGCCCTTCTGGGCTGGAGGTGGGACTGGAGCACCTGAGGACTCTGGAATCACTTGAATGATAGCTGGGGCCTGAGTATTGCCAATGACGAATCCCTCACGATGGTCACATTATTCAAATTCATACTGCATACTTCCACTGGGCAGGAACCTATGACCATATTTTACTTAATTGTAACTTTAAATACTTGGAATAACTGAATTCAAATACATGGGATTTATTACTGGCATGGAGGCCTTGCTATATTTTAATAATATGATTGTGAAGACAAGGAAATAAGGAACAAAGGGAAGAAGGTTGGTTCTATAGTCCAAGAGCCTGGGTTCAATTCCTTCCTCTGACTCCTCCCTGGGTCTCAGTTTCCTTATCTGTAAAGTAAGTGTTGTACAAGTAGACCTCTAAGTCTCTTCCAGTTCTAAATCCTATGTTATGATGTTTGGGCTTCAATACCTTCACAACATCACTCTTCTGTGTCCAATATGGTCAAACTTGTAGTACTCAGGGTCCAAGCTGAAAGAGACCCCAGAGGCCACTGAGCCCAACTCAGTCCTAACCAAGAGTCTTTTCTAGATCACATCTCCTTTTATTTCATTGCAAAATAAGCTTTCCTTGGATTAGACTCAAGTGGGGATAACTAATGAGTTGACCAAATTGGATGGTGACCCTTCAGGACAGTGGAAGAAGCTTAGAATTAAACCAGTCCAGTGGTGAATGACTCCAAGACCAGAAGGAAGCCTTCTTGGAGGAGAGGAGAGGTAGTGTAAATGTGGGTGTTTATGGGTGTGTATGTCTTTTTCCTCCTACTTCCATTGACCAGATCACAAGAAAAGAGACTACATGAAATAGCATATATATATATGTACACACACACACACACACACACACACACACATATGTTGACAGCAAACAGCCAGTCACCCAAAAATGAGAGGGATACACTGAAAACAAACGTGAATAAAGATAGATTTGAAAGGGATAATCACCCAAAGAAGGAAGCAGTTTTAATGGAAGCTACCCTTAGTACGAGAGAAGAAAGCTGTCCATGGACTCACCAAAAACTTGTGGGTCAAATTTGACCCCTTGGTCAAATATGTTCTCTGCATATGTTACTCAAGACCCCTGTATTCTACATTTCAAGCCCACTTTTCTGGGTGGGCTTCTGGGGGAAATGTACCAACTAAACCCCAAAGTACCAGGTGTATTTACTCTGCCATCTTAGTAAATGGCCTCTCTAAAAACTAATTAAGTTTGTCTTACTAATGCTGATAGGAAGTTCACTAGTAGGGGCTCATGAGCTATAGTATGAATACTGCATCCCCTCAGAGATTCCTCTAAAACACTGAAAGGAGGGTCTGTTGTTCTGTGAGTGTGGGTGTCCATTGAGAGAGTGGTCCTGGAGGGTGTCCTATACCAGAGGCATCAAATATGTTACCCATTATATGTGACCCTTAGAGTGGCCCAAACTACATTAAAATGTGACTGGGAGATACTGAATCAAATAAATAGAATATAGATAATGTTAATTTGTGGTTTCCTAAGTCAATATTGCCCTTTCTATTTGAGTTTGACACCTCTTCCTCATGATCTCAACAAAGTCTAACATGTCTACTTTGGTTTTTTGATCTGAAATTCTGAGAGCAACAATTCTATTTTATTTTTTTTTGTCTCTCAAAAGATTTCAGTTTTGGAGAGAATTCTGATAGCAGAAACAAAAGCTATAGTACATTATGGAATTACAAAGTGCTGAAAAATTGATATAAGGGCCCAAAGATTGAAAATAAATCAAAGTACAGGGACTTACTGTAATTATGAATTTGAGAACCAGAGGAAAATAGATTATGTTTTAGCAGGAATCAGAGATGGTCACAGAGATGGTGGTGCTATGCTCAAAGTCCTTTTCTGGGATGCTTAGAATTTTTAGTGGAAAATTGCATCCTGAAGACTTTTTTTGACCACTACAACATCATCACCATAGAATCCAAAGACCTGAATGAAAGTTTAGTAAAGAAAGACACGATATCCCCAAGGCTCCCTTTTCACTTCCCTTGATAATCAAAGACAAAGATAATTGGAGCTTTTTGTTTATCAACTGTCCCTCTTCTATCCCAGCTGCTTGTCCCAGCTAGTGCTGATGCACAGAAGCTTGAAGCACCTGCCTTCTAAACATACCCAGGTGTACCAGTAGCCTGTTCCACTCAAAATGACTTCTAACATGTGTGTGTGTGTGTGTGTGTGTGTCTGTGTGCGTGTCTGTGTGTGTACAATTCTAATCTCTTACAGGAGGGGAAAGCCACCATTTACACATAGTCCAGTGGAATTGGATTCAGAATCCTGGTTTACACTTAACTCCTCATTCTCTCAGTTCCTTGACTATAAAACTAAGAGACTCACTATGCCCACTTCCATTTCTCAGTCCATGACCCTCTCAATGATCTCATGCTCATGGTACATAAGCATCTCACGATATCCATCAGCCCAGTCCAAAGGGACTGTGGCTTCCCCCTTCCCAACACTCCTGTGCCCACTCTCCTCCCAGAGGAGAAGCCCAGTCTTATGATGCCATCTACTTACAGAGAGTCTGTAGACAACAGGAACTGCTCTTGTTTGCCTTCGCTGTTCTTCAGCATGGTCACCTGGAAGGGGTAAGGGATGGATGAGCTGCGGTTGGTCCCTCCTGGAAATGAGATCTCATCTGGCTCCATCTTCTTGACTTGGATTTGGTCCTTCTTGGCGTGACTCATCACCACGTAGTGCTCATCACTGTCAAAGGGCAAAAGGGTCTGAGACTGGGTAGCTTCCCCCAGGAGTCTTATCCCTGAATGAAGTGTCCTCAAATAGCCTGGGTCACCTGCCCACAAACCCCACATCTAGCACCTGGGAAGGAGGAGTGAGGAAGCACAGGACAGGACACACTTTCCTCATCTGTAAAACAAGAATTTACTATAGAACTTCCTTCTTGGGGTTGTTATGAGATGTTGTCCATATAGTGCTCAGTATTAGTACTGGTCACCTAGTGGGCATTAAATCAATGCCAGCTATCATTTTTATTATTGTTATGGGGAGGCAGAGGCCAATGGAATCCTTGAGTGCAGGAGTCCTGGGCCACCGGGAGTTCTAAAGCCAATCGGATATCTGCATTAAGTTTCTGGAATCCCTGGGAGCCCCCTCCCCTTTGACTTGCTCTTGCCCTGCTGGGGGAGGGGGGTCTCAAGAGATGGCCCCTGGAGTGTTAGTGCCATAAACCTGCAGAGAGGATCTGGGAAGGCTGGGATCCTCTCTGTGGTCATAAAGAGGCAGGGAATGGGGTTTGATATGGACTCTCACTCCTAAGCTGTCCTGCAGCCCCCTGGAGGTCACAGGGTAAAGAAGGAGGAGAGGGGCACCTCTTCTTCTTGGTGACCATCAGTGCATCATTAAACAGGAAGAGGTAGCAAGTTGGCCGGCTGGAGATTTTCCGGAAGAGACTGGGCTCCTCCACCAAGGAGACCTCCCCTCTCTTCAGCAGCCACCTGGAGGCGGAGATCAGAGGAAAGGCCTAGAGGGATGAAGAACCAGACATTACCGCAAGACCCTGGGCAAGGGACTTCTTGTGCCTCAACTTCTTCATCTGCAAAATGGGGATTATGATACCATTCTAAGGGGTTGCTTCCCTGAATGAGGGGCTGAGGGCTAAGCAAGGAACAGAACCAATCCGACTTTTATATTTACTGGTCTGGTGACCTTGGGCAAGTCAATGAAAGTCAGAGCCTGTATTTTTTTCCGTTTTAAATTCTTCCTCTCCTTCCGTCTCTCTCTCCCTCCTTTCTCTCTCCCACTTCTTTCTCTCCATCTCTCTCCTCCCTCCCTTCTTCTGTCTTCTCTATCTTTCTTTCCTTTTCTCTCTCCCTCCCCATCTTTTCTCTCCTCCCTCTTTTCTTTCTCTCTCCCTCTCCTCTTTCTCCATCTTTCTCCTCCCCCTTTCCTGTCTTCTTTCTTCCTCCATTTCTCTCCTTCCTTTTACTTTTTCCTTCCCTTTCTCTTCTCTCTTGATTCTCTTCTTTCTCCCTCCTCTTTTCCCCTCTCTCCATCTCTCCTCCCTTCTTCCCTCTCTGTCTTCTCTTCTCTCTCCATCTCTCTCCTCTGTCCCTTCCTGTCTTCTCTTTTCTTTCCTCTCTTCTCTATCCCTTCTCTTCCTCCCTCCATCTCTTCCTCCTCCTTGTCCTGCTCTCTCTTCTTTCTCTTTCCTTTTTACTCTTTCCCTCCCTTTCTGTTCTCTCTTGACTCCCTCTCCTCTCTCCCTCTTCTCTTTCTCTCTCCATCTCTCTCCTCCCTCCCTTTCTCTGACTCAGTTTCTCCTTTCCTCTCTCAATCTCTATTTTTAACATCAGTCGCATCCCAAATACTCATTCCTGCATCTAAACAGAATTCTCTCACACTACAAATAAACTCAATGAAAAAACAAAAACAAATCAATACATTGGCCACATTGGAAAATGCATGCCCCACTCTGCATATATAGTCCACCACCTCCCAGCTGAGACAGGAGACATGGTTCAACACCAGTTGACTTAAGTCTTGATGAAAGATTCTATTTTCTTATCTCTGAAATGAGGGGGTTGGACTAGGAGATACCTTCCAGGTTTAATGATGAGTCAAGGGACTTTTTTGTCTTGGATGAGGGAGGAATCAGTCACTCAAATCCAAAACAGTAAGGGAACTACAATTAGTTAGAGAATTAGGACTGTAGTGGGAAGATGGATGTATCTGGAGATGAAGAGGACATGTGTTCAAATCCCAGCTCTCCTCAACCTTGGGTAAGTCAATTGATTTTTCTGGCCCTCAGTTTCCTCATCTGTAAAATGTGGAACATGGACCAGAGGATGTTTTAAGATTCCCAAATCGAACATCTTGCCCCAGAGCTTTCTCTTCTTTCCCAAGCTAGGGGCCATTCCTCTTCCTGTCCTCTACTCTCACCTTTGAACAGCTCACATTCAGCTCCAACTACAGTTATCTGGGTCCACACCCCTTCTCTTTAACTAGAAAGTGCGATCCCTGAGGGCAGGGGTTCATCTTTCTAGTCTCCTCCCAGTATCTTATATATATAAAACATCATAAAAATTTGTGCTTCATGAGTCCTAAGAAACCACCCAACCCCAAAGAAAATGAAACCCCAAACTAAGGAGCAATTAGTAAGAGGCGAAGACGTCATTCAAATCCAGGGCTCTTTAGACTCAAACCTCACAGGTGTCCCACAAATATCAGCCAAACAAACAAACATGATCAAGCAAAGCACTCTTTGGAATGCGTTCGGGGAAAGGTGGTAGAGCCATGTGGTCCTCCTAGAGGGCTTCATGGAAGGGATGGGCCTAAAGGTGGCCCTTGTAGACTGACACACTAGGGTGTGGGGGGGTCATCTCTGGCTTCACTAGACTGCCAGGGGGTTCCGTGATACAAGGGAAGAAAATCTGATTTCAGAATGAGAAAGGAAGCGTTTCCAAGTTCAAGAAGAGTCGAGGTCAAGAGGATTTAGGGTTGAAGGATATCTCAGAGCCCCTTCCCCAAGGGCACCCAGGCAGGAAGAAGCAGAATGACCTAGTGTTCTGGGCACAACCCTGGGCTCCTCTGGAATATAGATAGACGGGAATAAGGATATACCAAAACCAGGATTCAAATTCATCCAAATCGAAACAATTTGCTTAAAGGTTTTATACCTTTTTGGGGGGGAGGGGGAACGAAAACAAAAATGTAGCATTTTCTAAAACTTGGCAAGGTCAACCCCAGGGTTCTGAACCTGGGCCCCTGAGCTGGGGGCTTCTGACCTCAGCAGCCCCACCCCGCCCCTCCTCTTCTCCATGGATACCTCTGCCATGGAGATTGGGATGCTGCCCGGGTGGCCTAGGCTCAATCAGGGGAGCAGCAGGGGCCGGCCTGTTCCTCCAAGAGCTAAGCTTCAGTAACTGCTCCGCGGTCATGCAGATTCCACAGAGAAACAAAAGTGCCTTGGCTGGAGGCGCCCTTTAAGAATCAATGAAATCACAGACTCTTGCTTGGCCAGGACCCAAGGGAGTGCTCTGATCCAATCCATTCCTAAATAGATTCTCTCTACAACAGCCCCCTTCCCCCAAATAGAGGGCCAGGACAGTTGAATTTTTATTTTTATATTCCTGGAATTTGGCAAAGAGGAGGTGATCGATACATCCTTATTAACTGATTGCTATAAGACTCCCAGTGAAGGGGGGGACTGCATTCTTAGCAAACCCCACCACCACCCCATTTGCACTTTGGGGGAGCAGAATTAGGAAGATGTTGGTCAAGTTGTTGTCAAATCTATATTAGCCTTTTTGTAACGTCTACCCATAGCAGGCCCTTAATAAAAGTTGGCTGATCTGACCTGTCCATTCCCTCTGGGAGGACCAGATGTGCTTAGCCCCAGAGAGCAAAGAGAGAAACAAAGGGTGGAGGTCATAAAGGGGCCAGTTTGGGCCTGGGGTCTGGGAAACCATCCCTAATGCAAGACTCCAACAACAATTGGAATTCTTGGGGCAAAGGTCAGATCAATACTTGTTAGGGCTGGGGTGCCATTTTACACCTGGCCTCCTCGAATGTTCTTACCTTGGGAATTCTGGAATTCTAATTTGTACATAGAGGAAGAAAAGAAACCTCACAGAAGGGAAGGGGCTTGCCCAAAGTCATGGGGGGAAGGGGATTGGGCTTAGGTCTTCCACATTCTCAACTCTAATGCTCCCACTTTCCTCATGTTAAATAAGTCTCAGTCTCTCCCTCCTCCTCCTTTCTCTCTCTCTCTCTCTCTCTCTCTCTCTCTCTCTCTCTCTCTCTCTCCCTCTCTCCCTCCCTCCCTCCCTCCCTCCCTCCCTCTTTCCTCTCTTCCTCTATCTCCTCTCTGCTTCCCTTGTTGAAACACATTTACCTTTCTTAGCTATCATAACTGTGAACAGGACACTTGTAGTCCATTCAGAACCCCAGATCATTTTCATATAAACTGCTAATGAAGCCAAACCACCCCATCCTGTACTCCAAGCCCAAGTGACAGACTTTCTGTTTATCTCTGTTAGATACCATTCCCATAGTCTAGCCTGTTTAGATTCTTCTTGGAGGGGGTAGGGATGGGAGTCCTGTTATCTGAAGCATAAGCATCTATCTGGGTCTTCATCCAAGTCACTGATAAAAATATTGAATGGCAAGCACTTGAGAGGCCTCCTTTCCAATTGAATTCAATGGTCAAAACAACCAATGTGTATTAAGCAGCGACAAGGTATCAGGCTGGGAAAAAGACCAAAACCAAACAAATAATCCCTGTCTTTGGCAGCTAATGGGGGGGGGGGGAGAAAAGATATAGTGAACCCTGTATTAACAAGCTATAGACAGAATAAATAAAATAGAAGATCAGTCACAGAGGAAAAACAGTATCATTAAGGGGATCAGGAAAGGAATTTGTTAGTCATTAATTCCTTGAGTTCAGTTACTCAACCAATCCTGGGTCCATATAACTGAATTACTATCTAGTCCATGTCTCTCCATCTTTCCTATAAGAATCACCCTGGAGACATTATCAACTGATAGGCTCAAATCTTGGTAAACTTTGTCTCTAGCACTGCTTGGCCGACCAGTTAGTAATCTTGTCAAAAAACGGAAATAAGGTGAGTCTGGCTGGACCCACTTGTGCTGAAGCCCTGGGATCTCTGCTTCCTTTTCCAAATATCTACTAACCATACTTTAATATAAGTTCTCAAATTTTGCTAGGAAGGAAAGTCATTTGTTCCACGATTTGCACATATATCCCTGGCTTGCCATACCCTCTACAGCAATCTTGCAAGGCTCAGAGATGGGATAACGTGATTAGAAGCAGGAGAACAATTTATAAGAAGAACAATTTATACAGTTTATACACAGTAAAGTCAATACTTGGAACCACTCAAGAACTGATCAATCCCGTATACAATCATTTCTCCAGAGGACTGATAGTGAAGCCTGCTCCCTATCCTCCTGACACTGAGGAGGAGGACTTGGGGTACAGGAGACACACCCCCTATTTTGGAACATGGCCAACGGTGGAATGAACTTTGCTTGACTATGCCTATTGCCTTTTTATTTAAAAAAAAAAAAGAAAACCCTTCATTTCACATTTATTTATTTATTTATTATTTACTCTTAGTCTTCAGGCAAAAAAGTCTAGTGGGAGTCTTTACTTAATGGGACTGGGGTAGAAGAGAGATAACATTACTTACAATGCTTACAAACTGAATAAAAAATTTAAATTGCTCAGCAATCATACACACCAGTTCTTTCATTTCCCAAGGATGGAAGTACTGATAGTTTACAAATAATAACTGACATTTATTTGGCTTTGTAATTTATAATATATCTCCTTTAAGCCTCACAATAACCCTGGGAAGTAAGTGTTATTATTATTATCTCCATTTTACAAATGAGGAAACTGAGGCAGGCAAGGGTTAAGTGGCTTGCCTAGGACCATAGAGATAGTCAGTATCTGAAGCTGCATTTGAACTCAGATCTTCCCAACACTAGGTCCAGTGCTATTCAATCTAGCTGCCCCAAAGAGAGTTGCTCGAAGTATTAATATCCTAATTTTATAGAAGATGGTGATGATGATGATGATATTGTTTGTCCTTTGTCCTTTTTTTTTTTTAGTTTTTGCAAGGCAGTGGGGTTAAGTGGCTTGCCCAAGGCCACACAGCTAGGTAATTATTAAGTATCTGAGGCTGGATTTGAACCCAGGTACTCCTGACTCCAGGGCCAGTGCTCTATCCACTGCGCCACCTAGCCGCCCCTTGTCCTTTGTTCTTGAAGAAGACCATGACACCAGGGAGGTGATGGCATGACAATCGTGGGAATTGGATTTGAGTGAGGGGGGCTGTGCTAAGTCCCCAGCCTCTCTTTTTCCTCCAGAGTCATCTGAGTCCAGTGGCCAGATAGGAATCAGGCCAACTGGAGATGGCCCTGTATGGGAGGCGATCAAGGTTAAGTGACTTGCCTAAGGTCACACTGCTAGTGAGTGTCTGAGGCTACATTTGAACTCAGGTCCTCCTGACTTCAGGGTCAACACTCTATCCATTGCACCATCTACCTGATTAAGGTTTATATAAACATCATAAAATTAATTAATGTGTAAGGTGGGGTTCCAACCAGGTATCTCCTGACTCCCAAGCTTCTAACCCCAGTTATTGGAAGGACACAAGGCTGTAAAGAGAAGGGCAAGCATTTGTATCTCTTTGCCATGTTAGCACCCAAGGAGATGGAAAGGTGAAGACAAAATTGTCTTTGTGGGTTTAAGTGAATATAAGCTTTTTAACAAATTTAAGGGATTTGGAGTTCACATTTTAAAGTACCATCATTTAAAATGTTTTTATTTGTTTACTTAAACATTTGTTCAATGATATCTGCTGAATTTAGGTCACTTATGCTACCCCACCCAATACCTTGATTTTGCTAAAGTCCAGATGCGTCTGCAGGGTGCACATCTGTTCCATCCTCTCCATCTTGTGAGCCCCCTCATTGCACTGCTTTACCAGCTGTCAATACAACATGGGCACAGGAGGCAGGTCAAGGTCAGGACAGTGACCTCTTATACCACCCCCCCCCCACCAACTATGACGTAATGAAGTCTGGTGGAATGAAATCCAAGACTGGACCATCAAAACGAACAACTCATGCAAAAGTGAAGGACATGGTGTTGTATATTAAAAAGGTACATTCATGCCAAAAAAATACAGAAATCGGGGGGCAAAGTTTAGTGTAAAACATTTGAGAGAAAGTCAAAAAAGGTAGAAATTGAGATTATTTTTTCATTAAACCACTTGGGCAGAAAGAGGAAACAAAAAAAAAGAGTTTTGGAAATATCCCAGTTCCCAATTTCAAATAGTCATGACATAGTAGTGATGGGGGGTTGGATCTTAATGATTCAGAAAGCCGTTGGCACCCCCAGCCCTCCTCTCCTCTTTTATCTCGTCTCCCTCTGCGAGCAGCCAATCCTTCTTGATCTGCCTCAGTGATTATTTCATCCTTCAAAGGAAGGAAGAAGCAACAAGGGAAATTCTATTCTGGATCTGATTCTCACTCACAAGGAGGGATCGGCTGCCAGGCTAGCAGTGATGGGAACCAGGAAGGGGGGATGGTGACCGACATCCCCCTCCCTTGGTGACTCGACAAAGAAGAAGGGCACAAGTGAGGAACTAATCTGACATGCTCCCTAGATTTGGGGAAAACAGATGTCAAAGCCATCTTGAGAAAAGGCAAGGAGGATCCCACTGAGGGAGTGATGGGAGATGCTTCAGCTTAGAATTCTAAAAACCCAAGGAGGAAAAACAGGGTGGAAGCCCACCTCACCTTGCTGATGGCCTTCAGAGCTCGGCTGGCAACTTTAAATCGGTCCGGTTGGCCCTGGGTTTTCTGGCAGAGAGTCTGGAGAGGACAGAAGAGCAAAAACAAGGAGCTTTTCATTCCCATCATGGAACTCTGAGGCCCAGAACTACATGCAATCAGATTCTCAATTCACAAGCATTTGATCACTATTGACCATACTGAAAAAGGCCCCTAAGGTGTGCTGGTGAATGCCTAATAACTGGCTTTCCAAATACAGGCTCTGTGTTTTAATTTTAATCTGTTATTAATGTTTTCTCCATCACTTTCTTAACAACCAAAAAACAAATAGACCAATCCCCAACATATAGGTTTACTAATTTCCATGAAAGAAATATTCACCCTGAAAATTTAACAGTCAGATGTTTGAGCTAGTTCTCAGAACCCCAACACTGGTGACTCCATGGATGAAAAACACTCTTAATTCAATTGCGATAGCACCTTTATATCTGTGGCTTTCCCCATTAGCATGGAAGGTAGGGATTCTTCCTTCTTCCCTTCCTTTCCCTCCCTCTTTCCTTTTTTCCATTTTCTTTCATTTCTCCTTCCTTCTTTCCATCTTTCCTTTCCTTCCTTTCATTCTTCTTCTTCCATCCCTCTTTCCTTCTTTCTTTCCTTCTTTCCATCTTTCCTCTTCTTCCTTCTTTCATTCTCTCCTTCCTTCGTTCATGCTTTTTTCCTTCCCTCTTTCCTTCTTTTATTTTCTTTCATTTCTTCCTTCCTTCTTTCAATCTTTCCTTTCTTCTTTCCTTCTCATTTTCTTTCCTTCTCTCCTTCCTTCTTTCCATCTTTCCTTTTCTTCCTTCTTTCATTTTCTCCTTCCCTCCCTCTTTCCTTCTCTCCTTCCTTCTTTCATACTTTCTTTTTTCCTTCACTCTTTCCTTCTTTTATTCTTTACTTCCTTTCTTCCCTCTTCCCTGTACCAGGTATCATGTTAAGACACTAGCACTAGGAAACAGTCCTACAGTTACTAAAAGACAGGGGGTACCCTAAATTTTATGGTAACAAATTCTCTTAAATTTCCTTTTTTTTCATTTCCATGCCAACATATATAATTCTCATTCACATTCATTCAATAAACATTTATTAAACACCTACTGTATTTGTAAGGAATAGGAAATACATAGACAAGACAAACAAACATTCCCTTCCCTCATGGAGGTTCCATTCTACAGGCAGTGGTGGAAGGTACAATGATAAATAAATAACTACAACTAAAGGGTATCAGTAAAAGGAATAAAATGGGAGCTGAGCTGTTTGGCGAGGAGGTAGGAGTGTATGTGTTCCAGACATGAGTCGAGGGTCTATGCAGAATATCAAATTCAGAAAAGAGCAAGAAGCCCACTTTAGCAATGAAGAATAATAAATAAATGAGCCTGGAAAACAATTATCAGCCAGATGGTAGAGAGCCATATATATTCTAGACTGAGGAATTTGTGTTTTATGTCAAAGGTAATGGGGAGCCACTGAAAACGGAGGGAGTGTCACCTTAAAAGAGATCAGAGATATTGGAAACAGTGAGAGAAATGAAGAAGCTATTGTAATCATGCAGGTGAGGACTGAGAAAGTCCTGAAGCTGGAGGTGGCTATGAGGTCTCTTCATGTGTGTGGGTACAGTCTGGGAGGGCTAACATTTCTGTGAGCCCCCCACCAAGACCATTGACCTGGAGGACACACACAGGTGCCTCAAGAAGTGGTTCCAAGGGTTTGGGACTTCTCAGTCCCTATTAGTTTGGTTGTACAGAGTCTAGAGCCCTGCCTGGTAAGCCAACAGACCCCACCAAAGCCCAGGCAGGGGACTCCTTGTTCTCCAACCCACCCACTTCTCTCCTGCCAGCTGGCTTTGGAGAATAATTGGTGCTTGTGTGTCCACAAAGGGGCAATGAGATACAACCTCCCACTGGCTGTACACCAGCTGCAGCCCTCTCCCCCCACCACGGCCGCTGACCCAGGGCAAGAGAGTCCTAGCTGGTGAGTCAGCCTCCAACCTGCCTTCAGTGGCCTCTTCCCCAAATCAGAAAAGAGAGTTAAAGTAAATAACAAATGATAAAGAGCTAGTGTTGACATAGTATTTACAAAGCACTTTGCAATCATTATCTCCTTTGGTCTTCAAAACAATTCTGGGAGTTAGATGCTCTTTATTATCTTCATTTTATAGTGGAGGAAACTGAGGCAGGCAGAGGTGAAGTGATTTGCCCAGAGTCACACAGCTACTAAATGTCTGAGGCAGGATCCAAACTCAAGTCAAAAACTTCATCTTGTATTTCCTAATATTTTAGGAGCTTAATTTAGAATTTTAGAATTTAGGGGCTTAAAAATTATGCTTAATGGCTATTTATATTTTTAATCATGGTAAGTTGTCCAGCATGGCATATATGTAGATAAGGCTCTGGGCCTTGCAAAAATCTAAAAAATAAAAAACAATTGAGTTTCAAATTCTTTTCCTCCCTTTTGTCCCTCCTCCAAGCGAGCAAGCAATATAATACTGATAATCCACATACATCATCCTTGTTCTTATCGTCCCCTCACTCACATCCATCAGAAGAGGGAGCCGGGTCACTCTCTGCATGGGGAGGATGAGGAAGGAGAACATGGGCAGACCCCCACAGGCTGGCTTCTTTTCGATCTGCCTGAGGACCTCTTGGAAAGGTGGGTTAGAGTTCCTGAAAATTAAGAGAAAAACCGTCCTCACAGTCATTTGTGGTGCTACAGGATAAATACATTGGTAATAGAAAAAAAGATATTAGGAATGTGGGCAGGAAATTATAACAACAATAAAATTATAATAACAATAAAAACATGTAATTTAAGTCATTCTGATGTGAGTTGGGGCAGCAACAGAAACAGAAACAGCCACAGTAGCAACAGACTGGGGAAGGGGACTTCCAAAGAAACAGACTCTAAGTCTTTTTTTTGTTTGTTTTGTTTTTTATGTTTTTGCAAGGTGATGGCGTTAAGTGGCTTACCCAAGGCCACACAGCTAGGTAATCCTAAAATGTCTGAGGCCGGATTTGAACTCAGGTACTCCTGACTCCAGAGCCGGTGCTCTATACATTGCACCACCTAGCTGCCCCCCCAGACTCTAAGTCTTAAAAGATGCTGTAACCTTTTCCTTTCCCTGACTCATAGAACAGAGAGTAGGTGAATTCTGATTTCTTGGTGAAACAAGAGTGAATCTCCTCCACTCTTAGTTTCTCTCTTTTGTTTAACTACCAGCATAAGCTTTGCCACTAAAGGTTTCTTTGCTATTAAAAAAAATGGTGATTATTAGCTATTTACATTTATTAAATAAATATCTTTTTAAAAACTATACCCTGAGTTTGTGTTTTTACTGCAAAGACTGACAATTTGGAATTCTAAACTGAAAACAAATTAAAAATAAGTAAATTGTTTTTGGGAAAAGTGTGAGAGCAGGAAGGGAAACTCATGGATTACAAAGTTAAACACACCCTTTCTGCTTAATAATCAAATAGATTGCCTGAAGGGTTGGAGCTTTTCATGGGGGATATTTTTACTATTTTGGCTTTGAAGGACAAGGAAGGCTGGTGGAATTGCAATCTTTCTACTAGATCAAAACCCTGGTGAGACAGGCTTGTTGCTTCCTAGCAGGCAGGTCTTCTTCTCAGGGCTGTTGGGCTTTTCTCCACCTTCTGAAGGCAGGTCAAGGGGAAGGAGAGATGCCCAGAGAAGCTCACATTCTAAGCCAGGCCCAGGTGACTTCATTAAGGAGCATGGCAGAAAGACTTGGGTTTGACTCAGAAATATCCTGGCTCTATGACCCTGGGAAAAGCACTAAACAAACTTCTCAGGATGTGAGGAATCAGATTTCCCCCACATTCTTTCTTTATAGAGATTGCTGCACCAAAAAGATAGTGGAAACCAGGACCGTGGGCATCTGCAAGTGTCTACATGTTATTAAGGTATGGCATTTTCTCCATGTGGGAACACCCTCCACCAACTCAGATTGTAATCCGGCTCTAATGTTTGTTGTTGTTTATCTTCCTCTCCCTTTAATTTAAAACAAGGAGCAAAATAACAAACAACCCAAGAGGTCATTAAAATCAAGGTAGCAGAAACAGGGCCAAGTTTCCCCGATGAGTTTTTCAAAGCTAAAAACAAGGACAAAATTATTCAGTGTCATCCATCTATAAAAAGTTATTTGTGGCCAAAAGAGGTTGACCCATGACTGGGCAGAGGCAAGATTTGAACCCAGGTCTTCCCCTGAAGTTGTCTTTTGCTTGCCTCACTGTGGCAAGAAATGAATTAAATCTAAAAATATACACTCATATGTACATAATACAATACACATAAACAAATGTATATATAATATAAATGAAGATTTACTTAATATGCCTATATACACATAATCTTTTTATATAGTTATATCATATATACACAAATCCTTGTTTTCATCCCTATATATGCATGTATGTATATATATATATGAATACATAGATAAATATGCATACACACACAACACACCTATATACAGAAAACATATCTTTATATATACTTACATTACATGAACTCACATAGACATGAGAAATAATTCATTTGGACGCCTACTCTATTCCAATCAGCAGTAATCAGTTTGATATGATTCCATAGGGGCCAGATCTTAGGCCTCCGGGTTGTGAACTAGAGATTGTAAGATCATTTGCTTAACCATAGGAAGCTAGCTGGAGGTCCTCCACCCTTGTTTTTCCTTACCTTGGTGACCAAAGCAGTAAATCAATGGCAACTTCTTTTGGTACCTCTGAACCACTCTCTCGTCCGACACGAGCAGGTGACCATCTTATGACCACTCAATGGCCCATGCTTCAGCCAACTTATAATACCCCACCCCACACACACTTTCCCACACTTATATGTCTCTTTTCACCCTAAAACAAGATCTATTGACCAATGGGATTCTGTATGAAGCAAAGCTTCTTTAGGGTGTTCAGGGATCAAATCTGGCATCAAGCTTAATAAAAATAAGGCCTTGAAAGAAGGGGGCATCTCAGATGATGAGAAAATCTGAGGTCCCCTTCATGAGGGGGGACCATGGGCCCTTTGATAAAGGGCCCTGGGCTCAGAGAGCTGCCTCAGGCTCTTTTATTATATGTAGGACAATTTTAATTCCCACATACACATATATAAATATGCATTTACATACATATATATATATATATATATATACTTTTATTAGATAGATATAAACTATATACACATGAACTGCACAAATCCTAAGCATGACATATATAAACATATAGTCCTTATATAGACTTACATGATATAGATGCACATGCCTATCTATACCCCCACATGTGCATGCACACAGCAGAACATATGGGAACACACATGGACACACACAACACACGCTCACCATCTGCATGTATACACATGATTATGCTGACACAGGCATGTCTACAAATTCAGAGTGCAGCCTTTGGCACCCCTCAGGGTTTGAGGCCAAGCAACCTGAGGTCTTCAAGCCCCACTTCTCTGCCTCCAGGGCTTGGCAACCCTTGCCAAGGAGCTCAAGGCTCAGGCCTCCATAGGAGGAGGCTCCCTCTTAGCAAAGCCCTTTGTCATCATCGCTGCGCCTCAGGGCTGCCCAGAGCGCTGACAGACTAAATGAGTGGCCCAGGTGTTTGTTTCTATCTATATACATATTTGTATGTGTGGGTTTTTAAATTTCCCCACTTACAATAAAGGAGACTGAGGCAGAGCTTTTAAATGCACAGGATAAAAACCACCAGTTTACAAAGGAAAGCACTTAGGTCAAAATGCAAGGGCAACCCAAGGTCCAGAGCCCAGCTGAAGAACCACTCATTTAGAGTATTCAATATATAATAACATTTATAAATGATTGTTCAATTAACCCCAGGGGTCACCAATTCCAAGGGTGCTGCTAGGGTGAGGAATCACCCTTGGATAGTCTTCTAGTTCAGCCAAGTTAGAGAGGGGAAGAGACCTACATAGTAATCAAGGGGAGACAGCTAGGAAGACCACCGGGCCCCTGGCAGGAATCCTTGCTACCGGATCAGGGTCCTGTCTATTGTACTGCTCTGCCTCAGTTTACCCACACCATAAGCATTCTGAGTGAGGGGAAGTTTGCCCCCTCCCCTACCCTGAATGTTTCCTCCAACATCAGGAGGGGCTGGTGGCTGGACGGCTGGAAGGCTCCCAGGGAGTCCTGCCTATTGCACCGTTCTGCCTCTGTTGACCTGAGCACCCACAGCATAAGCATTCTACCCTACCCTAAAGGTCTCCCTTAGCCGGAACATCAGGAGGAGCTGGTGGCTGGATGGTTGGAAGGCTCCCGGGGGGCCTGCCGGACACTCACGTCAGCTTCTGAAGGGTCCTCTGCTGGTAGACCTCATTGGTGCAGTAGGCCACATAGGGATGGAAGTGGTTTAAGGCATGGTCTTCTAGGATGTCACTAATGTCGGAGATGCAGAAGTTCTCTTTGTGTCTCCTCTCCAATTCTTCAAAAAACCTGGGGGAGAAGAGGCTGGTGAGGATCAGCTCAGAACAAAGAGTGTCCTCAAGCTGTCCTCAAGCCTGGGTTAACACCTTACAATGGCCCTGGGAAGCAGGCACTCTATGATCCCTAGTTTACAGATGGGGAAACCGAGGCAGAAATTCAATGACTTGACCAGAGTCACAAAAGGTAATTGGGTTTGTCCTCAGGTCTATCCAAGTTTAGGCCCATACTCTAACTGGTAAGCCACCTAGATGTCCCTTAGGGACATAAGAAGCTGGTCCAACATCTGAAAAAGACCCTCTCCTTCAACATGTGGGAAACTGAGGCATGGAGGATGCAAGGAGACATCAAAGGGAATTACTCATCAAGAATTCAATTTAATTATTAATTAGTGCTTTTAAGGATTGCAAAGAACTTTACATTCCTATCTTATTTGACAACAACTTTGAGGGGATAAGTCTTCCATTTTACAGATGAGGAAACTGAGGCAGATTAGTGATTTTTTTTTTAAAGAGACTCGATATTATTGGAGTGGGTACCACTCTGTCTAGACATAGGTGTATAATCTATGCTTATGGAGTTGAACTGAATTAAATGCTCATTGATGAGCTCCTTAGGAGCAGGGACTATTTCTTCTGTGTTTGATCTTTAGTGGCCTGCAAATGCCTAATCACGGACCACTGCAATCCTTCAACGAGGATGCATTTATCCAGCTGTTATGGCCCCTGTGGGCCAGGGAGATTCATCTGGAAGCCACCTCACTTGAGCATGGCCTACCCTGAGTAGAGACCTACCTGAGCAGCATCTACCTGAGCATGCCACCCCCCCACACACCGGGGCATCCATCCTGGCTTTGCCCAAGGACACATCCAAGCAACCAAAGATGGGATTGGGCCCAGAGGTCCCACACCCTTTAATCACTAAGAGAAGCCTAGAGCCTAGGACAGGGTGGGAGGATCCTCATGGGTCCTCTGGTCTGAGGAAGGAAGCCCAACTTCAGTCCTGCTGACCCATTCCAGAAAGAGCAGAGCCTGGCTCTGTGTCTCTGGGTCCCCAGTACCTGGGTGGCAACCAAGGGACTTAAGAAGTATCCATCGTACTGAGACTGGATGAAAGAATTAGGGAGACTGAGCCCACTGAAGAGAAGACTCAAAGAGCTGATGGGCTGTGGCCCAGTGGGGAGGGCTCTGAGTCTAGAGTCAGAAGACCCAGAATCAAATCCAGCCTCAGACTTTTACTAGCATGTGATGCTGGCCAAATCACCTAACTGCTGCTGTCTGCCTCAGTTTCCTCATCTGTAAAATGGTGATAATAACAGCACTTACCTTTCAAGACTGTTGTGAGGATCCAATGGGATACTCACAATAGCTTTTCAAACCTTAACAGTGTCATTATATATTATTACATATTTATATTATTTATACATAATATTTTTATTTTATTTGATCTTCTCATATGTGATACAATAAATATAAAATACATTATAATGTATATATAAATAACAAAGATATTATATATTTATACATATGAGGTGTATATAAGATAAACATTACATTTATATCATTCAGGCAGCTATGTGCCACACCGGAAAGAGTGTTGGGCCTACAATCAGGAAGACTCATCTTTCCAAGTCTAAATCTGGCCTCAGATACTTACTAGCTGGGTGATCCTGGGCAAGTCCCTTCACCACTCTGTTTGCCTTAGTTTCCTCATCTCTAAAGCTGGAGGAGTATACATCCCTATTTAAAATAGTTGGATAAGGAAACCACTCCTGTGGCTTTGCCAAGAAAACCCCAAATGGTGTCACCAAGAATTGGGCACAACTGAGCAAAGCAAAATGCATCAATATTATTGCTGTTTTAAAGAAGAAATTTTGCCTTTCCTGCTCCTGTTAGAACCTTGGGTGTGTCACAGGAAGAGTCATTTCCTCTCTGTAGTTTTCGCAGAAGAATGATATCACTATATTGAACAAGATGATTTATGGGATTCCTGAAACTCTGATGTCCCTCCTAGGTCCCACATTATGGGTTCTAAGGAACCTCCAAGCCCTTAGACATTGTTTGCCTTTATGATTTTCTATTTAAAAAAAAGAAAAAAGACGACACCCAGCATCTCCAGACACACCATGTGAGCCAGGGAGGTGACAGCACTGTCTGGAGTTAGAAGGAACCTTCTCATTTTCTCACACTGTGAGTGTGCAGCCCAGCAGGATTTGAACCCAGGGCTCTTCCTCGTGGGCACGCCCTGGCCTCCTTGGTGGGCCCTGCTCTGAGGCACCAGCTCAGGACAGAGCCGACGGACCCCAAGGCACAGCCTCGGCCCAGCTCTGGACTTTCTTGTTCCACTCTCCCATTCACAAATCTAAGGCAAAGGTTACCCTGGTCCCCAGTGCGTGTGGAGGGGAGCAGAGACCTGGAATCTGAAACCTGTCCGGTCCTGGGGGGCCACCCCTGCCCCCAGCAAACTGGGGCAGAATCCAGGCTAGTTTAGGGAGGGGCCGGACCCGACCAGAGGTCAGCCTTGGCTCCAGGGAGCACAAGGTCAATGTCTGAGGCACCTGGACACTGAGCCTGAGGGAGGGGGGGAAGGAAGGAAGGAAGGAAGGAAGGAAGGAAGGAAGGAAGGAAGGAAGGAAGGAAGGAAGGAAGGAAGGAAGGAAGGAGGGAGGGAGGGAGGGAGGAAGGAGGGAAAGAGGGAAGGAGGGAAGGAGGGAAGGAAAGGAGGGCGAAAAAATGAGTGGCTTGTCTGAAACCATTAGAATGAATCAGGGAGGATTTGTTCAGTGTTACTATGCATCAGATAACTTTTCTGTGAGTAGTAGACAGCCCCAGGGCTGGAGTCAGGAGGACCAGGGTTCCAATCTGTTCTCAAACACTTCCTAGCTGGGTGACCCAAGGCAAGTCACTTAAACCCTATTTGCCTCGATTTCCTCATCTGTAAAATAGGGATAACAACACACCTACCTAAATACACAACAACTTAAAAGCTTTATTTAAACATTAACCATTATTATTGCAAAAAAAAAAAACTCCTTGGGGCATCAATTCCTTAGCACCTTTGCACACATAAGTGCTTGGTAAATGTTTAATTGTTCTGTCCATGCACTGAGCCATCCTTGCTCTAATCTTTCTGACCCTCAGGTTTCTCCTCTGGAAAATGACAGAGAAAGAAACTGAGGCCCAGACACATCATAGACGGAGAGCTGGAAGGGATGGAGGAAGACATCGTCTGGTTTGTTGTTGTTCATTTGTGAAGGACTCTTCCTGCTCCCATTTGGGGTTTTCTTGGCAGATTTCCTGAGCTGTTTGCCATTTCTTTTTCCAATTACATTTTACATTGGAGGAAACTGAGGCAGACAGAGGTAAAATGACTTGGCCAGAGTCATGAAACTAGCATATATCCGAGGTTGAGTCTTCCCGACTCCAGGCCCTCAGTGAATTTTGGCACCATCGAGCAGCCCACCCCTTGTTTCCAGAAGCCTAGATTAAAACTGGAAGGACCCCTAGAGACCACTGACAAGAAGAAGCTGAGGCCCAGAAAGGCCCAAGATTCACAGAAGCAGGATCAGATGCAGGTCTTTGGAATCCTCTTTCCAGATCTTTCTGCTTGCCCTTATTTCCTCTTTTGGGTGGGGTGGGGGGAGGGACAATTAGGTGATACAGTGGGTAGAGCACCCCAGCCTGAGTTCAAATCTGCCCTCAGACACTCGTTAGCTGTGTGACCTTGGGCAAGTCACTTCACCTTGACTGCCTCCCATCCAGGGTCATCTCCAGTCATCCTGAGCATATCTGGCCCCTGGACCAGATGGCTCTGGAGGAGAAAGTAAGGTGGGTGACTTAGCCCAGCACCCCCTCACTCAAATCCAATTCATGTGCTTGTTGTGGCATCACCTCCCTGATGGCATGGTCTTCTTCAAGAATGAAGTTCCACATCATTCTCTAATTATCATTTTCCTCTCTTTGGACCCCAGTTTCCTCAACTGTAAAAAGGGTATAAGATTTTCCCTAAGGGCAGTTATGTTTATAAACCTTTAAGCATCATGGAAAGTATGAGCCAATAGTTTACTTCAATGCCTACCCAAGAATGAAAGGCCTCAGCCAACATTTTCCATCTTCCCCATCTCCCCAGAGCCCCTCTGGGGGCAAGGGACCAGGCCAGAGAGCACTGGGTCCTGTCACAGGCTCTGCTCCCTTTTCCACTCCACTGCTTTAGGGGAATTCTTGGGATGCCTCATTAGGTTGTGGAGGATGGGGCCAGTTTCTGAGGCTGAAGCAAAGAACGGTAACCTTGGCTTCTCTCCCCTCATCCCAGCCCTACCCTCCACCTCCCCCTGCCTCCAGCCTCATCCATTCTCCCAAAGCTGTCAAACAATATTCCGAAAGCTGGGGGCTGACCATGTTCTCAGCCTGCCCAACCATCTCCCAAATGCTTCTAGAACGGGTGACAAACCCCTCCTCTCTCCTTGGTCTTCCCTACCTGGCTTCCTTCATTATCCCTCTTGTATCTCACATTCCAGTTAAAAGTGGTGAGCTCACCCCCTGTACTGAACATCCCATTTCCCACCTCCACACCTTCGCATATCTCCCTCATCACCTCCAACTCCTGGAACCTTTTAATTTAGCTCAGGGGCTATCAGAGCCTTTTTTTTCTGGTTCTCCCAGGTGCCAGTCCTTCAACACCCCTATTGGTATTTTGTCTAACTTTTTCTCTTTTTCCCCTTCTCTCTCTTTCCTTCTCTCTCTCTCTCTCTCTCTCTCTCTCTCTCTCTCTCTCTCTCTCTCTCTCTCTCATAATCTCTCTCTCACACACACACACACACACACACACACACATATCACACATACACACAGAGTTTTCTGGATCTTTCTGTTTTCTAAAGCTAGAGGAGGGTTGGCAAGGAACAAGAGTGGGTCCAAGCTGGCAGTCTGTTTTTGCTCCCAAGACTCATCTGCCCAAGGTGATTTTCCTCAAGTCCAAGTCTAAATCACCCCCCTCTTCCCATTAGTCTCCAGAGGCTCCCTATTACCCCCCATGATCAAAGGTGAAATCCCTTTTGGTTTTTAAAATCAACCAATAAACGTTTATTAAGCTCCTACCATGTTCTAGACTCTGTTGGGGATACAAAAAGAGGCAAAAGACAAGTCTCTGCCCTCAGGGAGCTTACAATCTAATAGGATTAGAACCAGTGTACTCAGATTCCTCCAGTTATCTAACCTTTTAACTGACCTGGGCAGCCTCTACAACCCAGCCTTTCTGGTATTTTTGCACTCCCCACCCGCACAATCTCCAGTTTCCACACCTTTGCACTGGCTTTTACCCTTGCTCAGTACACTCTCCCTCCTCTTCTGCCCTGCCAGTCCCACAGGAAGGAAGGAATACTTCTGGCCCTAGGGAGTGTCCCAACCTGTCCAGGCAGAACCTCCCTCCAGCTAGGGCCTGCTGGCACAGTGGCCTGGGGCCTCCTCTGCTTCCTGGTGCTGCAACCTGAGCCCGGCCTGGGCAGGTCTCAGGACAGTGCTACCGGACACCTGTGCTCTGCTAAACCTGACCCCAGAGTTGCAACTCGAAGCTGGTGGGCCAAGGCTTGAGGGCCTGGGGGCTTGAGTCCTGGCCTTCTGCCCCTTCTGCCCACCTTCCCTGCCATGGCTTCCTTCCTCTCAATCCCCTTCCTTCCTTCTCTCCAGGAGGACAAAAGAGGAACGGTCATCTGTCCAGAGAAGGCCTGGAGCCTCTTGGATAGGTGCAGAGGTATCTAGTTTATTATTAAAGGAAACCAGGAGCACTCTGTAAGGTGGCCAGAGCTCGCAAGGCTGAGCAACAACTGGCACTGGACAGGACCAACCTGGCCAACAAAGTTTGGCTGTTCTAGAGCCACTGGAGGCTGAGTGTCCCCCTTAGGCTGCAAAGAACTGACCCCAGCAAAGGGCAACATGTGGCATGCTTTCAGTTCCCCAAACTCTGCTGATCAGGTCTGCCCACCCCCAAAGTGCTACCATCAGGACATCTGCTCCCCCCGGGTTAGGAGAACATCACCAGAGAACTCTGAAGAGAGAGTGCGGGCAGTGAACCTGGGGGGGGGGGTGCTGGAAAACTCAGAGCCCGAGGGACCACTGCTTCTTGGCCCTTGGATTTCAGGGGGCTCTGAAAGTGGATGGGGAAAAGTCACACCTATCATCTTCACTGATTTCTAAATGAAGTGGAGCATTTCCTTCAATGGATGAAAAAAAGTGTGGCTGAGGGGCAGCTGGGTGACCCTGGAGTCAAATCTAGCCTCAGACACTTACTAGTTGTATGACCTTGTGCAAGTTATGTATGTTGTATGACCTTAAGTCTCAAAAGAAAAAGAAAGGGGGGGTGGCTAGGTGGTGCAGTGGATAGAGCACCAGCCCTGGAGACAGGAGTACCTGAGTTCAAGTCCAGCCTCAGACACTTAATAATTACCTAGCCGTGTGGCCTTGGGCAAGTCACTCAACCCCACTGCCTTACAAAAAATTAAAATAAAAATAAAAATAAAAGCATGATTGTGAGGAGGGGTTCCTAGCAGCCCACCAAAAGGATCTATGACCCAGAAAAAGTTAAGGACCCCTAGTCTAATCTAGACCTGAGTTCAAATGTGATCTCAGACACTTACTAGCTGTACGACCCTGGGAAAGTCATTTAATCCTCAAGTCTCAAAAAAAAAAAAAAACAAAAGAGGCATGATTGTGAGGAGGGGTCCCTAGGCTGAAGCAGCCCATGACCCAGAAAAGGTTAAGGACCCCTAGTCTAATCTAGTCCTCTCATAAAACAGAGGTTCTGAGGGTGAACAAGGTGGACAAGAGATCTGACAAAGCGGGGTGCCTAGGCTTGGACCCCAGACCTGATGAACCTCGATTAAGAAGTGGCTTCAAAGTTCACTTAGTTCAAACCCTTTGTTTTACAGCTGAGGAAACTGAGGCCCCGGGAGGGACACAACTTGTCCCTCCAATCTTCCAGGAGCTCAGGAGCAGAAGTGACTTTCAAGCCTCAAGGCTGGGACTCTCCAATTCTGCATTCTTAGCCCTAAACCAAGCCGTCTCCCACCAGGATCTCCTGCCAGTATCAACCAACCCTGGACCATGGGAATTCAGATGTGCTGGTGCCTGCCAGAGAGCATGACCTGATGGGAATAGAAGGTTCAGAGGGTCTGGGTTTGAATGTTACTGCCACATGGGCCTTGGATTCCTCCTTTGTAAAATGAGTGGGGTGGATTAGATTAGGGTTCCTTAATCTTTTTTTTTTCATTCCCAAGTCCCTTACGGTACCCTGGTAAAGCAAATATTGTTTTGAAATAATTGAAAGAAATTCTAAATTTCAGTCAGAGTTGAGTGAAAATCAATTTCACAGATGCCAAGGATCTACCCACAGAGCCCTATGCCCCTCGTGGGGGGTCCAAGACTAGGGAAATGGCAGAGTTCCTTCCAGCTCTCCATCATTACCGAGAATAAGGATGGTCTGGCCGTTCTCAGACTCTCCTCTGACCTGATCGGGCACTGCCTTCCTGCGAACTCCTAGCCTCTCTAGGACTCCCCGAAGAACACAAGGCACCCCGAGGGTGAGAAGACAGACACTCACTTCTGGCTGGCCCCCTGGACGTCTACGATGTTAGAGAAGAGGTGGTGATGCTCTGTCTGGGTCATGGTCGCCTTCAGCTCTTTGGATTTCAGGAACTCGGACACGAGGATCCCCAGGCTGTGCAGGTAGGAGAACTCGGAAGTGATGATCTCAAAAATTGCCTGTGTGTCCCCAGATGGCATGGGGAGGGAGAGAGATGGAAAAAGGGAGATGAGGAAGGGGGAAGGAGATGGGGAAAGGGAGAAAGTCAAGAAAAGGAGAGAGACAGAAATGAGGAAAGGATGGAGAGAAGGGAGAGAGAAGACGGAGATGGAGAGATAAGATGGGAAGGGTAGAGAGATGAGAGGAGGGGGAAGAAATGGGAGAGATGAGATAGTGGAGTGAGGGATAAGATGAGGAGAGAGGGAAGGAAGAAACAGATGGGAAGATATGGGGAGGAAAGATGAAGAGACAGTCAAGAGAAAGAGGGGAGAGACAGATGGAGGATCCCAGTAAATAGAGAGAGAGAGACACAGAGAGACCCAGAGAAGGCCAGTCAGTCAGCCGGTCATACATAATGGAACCTCAAATGGGCAGGGCCCGGAAAAGGTGCCTCCTCCACCCTCTGCATTGGCCAAGACACTGTGTCCCTGGGGGTCACTGCATCCCTGGGGGTCACTGCCCAGAGTGGAAGGGAGGTCCCGTTCTCAGACGAAAGGTAAAGGCAGCTAATGATGAGGAGAGAAAGTCTGTGTTTGGGGCAGGGAGGAGGCACCACAGGCGAGACCTGAAGTCAGAAAGACCAGAGTTCAAATCCCGCCTCAGATACTGGCTAGCTGTGTGACCTAGGCAAATCCTTCACTCAACCTCTGACTGCCTCCATTTCCTAATCTGTAATATGTAATAATGATAGCATCTACTTCTCAGGGCTTTTGTGAAGATTAAATGAGATGATGATTCTAAAGTAATCGGCAGGTCTTAAAGTGATATATAAATGCTAGCTGATGATGATGATGAAGTAATTTGGCCCCTCTCATCCTGTTTCCAGGGGACTGAAGAGTGGCAGAGAAGAGAATCAGGGCTCAGTGTTCTAAGGGAATAAGCTCAAGATCTGTAATGCCCTCAGCACAGGGGATTCACCTGGGAAACATCCTTGGCTAAAACAGATCACAATCCGTTTTGGGAAAACCCAAAGGTTCTGAAGGAGTTAAATAACCCACAGTCCATGTCAGAAGCAAGGAACCTGGATCGGCCTAATATGAGCCCAAACCTTTCTCTCACTACAACACAGGACTGGACTCCTGCGTGATCAATAAAGTTAGATCATAGGCATCTGAATAGGCTGGAATTGGAGGACAACTAGAGCCCTGGTCTGGGGTTCATCTCCCCCTACCCTTTGACTCTCTTCCTTCTACCTCTCTTCTTCTGTGTGCCTATCTCTGTCTTTTTACTGGCTCTATTCTGTCTCTCTTCTCTCCTTTCTCTTCTCTTTTCTCTCCCTCTTTTGTCTTTCTCTCTTTTCTGTCTCTTTTCTCTCTGCCTGTCTTCCATCTTTTACTTTCTCTCTCTCTCTCTCTCTCTCTCTCTCTCTCTCTCCCCCCCCTCCCTCCTTCCCTCACTTTGCTCTTCTCTCCATCTTTTCTTTGTCTCTCTCTTTTTCTGTCTCTTCTCTTTTCTGTCTTCCATCTTTCTTTTCTTTGTCTCTCTCCCTCTCCTTGCTCTTCTCTCTTTCCTCTCTTATTTCTCTCCTTCTTTTCTGTCTCTCTCTTCTTCCTTTTCTCTCTCTCCTCTGATGGACAAATGAGAGGCAGGAAGCAATCATTACAGTAAAGGAATATTCAGCATCTTTGAGTTTTCATCTGGGAAGGTTGCAGGAAACACCTGCTAGGACCACCCTTACCTCTTGCCGCTTCCGCTCTTCAGGGGACAGCTGATTCAGTATCCCAGATTCCACAACCTGAGGAACACAGACACACAAATATCATAAATATTGCGAACCGCTGCTCTGTATTGAGGCCAGGATCATGGACAAGGGCTGGAGAGAAGCCCAGGACCAGGACTGCCTGGGAAAAAAGCCTTCACAGTCTGGCTAACCCTCCTCTTTTCCAGCTGATTTCCCCTTATTCCTCTCCACACTCAACATTTTTTTATTTTCAATTGATATTTTACTTTATTTTTCCAATTACATGCTACTAAAGTTTTTCAACCTTCATCCACACACATATGCACATTTCTAAGTTATATAATTTCCTTCCACCCTCCCTTCCCACCCACCCCCTCCCCTCAGCAGCAGTCAGGTGAATATTGGACATACACATTTCTGTTTAATATGTCTATAGATTAGTCATTTTTGGTATGAGGAATTGGGATTAAGGGAAAAGAAAGAAAATCATGGGATTGGCAAGAAATTCATAAGAGAACATTTTAAAACATGAATGTAGCATTCATTCAGATTCTGATGGGTTTTTTTCTGTGTTTCATTTTGTTTTTCTTCCTCTGGATGGGGATAGCATTGTCCATAGCCGATCTAATATAATTTTCCTAGCTCTCTGGCCTGCTGAGAGGAGCTGCTTCCATCAAGGTTGTTCTTCTCATCATGTTGATGTGTAAATTGTTCTCTTGGTGCTACTCCATTTGCTCAGCATCAGATTCTGTAAGTCATTCGATGCTTCTCTAGAGTCCAGCCACTTATGGTTTCTTTTTTTTTTTTTTTTTAGGTTTTTATTTTTCCCAAGGCAATGGGGTTAAGTGGCTTGCCCAAGGCCACACACACAGCTAGGTAATTATTAAGTGTCTGAGACTGGATTTGAACTCAAGCATTTCTGACTCCAGGGCTGGTGCTCTATCCACTGCACCACCTAGCGGCTCCTCCTTTATGGTTTCTTACAGAACAATAGTATTCCATAGTATTCGTGGACCAAAACTTGTTCAGCCATTCCCCAGTTGGTGGGAATCCCCTCAATTTCCAATTCTTTGCCACTACAAAAAGAGCTGCTGTGAATATTTTGGAACAAAACACTCACCATTCTAACAAAATTGCTTCTATCCCCAAAATTCGGACCTCTGGACCTTTGCTAATCCTGAGCTCTCACTCTTGCCTCTCAGAATTCCCATCCCCTATTAAGGCAGCCCAAGCACCAACTTTTCCAAGTCTTACTTGATATTTCCCATCATTAGCAATTCTCTCTCAAATTATTCTGTAATTTGACCTGTTTCCAGGTGAATGATGAATTCCCTGAAGAGACTGCATTATTTGAATCTGTATTGCACATTTCCATTTGGAAGGAACCAATGACCATATTTTACATAATTTAGGACCATTTCCTTCTCTGTGTCTATTGTAGGCTGTAAGCTTGGCTGAGGTTAGGGGCTGTGATTTTTATGTGTATCTCCTTTAGGTATCTTAGTGTATAGAACACTTTATAAATGTTACTTGTTAATCTGGCTTTATTCTCCTAAAAAATGACTCCATTGTTTATTTATCTGAGATACACCTTATGTATCTTCACCCAACAGGGTTTGCCCATCACAGTAGGGGGTCAATGAAAGCAGTTCTGTGGGCTCCAGGTAAAGGACCCCTGATTTAGCAGCTGTGTACCCCTCCAGACTGGAAAGGAAAAAGAGTAAGCAGGGAGACCAGTGAGGAAGCTGCAATGGGAGGTGCCGAGGAACCAGAAGTAGAGAGGAGGGAGGAAGGACTCAAGAGATGTGGTTGGATCTGGGGGTTCAGGAGGTAAGAGAGTCAAAAATGCCCAGGAGCTGCCAACCTACAGTTCTTGCAGGATGTCACAGAGAGGGATGTTAAGAGGAGAGTGACCTTAGGAGAGTCACTTAACCCTATTAGCTTGCAAAAAACAAAAAAATAGAGGAGAGTAAGTCCTAGGGAAGTCCCAGGGGTACTGAAATGTCCATCTGGGGGCAACTAGTATGAGGGACCCCCTCAGCTGTCTTGCAGCAGACACCTTAGAGCAAAGGAACCTCAAACACAGCCTGGGCCAGCCTGGCACATTGGCCTCCCTGTGGGGGCAGGACAATGCCTTCCTGAATGCCCGCCCACCTGCAGCTGCAGGTGGGACACTTGCCCAGAACCAAATGGCTGAGCCAGCACTTGTGAACTCATAAATCCCTGCTACTCCACATTCTTCACCCAGGCCAAGCACTCCTTTGGGCACTGCCCACCCCAAGGAGATCCAGAGTGGCCAAAGTCCAACCTTGTCCTCGGATCCAATGAGGAAATTGAGATCCAGACAAAATGAGTGACTTGGGGTCAGGGTTGAGATTTGGAACCAGGTCCTCCGAGCATTGAGCATACCATGGGGAGGGAGAAGAGAGGAGGGAAAGGAAGGGAGGGAAGAGGGAAGGGGAGAAGGAAAAAAGGGGTAAGGAGAGAAGAGAAGAGGAAAATAACAAAAGGGGAGAAGGAAGAAATGAGAAGGGACCAGATGAAGGAGAGAAGGAAAAGGAGGGAAGAAGAGAAAGGGGAAGGAGACAAGGTAGAAGGAAAGAGAAGAAGAGAAGGAAGAAGACAAGAAGAGAAAGGGAAACTGAGGAGGAAAGGGGGCAAGAAAGGGAAGATCGAGAAGAAAAGGGGGTGAAAGCAAGCAGAAATGAGGGGTGAGCCTTGGAAGGATTCTGGGGGGCTGCCTCTGGTTCTTAGTTTCTTAGGTTCTTCTCCTCTACTCTTAGAGAGTAAAGGAAGCTGGAGGAGTGAGAATTCAAACTGGGGGGAAGGCATCCCCTTTCTGGAGGCCTGGAGAGTACAGCTGAGCTGAGTCTGGTGTAGAGGCCGATTCTTCGGCCTCTGCCCAGCCAGCGCCACTGCCCTCCACGCACTCCCAGGTGAGTCACTGACGGGCACCTCCGAGCCATCCGGGGATCACCTCACCCCACCCCAGCCTGCCCCACCCAGGCTGCTGCCACCTAGGTGCTCTCTCTGCCCACAGGCTGTCTTGGAAGCTGACTGACCACCCACCCAGCTTGGCTTGTGACTTGGCAAGCTCACCCTGGTCCTCGGGGGACTGGGGCAGCCAAGCAGGGTGGGTGGGGGAGTCTTTCTGGCTGGCCTGGGAAACTCCTCCACTGCCCAGGGGTATTTACACACAGCTTCCTGCCTGTGAGATGGCATGGGAGGAGGTAGGAAAGGGGACAGGAAGGGGGGCAGCTGGGGGAGATGCCAGCAGGATCCCCAGCTCCTTGGCGGGATATTCAGTGAATTGGGACAGCAGCAAGACCACCAGGGAGGGAGAAGACCAGGAGCTCCAGAGACCCAGGTCACTAGGCTGCTAATTAGCCCTAGACAAGGACTGGACCTGGAGTCAGGATACAAAAACCCAAGCTACCATCTCCTCTTTAACAGGAAGCATTTTCCAACCACTCCCTTCTGTTAATTATTTTCCTATTTATCCTCTCAGTAGCTTTGCTGAGTCTATTGCTTGCTGCCTTCCCCGCTAGAGGATAAGCTCCTTGAGGCAAGAGACTGTTTTTTACCTCTTTTTGTCCATCCAATGCATAGCATAGTATCTGGTATGCAGCTGGTACTTAATAATTGCTGAATTGAATTAAATTCCCTCCCTTTACTTTGCTGAGAAATTTTCATAACTTTCCCATTAAACCTTCCATCATAAGTTCAATCTAGAAGAGACCTCAGAGGTCAGCACATCCAACCAATCCCTTCATTTTTACAGGGGGGACACCTGAGGCAAAGACTAACTTTGAACCTACACCATCTGACTCTAAGGAGTTTAATAAATGCTTACTGATCGAAAGATTCAATTCCTCACTTTAACACAGATGGGTAATGTTGACCCCATTAGCCAATGTCTCTAAGCTCCAACCTGTAAAATGGGGCTAACCACCTGCCATTTGTACCCCACGGGGAGATCATGAGGGTGAAGCTTTTCTGCAAGCTGCAAAGGCTTATAATAAACAAATTATACATGCAGGGACAAAGTCTCAGTCTATTAAAGGTGGAAATAGGCTTTAAAGGACATCTAAGTGTAACCTTCTTATTTTACAGAGAGGGAAAATGATCTCCAGACCAGGGGAAATGATTTGACCAGGGTCTCATTGTGAGTAGTGGTCAAATCAACCAATCAGTAAACATTTATGAAGCATCTAGATTATGTTCCATCTATTATTTTTTAAAGTGTTGGGAATACTTTAAAAAGGGGGAAAGAGAGTCCCTGTCCTCTAATGAGGAGACAACAAGCAGACAAATATCTACAAACAAAATATAAATGGGGGAAAAAAATCTCAAAGAAAAGCCATTAGCATTAAGGGGGACTGGGAAAAGCTTCCAACAGAAGGTAGGATTTTAGGTGGGACCTGAAGGAAGCCAGGAGGCAGAGAGTAGGAGGGAAAGTGTTTCAAAGTTTTGGAAACCTGCCCAGAAATCAAAAATCAAAAGAGGAAATCAAATCAAAAACCAGAAATTTGTAAGATACTTTTAGCCTCACAACTACCCTAGGAGGAAATGGTTATCTCCCAATATTCCAGGTAAGGAAACTGAGGATGAAAGAGGTTATAAGTGACTTGCCCAGGTCGTAGAGCTAATAAGTGTCTGACATCAAGTTTGAAACTCAGATCTTCCTAACTCCAGCGCCACTTAGCTGACCCAAACCCAAGTAACTATAATTCCAGTCACTGATTATATTATTCTCTCTTTTAATACACCAAGTTGCCTTTCTTTTTCACATTTACTTCTCTGGGACCTTGTTTTCCCTCTGTTAAAATTAGATCTGAAATGGATCAAAGTTCTCTTCAATTCCAGACCCATAATCTCATCTTTCCGGGCACCAGTTTTGTCGTCTATAAAATGAAGGGTTCAGTCGAGATAACTCTGAAAGGCCCCTTCAGTGAACTCGTTCTATCCCTCTCTTTGGTTCGTTCTCTCTCGCTCTCTCTCACTCTCTCTCTCTTGCTCTCTCGCTCTCGCTCACTCTCTCGCTTTCACTTGCTCTCTCTCTCGCTCTCGCTGTCTCTTTCTGTCTCTGTCTTTCTGTCTTTCTCGCTCTCTCTCTCTGTCTTTGTTTCCCTCACTCTGTCTTTTTCTCTGTCTCTGTCTCTCTGTCTCTTTGGTTCTCTCACTCTGTCTGTCTGTCTCTGTCTGTCTCTTTACCCCCACCCCCAGAGTCAACCCCTTTTCCCTGGACAATTAACCTTCAGGTGCTACCCAGACTCACCTGAGCAGGTGCTTCAAGGAACAATAGCACTATTGAATTGGTAAATGAAACCATGAACTTTTAAAAAATCAGAACAGTATATATGAACCATTAGCTAATTTAATGAAAAAAAAGAGAAGAAAACCAAATTCCTTTTTCATTTTTTGAAATTGCCAATATCAAAAATGAAAAAAAGAATGGTTAAATACAAGAAGAAAAAATAAAGGATACTATTTGAAATATTCAGTCCAGCTATATGACAGTACAAACAACTTATTTGATGAAAATGAATATTTGCAACATTATAAAATATTCAGATTAGAAGAACAAGAGAGAATTTAAATAATCAAATCTCAGAAAAAGAAACTAAACAAATCATAAATGAATCCCAAAGGAAAAATAAAAAAGAACCAACTCCTCACCAAATGGATTCACAAGTAAATTGTAACACTCAAAAACTTCCAATTAATTGCAATATTAGACTGTTTATCAGAAGCAAAGGGGATTCTATCAAATTCCTTCCCTGACACTATTATGATCTTGATGCCCAGGCCAGCAAGAGTTAAAACAGAAAAAAAACAACTCTTGACCTGGATTATCTCAAATAATGAATAAAACAATTAACAAAGACCTTATGACAACATATCACCAAGTTGGATTTATAGCATGGATGAAAGGTTAGTGTACAGGAAAACAAATTTAACCATGTTAATTTAAATAAATTTAACCATATTAATAACAAAACTAAAATTATATGATAATATCAATAGAAATAAAAAGAGATCTTGATAAAATACAGACATTTTTGTAGACAACTAGAAAATATAAGAATGTTTTGCTTAACGTGATAAACTGCATACATATAAAACCAAGAACCATCTATCTTTCTTTCTGTCTATCTATCTATCTACACATATATATATATGTATATATATATGTATATCCAGGATTAACTTAAAATATTTTTAATTGAGATCAATGGTAAAAGAAGAGTGTCCATCATCACTACTTCTATTTGACAAAATACTAGAAATACTATTATAACAAGAAAAAAAATTGAAAGAATTAAGCAGAGACCAGGAAGACAACAAATTATCTCTCTCCTTTTTTGGCAGATGAAATAATGGTTTACTTAAAGAGTTCACTAAAAATTAACTAGAATAAAAGCTTGAACAAAGTTGTAGGATATATAATAAACTCATACACATCACCAGCATTTCTTTATAATACCAAAAAACCCTAGTAGGAAGGGCAGAGAAATTTCATTTAAAATTACTAGAGAATATATAAAGTACTTACAAGTCTAACTACCAAGATATACATGAATTACATAAATGCAATTACAAGCTACTATTAATAAAATTAGAGACAGGGTCAACTAACTGGAGAAATATTAATTGCTTGTTATTATATTGGATGAGCCAATATAATAAAAATCAGAATACTTCACAAAACAACTTACTTTAGTCTAACACCTATCAAACTATCAAAGGACAATCTCATAAAACTTGAAGAAATAACTGAAATTCATATAGAAGCACAAAAGGTCAAGAATCTCAAGAGAAATAATGAAAAAAAATATGAAAAGGAATGGGGTCCTCGATGTGTCTGATCTTGAACTATGCTACAGAGTAATAATTCTTGAAACAATTTGATATAGGTTAAAAACTGATTGATAAATAAAACAGATTAAGTACACTCTACCTAGAAGCTAGAAATCTAATATTCGATAAATTCAAAGTCCCTAGGGTAAGGACTCAGGATTTGGTATTTAAAAAGAACAAAAAATGATGGGAAAGTAGACAGCAGTAATGCCATGAAATGAAAAGATGCTTGCTCTTTGGAAGGAAAGCTTTGGCAAATCTGGACAACATCCTAACAAGTAGAGATATCACCTTACTGACAAAGGTCCATATCATCAAAGCTGTGACTTTTCCACTAGCCAGGTATGGTTGAGAGTTGAACGATAAGGAAAGTTGAGTTCCACAGCAATGACATCTTCAAAAGGTGGTGGTGGAGAGCAAGGAGATCTAGTCAATACTTGGAATTATGTATAAAAAATGCCCTCTGACTCAGTTATACAAGTCTATACCAAAGAAACCTAAGAAAGAAGGAAAAGATCCCATATTCACAAAAACATTTACATCAGCTCTTCTAGGGAAGGCAAAGAACTCAAAAATGAGGGAGTTCCCATGAATTGGGGAATGGCCAAACAAGTTACAGCCTTCAGAATGCTACCATACTAAAAGAGATGACAATATGAATTTTAGAAACATGGAAAGATTTTTAAGCATTGATGCAATGAAGAAAGTGAAATCAGGAAAATAATTTATACTGTAACGTCAATGCTATAAAAACAAATGTTTTTTTTTAAAGCCTCATTCCCATCTCCCTCCCATTCCTTATCACACCTATAGCTTGCTTGTCATAGTTGGTTGGGTTTCTTTCCCATTAGTCTGTAAGCTCTCAAGGGTAGAGACTGTCTTTTGTTTTTCTTTGCCTGGCAGATAGTAGGAACTTAATAAATGTTGACTGAATGATCTTAAGAACTCCAAACACTGAAATTACCAGTCTTAATTGGGACCACCCACCTCAAGACATAGAGGCGATAGACCACTGGGAAGAATAAGAAATGCATTTTTGGAAATGACCAAAATGGAAATGTTTTGCTTTCCTGCATTTATGCGATAAGAGAATTTTTTTCTTTTAACCAGTCAATGGGGAGAGCAAAACAATGAATGTTTGGTGACTGAAAAGAACAAAATTAAATGAAAAAACAACACACAAAGATTTCAAGCCAAGGACATAGATGCTTCGCTATGGAGAGTCTGGGTCCTGAGCAGGGCTTCTCTGAGAAGCTGCAGAAGGGTCTGGAGGAGGACAGGAGGAAGCAAGGGCTGTGAGGGACTCAGGGGGTCCCTTCCCAGAGCACCTACCTCAGGGAGCTGGCTCCAGGTGACCTGGGCAGGTCGGTAACTCTTCACCACAATTGTGGTGTCTGCTTTGCAAGGACTCTCTGGGCTGGAACAGTCCTCCCGCTGATCATCGTCCCATTCGTGACTGGTGTTCAGACCCCTCTCCTGCAAGTCCTGGTAGAACCCCGGATCTGGGGACAGAAGGCGAGTCACAAGCTGATACAAGGACTCCGAAGAGACATCCTTGCCCTGCGCCTCTGAGGCAGCATCTCTCTCTGGGACCGCCGGGGATAGCGGGCCCTCCCTGGGGCCCCACAGAGACCCTGAAACCGAAAGGCGTCGGAGAGCCCCCCAGAATGGGCTCCCCTGCATATGGCTGTCTCCCATGGCTATATGGGGCTCGGCCAATTTGTTAAGGAGCTTTGGAGAAGAACGGCAACCAAGTGTAGAATGTGACACCTTTGAGACGGGAGTCCTAGCCCCTAGAGGACATGAGGTGATGGCCTGGAGAGTGGGGTCTAGGGAGGAGATGACAACCAACCACAGACACACCCGGTTCCAACTGAGTCCTGGAATGCCCCAAGGTTGGACCTTGGGAGCCCCCACTGATCCCTATTAAAGAATGCCTCAGCCTTTCAATAAATCCTCTAATTGTAGCCTATATTCTTTAACCCTAATAAGTCAGGCTAGAAACGCAGGGCCCCAGGACCACTTTAAGGCTCTCTGACACAGTATGGCTGCAGAACCTCACTCTGGAGGCTTCATTCAAGGACTCTTCCAGAATCCTTCAAAGACAGGGACTCCCCCTCCCCCCTCAGGAGGATTATAAGGCCCCTGAGATAAAGTTTGGAAAGCATTTTGCAAACATCAGAATATTCTGTCTATAAATAATTCTTCTTCTCATCATCAGATAGACCTTTGAACTTTTCTAAGCATTTTTTCCCTGAAAATCTGGCAGAGCACAGCAGTAGGGAATTCCCTCCTTCTAAATTCCGAGGCATCTTTTTGGTAGTGGCAGAAGAGACAGTTCCCTAATAGAATGTAAGCTGCTTTATTAATCAATCAACAAATACCCCATGTCTACCATGTCTAAGGCATGGGGAGTGAAAATATTAAAAAATTCATTCCTATCCTCAAAGTAGCTCCTATTCTATTGGGGGAGATAAAATACACACACACACACACACACACACACACACACACATATGTGTATATTTGCTATATATAGCATAAACACAAAAACAGATACTGAAAGGGCTTAATGTTTGTTGACTGAGTGGTTGATTCCTTGGGGGAAGGGGTAGAACAACGAAGGGACCTGATAGGTGTTGATTGAATGATTGATCTGGGAAGAACAGGACAAGTAATTTATCAAGTGCTAGACTTGTAATCATGAAGACCTGGGTTCAAATTCTGATTCTTATACGGATTACCTGTGGGATCCTGGACAATGCTACTTCACATGGCTCATTCTCAATTTCTTTTTTTTTTTTTTGGATTTTTTGGCAAGGTAATGGGGTTAAATGACTTGCCCAAGGTCACATAGCTGGGTCATTATTAAGTGTCTGAACCAGCTTTGAACTTAGGTCCTCCTGACTTTAGGGCTTGTGCTCTGTTTACTGTGCCACCCAGCTGCCCTCATTCTCAATTTCTTAAGTAAGATGGGGATCATTGATAACAACAGTGCTTAATATTTATATGTTTTCAGACCTACAAAGTATATTCTATACATTATCTCTTTTGGTCCTCACAATGACCCTCTGAGGTGGAAGTGGAGGCAGGACTCAACTCAGTAGAGAAGAAAGAGTGTTGATTTTGGATTCACAGTGGGTTCAAATCCCACCTCTGCAAAATAATATTGGTGTGACCCGGGGCAAGTCATTTCACCTCTTTGGGTTCTGTACTTGTAAAAGTCTAAAGCCGGACTCTTTCCATTGTAAATCATAAAGCACTCTAATTAGTCATAATACTAGTCTCCATGTCTCCAGAGGGACCCTCAAAGATGAAGACGTTCACATACCCCTGTTCCCCAGGGGCTGCTTTCCAAGATGCTACAGAGCGAGCTACACAGGTGAGAAGTGGGGGGGAGAAAGAAAGAAAGGAGGGAAGGAGGGAGGGAGAAGAGAAGAAGGGGGAGGGGAGGAGAGCACTCATTCTCCCACAGACTCCTATTTTAAAACTGATCATTTTGAAACCAAATCCTTTAGGGAAATGGGAGTTTCATCCACCAAAACTGAATTTACAGTGAATTTGGCTCAAATACAGTCCTGGCGGAGTCCAGTAATATTCTGTTTGAAGTACAAATGCCTTCCAAATCTTGGGGATTCTTTGCTTCTTTCATTTCCCTTTGTTCTGGGGGATGGTTTAACTGCTGTCCAGCCTGGGGGTCCAGGATGGGGGCCGTGCCTCCCCCCTTCCCAAGCTTCTTAGAAAACAACATCCTCAGGGAGGTCTGGCTGACCAGCCCAGTAGGGAAGCTGGTGAATGACGGCCAGAGGGGCCTGCCCAGTGTCCCGCCAAGGAATTGCGCCTGGAGGTCACACTCACCATCCTTGAAAGAACCCTTGTTTGGCCGCTTCCTTCCCAGAGTTTTCTGTAGGAAGAAGAGGAGGACAGAAAGGCACTTGGTTAAAGGATGGCAGCCAATGCTCGCTTTCTTCTCCCTCTCTCTCATCTCTTGAAAGTCGGCTGCTGGTTCACGGAGGTCCCTCTGGTGCGTCTACCCTGGTCACCCTCCAAGATCACCACCGGTGACCTGGGGCCCAGCCCACTCTGGCCATCTCCACCAAGGAAGAAGTCTACTGAGGTCTGATGGACATCTCTAACCTCTACCTCTTGAAAGACCAATGGTCCTTCAAGGCAGAGTTCTGGTAGCACCTCTTCTCTGAGGCCTTTCCTGATCACCCTGGTCTGAGCTATTGGTACTTTCCTCCGGAATTTTGGGATCCCAACCCCCTCAGTAGAATGGAAGCTTCTGGAAGCCAGTGACAGTTTGTTTTTACCTCTGTAGTCCAAAGAGCCAGCACAAATGGAAGTATTAGATTCATACTTTTGAGTCCAATTATAGCTATTTATCCGGCTCTGCAGGATCCATTCGCCTTCCCCTGAAGGGCCCCAGAACCGATGACCCAGCCCTTCCTTGAATCCAGCCAACCATTTCTTTAAGAGGCCCCTTTCTCTGGGAACACCTGCCCTTTCCTGTTCTGGGGAAGGACCAGGTTGGATTTCATCAGAACAACCTGGGACAAGAAACCTCCGAAGCTTCTGGGTAGAAAGAAAAGACTTCTCTTGGTGCTGAAAAGCAGGGAAAAGAAACAGTGGGGACCCACATGGACAAGCTCAGAGGGAAGCCCCCCAGGAGCAAGAGACACAGGACACCTGGACCCAAGTTTCCTAGTGCTTTGCCTGGAGGGACCTCTCCTCACCAAATACCCAGACCATTCCTGTAAAAAGGAAGAGGGACATTTAGGTGACGCCAGTACAATCCAGGAAAACTCATCATTACTTGATTTGTACTAGGGAGCTTCATGGGCAGCAGTAGTGGATACAGTGTTGGGTCTGGAGTCAGGAAGACCTGAGTTCAAATTCAACCTCAGACCCGAGCTGTGTGTCACTTTACCCTATTTGCCTCAGTTTCCTCATCTGAAAAATGAGCTTTAGAAGGAAATGGCAAATCACTCCAGTACCTTTGCCAGGAAAGCTCCAGATGAGGCTTTCAAACATGACTGAACCAACAACAACAAAAAAGGGAACTTAGTGACCTTATCCATCTATGGACTGTTTATGATTTATTCTATGTGCTACTATGGGGAACCAACAACAGTTCTCAAGACAGGGAAAAAGCTCAAATTACCTTCTATTTACTAATTTCAAATCTGACCTAAGATACTTCCTAGCCATGTGACCCTGGGCAAGTCACTTAACCTCTGTGCCTCAGTTTCCTTACCTGTAGAATGGGCATAATAATAACATTTGACTATCAGCTTTTTTATATTTATACAACACATAGTAAGTGCTACATAAATTATTGCTATACATTAGCATAGTTATATATTACTATTATAATAAAATACATATCATAATATATTGCTATTATAATTATACTGCATTATATATTGTTATTATCATTATGCCTTAGACCTTTCAATGGGGAAAATTCCATCTGCTCAGACAGGATATCTTCAGAAGCCAGGTGGTCCTGAGAAGCCCCCAAGGAGGGGAATGTAGAACTGACCAGTAGGATAAACTCAGCTCTCTACAGGGTTAACTTTGCTCAGTGCTCTGACCTCTCCACCCTCATTCTGCCTGTACAGAGCAGCAGCGTAATCATTTCCATCTGAGGCATCTGAAATTCCCAAGGCACTTCATTTTCTGGAGTCCCATCTGCTGTTGGTTTGAGTGAGTTATCAGAAAATAAGTATGGAACTCAACCAAAGACAGCCCCTTCACTGTGTATGTCACTGATGGAGGATGGGTCTTTCGCACATCAATTATTTGCTGGCGATTTTGATTCTCAAGCTAGTGATGCTTCAAAGTCTTTGGTGGCTCCCCTTTTACCAGAGCTTTAAAGATACCCACCATTTCTACTAACATTGCTGTATTTATTTCATCCAATTCTGCAATGCCTTCACACATCTGTCCCCTGGGCCTGAGACGCTTCCTCTCCCCATCTCTGCCACTCAGAATTTTACTAAGGTTCGGCTTCCCATCCCCCCCACTGGTTAAGTGTTCTGTCTCCATCCAATTGTTCTTACTCATCTGTGTACTCTCCATGTTCTCCCATAGAATGTAAGCTCCCTGAGGGTAGAGGGATTTATTTCCATTCTTGATTCTCATTCTGGTTCAGAATGGTGTCTGCTCCCTTCCAGTCTTTCTGGTCTTCTAATCTTTGGTCTCCTTCCACTTAACTAAGACTCTTTAACACCTGCTTACTTGAGGTTGCTCACACATAGCTCATGCTCTTGCGCTGGCTGTCCACCTTGTTTGGAATACACCTGGCTCCTCACCTTGGCTTCCTGGCTTTGGTCAAAGACTCACCTTCTTTGGGAGACCCTTCCCCATCCTCCTGGTTGTGTTTGGCTTCCCTCTGAGATGACCTTCTGGGTATTCCTGATATATCTTGAGATCTTTGGCTCTCTCCCCCTTGTGATATGTGAATTTCTTGAGTCCAAGAACTATTTTTTTTGTCTTTACATCCCCGGTGCTTAGACTGGGATGGAAGTCCAGGGACGATTCAACTGCTAATCACTGCAAAAACTTTTAACTGGCTGTTTGTCTCTATTTAGATAGTCTGGAGGGCCACCTCACCCCACCCTGGGGGACATGTCCATGTTGATGGTTGGTCATGTTGAGGACACCCAAACAGTTTAGACCACA